>NC_081409.1:474123526-474434435 GCF_030272615.1 Cryptomeria japonica | reverse complement strand
GCCATTTCAGTTTTTTATCAAAATAGGGCTTACTGGGATCCGGAATTAATGGTAATGACAAATGACCCACACACAGGTGTTCCATGGCCAGTACAAAGGTGGACTCAAGTGTGAAATAAAGGGTCTAGGTTTGGTAATTACTATGTTTTCTTTGGTCATTTTGTCGGGAAATTATTATCAAGGCTTCGGATTAAGTTACCAAGGCTATCCAAGAATATCATTAAAATTCTGAGGATAAGAAGTTGTAGGGCTGAAGGGATAATATATCTAGAGGGAGAATTCATCCATAATTTTGGAGATTTCTTTTTGTATATAAATTGCATAATCATCATGGTCTACAAGTGTGAGCAAGCACCCCATGTTTTGCCACTTTTTGTCTCTCCCAGGCTAGCATTCCTTGAATTAATCTAGCAAATAATGTGGATGGAGGGGGAGAAAATTAAAATAGATAACAAGGGGAGGCTCCTCCATAGGGTGATTGTTTTTGGAGAATTCACTGTAGGTTGTGATACCTTGGAGAAGGTACATGAATTTTTAGTAAAGAACTGTAGATTAAAGGTTGCCCAAGCCAGGCATTTTGACCCTAAGGGATGTATAAATGATCTTAGGATACATAAGCTAAAGGAGAAAGATTATTTCCATTCTTTTGATGAAAAAGAGGATCTAATTAGAAATTCTTACCCCACTGAGGTAGTTCAAAATAAGAAGAAATGGGAGATCATGAAGAATCTTGAGAGGGAAAGGAAGCGGGAAGATCCCAATTTTGAAGGTTTTTATAGATTTTCAAAATGATTTTTCTATGATGTCTTTCATGATGAGAAAGGAAAATGACATAATAAAGATAGAAATAGAGAGAAGGGCTACCTGAGATAAAGGGGATAAATTTTAAGAAAGGCCAATTGACCCAGCCTTTACGGTGTACAAGGTGAAGGGGAATATAGTAACATTTGAAGAATTGTCTCCTGGAACCTCTAGGCAAGTTGCTGAACAAGTTAGAAAATTTGAGAAAGGAAAAGAAAAAATGTCTAACTTTGTGAATATTCAAGAAAATTTTGATACAAATGTGCCACCATCCTCTCCCCCACAAGAAACATTCCATGAAGTGAAGCTAATGAGGTCCTCAATGATTTGGATAGGGCCATTTCCCTAGCATAATTCCTATAGAGGAAATAGATGATGAATGAATTATTGCTTCAAAGAACTTCATATCAGATGACAATTTTGTGAACTCCCCCGAGTTCAAATCCTTTTGGCTTAGAGAAAAGTTAAAGAATTTATCTGATGAAAAAAATAGGAATTTTGATAGGAACAGTTTCAAATGCACCCCTGAAGAAGGAAGGGAGATGATTCAGAATAATGGCATGCTTCTTGTTCCCGGTTGGGATTTTGAGAAAATATTTTTGTTAGATCAAATCATGTGGCAGAAGGACCCCAATTTTGCCAAATAGTTTGGAGAGAATGGGTTAGGGGTAAGCATAAGCCTAAAGTCTTTTCTCTATAGTCTAAAGCACCAAATATTAGCAAGCCCATAGTTTTGTTGGGTGGACAACAAAAGACAGGAGATGTAGTGGTGAGGACACTTGAAGACACTACTACATTTGAGGCTAGAGCTATCACATCACATGCAGTCCAATTTTATCAGCTAGTAGTAGAAGATCTTGGGAAAAAACATGTAAGGCTGAAGGACATGCATGTGGATCTTAATACAGATTACAATATGTCATTCATTGAAAACATTACATTAAAGGAGCAAATAAAGAAAATAACAGTAGATTCTTCAGGAGGAATTAGACCTATAGAGTTAGAAAGGATGATTAAAAAATTACAAAGGATCAAAGATGAAGCTTAGAATAATTATTTTGAAATCAGGAAGGCTTCAACTTTGCAGGGGTCAGGTAAAATTATTGAAAAATTGACTGAGGTGCACAATTCATATTCTTTGACTTCATAGCTCCTTAGTCAGCTGGATGAAATTATTTCATTCTTCTAGCCTATCAAGATCACCTAGATGCCAAAGGGTTAGAATTTAAAAGAGGTCATGCTAGAAGTCAAAAATATAGCCTCTCCACCCCAAATTATAGGGGTGACTTGGAAGAATTAAAATTTATTGATTAAATAATTGGCCAATGTTGAGGATGAAAAGAAGGCATTAGTTAAAATGATTGATTCTTTTTAGGGATTGAAAAGGTGGGGTATCCCAAAAATTTTGGTAGGCAAAGGACAAATCAAAAGCCTAGAGGAGTGGAAGCAAGGCTTCCAAGATGCTATAAATGCAATTTTAACCTGCTTTTCTATTGATCCACCTCAAAGTGGGTCATATTATAATATTAGTGATAAGATCATGGAGGTTGATTCGATGTACCATAGATTTACTTTGGAGGCCGCAATTGTGCCAACCCACAAAACAATGGAAGCAAGAAATAAGCTGCAGGGTATGAGGGGATTTTCTTGGCCAATGGATGAGATAGAAGCAGTGCATAGAAATTACTGATCCTTGGAATAAGAGCATCTTGTGGGAGAGGATTAGTATTAATCTTTCTATTTTGTTACTATAAATTTTGTGCAGGTTGCTAATTTTGAGGTAGATTGATAGAAGTACTCAATCACCAAAGACCATTCTCCAAGTTACCTACTACTAGATGCCAAGATGTACTTTAGATCCTGAGAGGAGTAGATGTTAAAGTACTAGTGAAAAGGGAGTTTTTGTAGGCTTGCAATCCAAATCTCCCAGAATGATGCCCTCTCAGCCCCCTCCGCTGCATTTAATGCAGCAAAGAAGATTGCACAGATAGTAATAAGGACAAAAGTCCTTAGGGCGAATTGTAATGCAATCATATTGTGACAAGTGTCTTCTTGGCCTGAAGCTTGTTTTTCTCCCTTCTTTTATAAAAGGGAATTCAGGGCTAGGAAGAAGGATTTAGAAGTTTTGATTAGTATGTACTAGAAAATTTGTGAAGCAATATAATGATAGTTAGTCTTATGTAGGTTTGGTGAGCATAGAAATCTATCATGAATGTGCCAATTTTATTCTAAAAATCAATATAGAGAACATTCATTTTTCTTTCTCATATCTCTTGTATTGTGTTGTATGAGTTGTTAGGTTAATGACATGTTCAACTAGTCTTCCCTAATAGAGAATGTGTATTGCTTGATAGGTTTCATTTCAAGTAAAATGAATTCAATTTTGTCTTGAATATTGCAGTATTTGTGTAATAAGTGATATTGTGAGGAAGTTGTGGATGCATTCTCAATCTGAGCATTTTAAGCAAGTCTTGAATGTTTAGTATTAGATCTTAATATTGATACTATGATTTTGTTATTCTTTAGGCCTTTTGTTTGACTCTGTATTCCCCTTGAACAAGCACTGGTCATATTTTTCTAAGTTTTAGGGTCATTCTCACATTCTTATTTCACCTTTTATATTTCAGTTTTCAAATTTTCTATATTAGGAGTAGAATAGATTAGAGCCAACTTTCAATGCAAGCAAAGTGATACAAGGTAAGGTTCAAGCCAGAATTTGTAGTTAATCATACTTTACTTGGTATATTTTCATTGAAAGCATCTAATATACAATGCAATGTTTGTTTGTATAAAGCCAAAATATTGTATAACATAGCTACAGGAGTACCCACCTAGGTATTGTGGAGCCTTAAGAGTAGAAGATTGCAGCCTTTGTGCTGAATCTTGTTCGTTGGCCAAACCCAATCCTAGATTTGTTTATGAGTCAGTGGCTATTTCTCTAAGATTTAGGATCTGTTTATTTAGGAACCAACGGATTGGCAACTCTATTGGGGAGCAAAGTGAAGACTTTGTCAAGAAAAGTATTTTATCCAGTGGTCCTTGTCGAGCAACCAGAGTTGTGAGAGAAACAAACAAATATTACCATTTTTGGTGGCGACTCTGAAAAGAAGAAAGCTTGTTCATAGCTTCAAAAGCTCTCATGAGAAGCAAAAAGGTGACAAATACTATTACAAGGAGGAGTGAACACACTGCAAGGTTAGATGCATCAGACATTGAGCTTAGATCATATAAAGATGCATTGCAAGGTTAGATGCATCAGACATTGAGCTTAGATCATATAAAGCAGTTGATCAAGGGAGAAGAAAGGGCAACAAGTCTACAACCAACAAAGGTGGATTGTCAAGGACAAAGGTATTCCTCAAATTGTTTTCTCTCAATCATTAGTTGGTGTTAACCTTAATACTCTTATTTTTAGGATAGAGGAACTGAATCAATTGCATATTGAGTTAAAAGGGAAAGGTGTTTCAGAAAATTACTATAGTGACACATATAGATCTACTTACAAGGTAGAGGATACTAGTAGTGATGATTCCCTTTCAAGAGAGAATCTTTCCCAAATATAGCTAAAAACCTACATAATCCCTACTGTGAAGGTCCTACTCAGGATCAAGATGCGTATAATAAGGTGCATGAAGAATTTGAAAGGGTTAGGTTACAAAGAGAGTATGGAACTAGGTATGTTGATCAGTTAGCTAGTGCACAAGGTAACTTTGGTCCATATATCACTATATCTACCCCTGTTTCTATGAGCTTTTCATCAGCACAAAATCATTTTCAAACTCAAGTCACTAAGTCTAATATATTTTCTACCTTAGGAAATGCAATTGGAAGATCAACAGAAGAGATGCAAAGGCAGCTGGAACAAGTAAGAAGAGAAAGGGATATGATGGCACAAGAAGTGTTAAATTTGGCCATTCAATAGTCTATGAAAATCCATTGCCATGGGATGTCAGGTCAGACATCTAGTGTCCCTAGTAAAACCAGTTGCCTGTTAGTTACTTATGCATCTGTGTCTTCCCATGTGAATACCATTAATGCCTCAATTCCTACTGTTACAAGTACTACTGCCCAAATCCCTATTGTGAGTGTTGTTCCAACACGTGCAACAATTACTACCCATGTTAATACCCAAGAAAATTTTCTAGTACTGTACCAATGTCGTATGCATGGACAACTGGAATGCCTAGTCTATCCTCTATTTTCACAAGCATAAGTGTACCTCCTTCTACTATCCAAAATAGAAACACTGGTCAAACAAGTACTAGTCAACAACATGGAACTTGACAACATCATTATGGTGCACAAAGTCAATGCAACATGTCAGGTCAGATGTTTGGCCCACCACCTCCACACTATCTCTTTTCTCCATAGTATCCTTCCCCACCAACATATCAGAATAATAACCAAATGGGAGGAAATAATTCTTACTAGTAGTATTTATAGTTCCTACAATTTCAATAGCAAATGGCAGGACAATACCAACAACAATATCAGATACCCCTACAACAACAACAACAACAACAACAACAACAACAACAATAACAACAACAAAAAAAACAACAACAACAACAACACCATCAACAACATCAGGTTCCTTGGGCAAAGAACCCCTCAGCCTCAAATTGTACCCACTCTTAATTTGGGTGACAATAGCCACAGTTATTCTTTGGATTTCTTCTTCAAAAGGTCTCCTTGGGTTGATGCTTTTATATTGATGATTAGATGCATTACCACTGTAATCGTCTTTATTTTCTTCATCAGAAAACACTTCATGATGATGGCTGCTACTCCATAGTCTCTAAATATCCACATCTATTTCTACTTTATTTTCTTCAGAGGTTGAACACTCAAACTTATTATCAGCTCGGAAATAAATCATATTCAACATGTGATTAGTGAATCCATCTTCCATGCACCTAGCATAGACATCTTCACTTCTTCCATGGCTTTTGCTACTACAAATTGGGCTTGTGTATGTGGAAAATTACATGCCATACACCATGGGCTATCTTCTACAAGATGAGAAATTGGTATTTTCAATGGGTCTGACATTTCTTTGTTTGCAAGCTTCTAATTTACAACTACAGGTCATCCATCTTTCTAGTTTGTATTATAGGGCATATCATGAAGCTTGGGTCTATCATGCCTTTGAAAATTAGGTTTGTCATGAGACATACCCTTCTCATTTTTGGCCACTTTGTAGCTTAAATATTTTTAGGCACTCATAGCTTTGTCCAAGTTATCCTCCTCTTTAGGTGCTTTGTTGTGGTGTCCTTTGGGACTCTGCAAAATCCTAACATCATCTCTTCTTGATGTTTTTCCTAAGGCTTTCCTATTGGTTTCTATGGTTTGAGAAATTTTAAAAGCAACTCTCAAAGTTGGAGGGTTATTTGACCTCAACTGATACCCTATTTTAGGTTCAAAAGCATCAAAATAGAATACTAAATTCATATTGTCATTTGGTTTCAGACTAAGAGGAATTTTGTTCACTATTTTGATGAACCTATTATTGAAACATGCAACATCCTCATTCTGGTTCTTTCTAATACTTGTTATCTCATGCAAAGAAAACTTGTGGTCTGAATGATCACCATACTAATCTGTAAACATTCTTTTAGAATCTTGGAATGATCTGACAGATAAGTCACACAAACTTTTGTACCATACTCTACCATCATCAGTTAAAGATTACATAAAAATTTTCATGAAAACATCTTCACTTTCTACTTCAAAATTATCCATTACATTTTGGAATGTTCTAAGATGAGCTTCCCCTGAGATTGCATTGTTTACCAAGAATTTAGGCAGTGCATCCCTTAATTTATTGCTTACTAGATTTGGGAAACCTATGATCCCAATGAAATCAATATGTATATCTCCATTTGAGTTAGTATATGGTGCACACGTCAAACTGCCAATGAGAAACTACTTGCCAGTATATAAGTTTATTCTAGAGCCAATGGAGGAGAGGATGGAACAATTTGCAGAACTTGATGAGGTCAGAAAGCATGCTCATAGGAGGAACCTAAAGCTGCAACAAAAAATTAAGTACCTATTTGATAAGAAAGCATCAGAAAGAAAATTTGAAATAAATGATTTGGTGTTGCTTTGGAATGATAGAGCTCAGGATAAGGGCAAGCATGGCAAGTTTGAAGCCCTATGGTTGGGTCCCTTTGTTGTTGCTGAGAAAAAGGGTGAGGATTCATATTTCCTCACAGATATGAATGGTGAGATGCAGGAACTGCCAGTGCATGGACAGTTCCTTAAAAAAAAATTGCTTGATTGTTTTTCCATGCATAGTAGGTATAGGGTTTGTATATAGGTTAGATTAGAAATTTGTAAATTTTCCAAAGTTTTTTGATTGGTCTATTGTCCTAGAGATCTATATCCTCACTTTGAACTAGCGGTTCAAATGTTTCAAAGCTAGAGCCACTGATAGAAGTGATAAAAATTAGCTTTTTATTGTGCCTTGCCTATTATTCTTAGTCCCTAGGGTTTAGGTTTTTAAAGGGTTTTTGCCCTACTGCATTTTCCCTTTGTTCTCTCGGGCCATGTTCTATTTTATAGTTTACTTGTGTTCACTGGTCACCTGGTTTTATGTCATGGTTGGGAGGCCTTTCTATCATTTGTTCACCAGCCTCGCACATTAGGAATCACTGATCATAGCGGTTCTTTTAATTTTTATTATATCCCTAAGTGTTGTGTTATCCCTGTGACAGAGGTTTTAAAATCCCCTAGGAAGGTCCCCACACATGATTAGTTCACCCATGGCTAATTTCCACATGCTCAAAAGATCCACTTAAGTGTCTGCCTTAGTGTTGTTGTTGTGTGGGATAAGCATGTCAAAGGAAATATGAAGAAAGTTACCCCACGAGCATTTTAGCGAAAGGTCTCAGCCCCACAGTATAAGGGGGTATAATTACTCAAGGAGATATGTTATCCCATGGCACATTTGAAGAAATAGTAGAGTACTAAGGGATAAGAAGTCTAAGGCAGATACAAAGGAATCCTTATTCCACAGATACTTTATAACAACAAAAGGATTGCATGGGATCAAAAGCATTCACAAGGGCGGCAATAGTTTTTAGTATGGACTATGACCATGAGGGATAAGGGAAGATAAGGAACATTGAAGAAAGGCTTATCTCGCAATGTCTTAGGGACATTGAGATGTGTCTGTGGGATAAGAAATAACTCAAATACACAAAGGAAATGTTATCCCACAAGGTCTCCAAGCCATCAAAGTGGTCCTGTGGGATGAGGAATTATCAAAGGATTCTTAAAAGGCTTATCCTGCAAGGAATTTTGCCTATTCAAATGGAGTCGCAGGATAAGTGTTACAAGCCAAAATCAAGAGGATCTCTTATCCTGCGTGTTCCTATGGGGACAAGAGATGGGCCGCAGGATAAGAGAAAACTAGCTTAAAAGACTTATCTTGCTTGGAGTGAACACACAAGGAAAAGCACTTTCAAGTAACAAACAAATAAAGAACTACAAGCAATGCGGGATAAGGAGATTCTTAGAAGACATGCTCAGAGATTTATCCCATGAGGAAAAACAAAGATGACTGATGTGCTGTGGGATAAGAAGGGATAAGTGTCGACAAAGGAAAGATAGAAAATCCTTATCCCATGAAGGTGAAAGAGATGCTCCTGGATTCCGCGGGATAAAAAAGGCAAAGTAAATACATAGAAACCTTATCCCACAGGGATAGCTAAGATAGTAAAAGATGGTGTGGGATAAGAATACAAGAGGGATCTAAGGAAGGCTTATCCTGTAGAGATGGTAAGAATCATAGGATGGTAAAAGTAGCTCAAATGATGTAATTTTTGACAAATTCTAAAGTGGCCAGGAGAGTCTTATCAATGCCATGTCCTCATTTGAGAGTTGTCAAAGAACAATCTTGAGCATTCATCTTCTAATCAATGGATGAAATTCAAATCTGATGCCAATGACTAACTCTACTCGACACAGATGAATTAATGGCAATGCCATAGAAGAGAAATTCATCGGTTTTCTCCCATACCTTACATCCAAAAGATAATTCAGAGCATTCCAGAGTGAGAAGAAGAGGAAGCTTCAGCAAACCAGTGCTCCCTCTAGCAATTTAAAAAAATGAAACTAGTAAGTTGATTATCTCACCATCCTTGTGTATTGCTAGGGTGATATAGTTGTGAATACAAAGAGCTCTTTGTTTGTACCTTGGAGTCTATAGGGTTTGCATCTGCGTCTGATTTTCCAAGGTCTCTTTTTATTTAAGTGTTAAAATGGCTTTCCCTGCTAAAGATTCTACTACTCCCACTGCTAAAAGTGTCCCTGAGACTAGTGCTAGTTCTGTAATGCTAGAAATTACTCACATTGTCCCCATTGATGTAATTCTGCCCATGCTAGCAATTGAGAGTGCTTCCGCTACAGAGCTAAACCCTCAAACTATCCCGGAAATGTTTGAGGAGGCTGAAGTAAGCTCCCCTCCAAAGGAAAATGCCTCAAAGAAGAAAAGAAAGACAATTTGGAAGTCTGTCACTATTGTTTTAGATAGTGAGTCTTGAGATGAACCTGCCCCCCTCCTAAAGCTAGGAAAAAATGCAGAAGATGAGAAGAGTTTCCCAAAAGCCTCCTTTGAAGAACGCTCCACCGAAACCCCTCCTCTTGTAGAAAATGCCCCTACTGCAGCCAACCTTCCTATAGAGGAATCCCCAATTCCTCAAGAGAAGACTAAATATATTGCTGCTACAAAAAAGTCAGCTCCCAAGGCTACAAGGTGGCCTAGACAAACTTCTAAAGGAGAATCATCAGCCCAGGTAGAGAAACCAACAGTAGTGCCTACTACCCCTCTTGCTCTTGCAATGATTGCAGAAGAATTGCAACACGAAGTTGAACAAAAATTAGAAGAAGTTACAAAGAGGCCAACTAGACAAACAAGAAGCCTTCATCAGGATCTGTTAGAATTGTTTGAGGGGTCCTCCATGAATGATAGCATCAAAATTGCCTTTAATGATAAGGAGGCACATGAAAAGATACATTCACAAAGGAAAGGGAGTGGGATATATTTTATTCCTTTCATGGCAACAGAGGCAAGCCTATTCCAGTTTCCAATCCTTAGACACTGAATTTGGGAAAGTTAGTAGTGCCAAATATTTTTGCCAAGCCTATGTTGATAAGAGAGATAGCCAGTGCTTATGATTCCCCAAGCTAGACTATAAGAACTATAGAGGGCTATATCCTATTAGACATATCACATAGGGCCATTGTTGAATGTTTTGGTCTGGATGGGTTTTCCCTCAAGGGCATCAACAAAGGAAATCTACAAAGGGATTATCAATATAAGAAAGAGAGGTATAGAAAGGACCTTATCCCTCATTTCATGAGGAAAATTTTCAAAATGTAACAAAATTATGTCCTGCCATCTAAAAAATGAGCCTTTCAGATTAGAATGATTTGAACCTTATTTTGTTAATACCTACTATGCATTAGGATAGGTCTTCGGTGTAGATTGTGGGATTAATCAAATGCCCATAGATTTCATGATGATTGTCATCAATATTCAACACCCCTCAATAAATGAGCTATATGATTTTGTGGCTATTACTCATGACAAGCTTCATGCCTAATGGGAGCACATAATAAAGATGAGAAGTTGGATTTCAAACATTTTTCTTTATTGTGCCATTTGATTCTTTATCAAAATAGGGCTTACTAGGATCCAGAATTAATGGTAAAGACAAATAACCCACACACAAGTCTTCCATGGCCAGTACAAAGGTGGGATCAAGTGTGGGATAAAGGGTCCAGGTTTGGTAATTACTGTGTTTTCTTTGATCATTTTGTCAGGAAAGTATTATCAAGGCTTGGGGTTAAGTTACCAAGGCTACCTAAGAATATCATTAAATTATGAGGCTAAGAAGTTGTAGGGCTGAAGGGATGATATATCCAGAGGGGTCCTTCATCCATAATTTTGGAGATTTCTTCTTGTATGGCAACTGCACAATCATCACGGTCTACGGGTGGGAGAAATCACCCCATGTTTTCCCACTTTTTGTCTCTCCCAGGACAACATTCCTTGAATTGACCTGTCAAATTATGTCGATGGAGAGGGTGAAAATTAAAACAGATAAGAAGGGGAGACTCCTCCCTAGGGTGAATGTTTTTGGAGAGTTCACTATAGGTTGTGATACCTTGGAGAGTACAAGACTTTTTGGTAAAGAACTACATGTTAAAGGTTTCCCAAGCTAGGCATTTTGACCCCGAGGGATGTATAAATGATCTTAGGATACAGAAGCTAAAGGAGAAGGGTTATTTCCATTCTTTTGATGAAAAAGAGGATCTAATTAGAAATGCTTACCCCACTGAGGTAGATCAGAATAAGAAGAAATGGGAGCTTATGAAGAAGCTTTAGAGGGAAAGGAAGTGGGAAGAGCCCAATTTTGAAGGTTTTTATAGAGATTTTCAAAATGATTTTGCTAGGATGCCTTTCATGATGAGAAAGGTAGGTGACGTAATAAAAATGGAAATGGTGAGAAGGGATTCTAGGGATAAAGGGGATAAATTTGAAGAAAGGAAAATTGACCCAGTCCCTACAGTGTACAAGGTGAAGGGGAATACAGTAACAATTGAAGAATTGTCTCCTAGAACCTCTAGGCAAGTTGCTCAACAAGTTAGAAAATTTGAGAAAGGAAAAGAAAAAATATCTGACTTTGTGGATATTCAAGAAAATTTTGATACAAATGTGCCACCACCCTCTCCCCCACAGGAAACATTCCATGAACATAAAGCTACCGAGGTCCTCAATGATTTGGATAGGGCCATCATCCCTAGCACAATTTCTATACAGGAAATGGATGATGAAACAATTATTGCTTCAAATAACTTCATGGCAAATGACAATTTTATGAACTCTCCCGAGTTCAAATCCTTTTGGCTTAGAGAAAAGTTAAAGAATTTATCTAATGAAGAAATTAGGAATTTTGATAGGAACAGTTTTAGATGCACCCCTGAAGAAGGGAGGGAGATGATTCAAAATAGTGGCATGCTTCTTGTTCTCGGCTGGGATTTTGAGAAAATCTTTTTGTTAGATCAAATCATGTAGCAGAAGGATTGCAATTTTTCCAAAGAGTTTGGAGAGCATGGGTTAGGGGTAAGCATAAGCCTAAAGGGTTTTACTCTATGGTCTAAAGCCCCAAATATTCAGAAGCCCATAGTTTTGTAGGGTGGACAACAAAACATGGGAGATGTAGTGGTGAGGACACTTGAAGATACTACTGCATCTGAGGTCATAGCTATCATGTCACATGCAGTCCATTTTGCTCAGCTAGTAGTAGAAGATCTTCATAAAAAACATGTAAGGTTGAAGGACATGCATGTGGCTCTTAATGTAAATTACAATAAAATATTCATTGAAAACATTACATTAAAGGAGCAAATAAATAAAATAACACTAGATTCTTCAGGAGGAATCAGACCTAAAGAGTTAGAAAGGATGAATAAAGAATTGCAAAGGGTCAAAGATGAAGCTGAGAATAATTATTTTGAAATCAAGAAGGCTTGACTTTTGTAGGTGTCAGGAAAAATTATTGAAAAATTGAGCGAGGTGCACACCTCATATTTTTTGACTTCATATCTCCTTAGTTAGCTGGATGAAATTCTTTCATTCTTTCAGCATATTAGGACCATCTAGATGCCAAAGAGTTAGAATTTAAAAGAGGTCATGCTGGCAGTAAAAAATGTAGCCTCTCCACCCCAAATTGTAGGGGTGACTTGGAAGAATTACAATTTATTGATTAAAGAATTGGCTAATGTTGAGGATGAAAATAAGGCATTAGTTAAAATGATTGATTCTTTTTCAAAGATTGAAAAGGTGGGATATCCCTATAATTTTGGCAGGTGAAGGACAAATCAAAGGCCTAGAGGAGTGGAAGCAAGGCTTCCAAGATGCCATAAATGCAGTTTTGACTTCCTTGGCTACTGATCTGGCTCAAAGTGAATCATATTGTAATATCATTGATAAGATCATGGAGGTTGATTTTATGTACCATAGATTTACTTTGGAGGCCGCAACTGTGCCAGCCCATAAAACAAGGGAAGCAATAAATAAGTTGCAGGGTTTGAGGGGTTTTTCTTGGCCAATGGATAAGATAGAAGCATTGCATAAAAAGTACTACTCCTTGGAAGAAGAGCAGCTTGTGGGAGAGGATTAGTATTAATCCTTCTATTTTGTTACTATAAATTTTGTGCAGGTTGCTAATTTTGAGGTAGATTGATAGAAGTACTCAATCACCAAAGACCATTCTCCAGGTTACCTGCTACCAAACGCCAAGGTGTACTTAAGATCCTGAGAGGAGTAGATGTTAAAGTAACAGTGAAAAGGTAGTTTTTGTAGGCCTACAATCCAAAGCTCCCAGGATGATGCCCTCTTAGCCCCTCACATTCAATGCAACATAGAAGATTGCACGCATAGTAATAAGGACAAAAGGCCTTAGGGCGAATTGTAATGCAATCAGATTATGAGAAGTATCTTCTTGGCCTGAAGCTTGTTTTGCTCCCTTGTCTTATAAAAGAGAATTCAAGGCCAAGAAGAAGGATTTAGAAGTTTTGATTAGTATGTACTAGGAAAATTATGAAGCAATACAATGACAATTAGTCTTATGTAGGTTTAGTGAGCATAGAAATCTATCATGAATGTATCAATTTTATTCTAAAAATCAATATAGAGAACATTCATTTTGCTTTCTCATATCTCTTGTATTGTGTTGTATGAGTTGTTATGTTAATTACATGTTCAACTTGTCTTCTCTAATAGAGAATGTGTATCCCTTGATAGGTTTCACTTCAAGTGAAATGAATTAAATTTTGTCTTGAATACTGCGGTATTTTTGTAATAAGTGATATTGTGAGGAAGTTGTGGATGCATTCTCAATCTAAGCATTTTAAGCAAGTCTTGAATGTTTAGTATTGGATCTTAATGTTGATACTATGATATTGTTAGTCTTTAGGCCTATTGTTTGACTTTGTATTCCCTTTGAATAGGCACTGGTCATATTTTTCTAAGTTTCAGGGTCATTCTCACATTCTTATTTCACCTTTTATATTTTAATTTTTAAATTTTTTGTATTAGGAGTAGAATAGATTAGAGCCAAATTTCAATGTAGGCAAAGTGATACATGCTAAGTTTCAAGCCAGAATTTGTAGTTCATCATACTTTCCTTGGTATAATTTCATTGAAAGCATCTTCTATACAATGCAATGTTTGTTTATATAAAGCCAAAATGTTGTGTAACATTTCTGTAGGAATACCCACCTAGGTCTTGTAGAGCCTGAAGAGTAGAAGATTATAGCCTTTATGTTGAATCTTGTTCATTGGCCAGACCCAATCCTATTCATTTGAGTCAATGGCTATTTCTCTAAGATTTAGGATCTGTTGATTTGGGAACCAATAGGGGGAAATTGAATATAGTTTCAATGGATGTTCCTTCCCAGATTTTAGTGGGTACGACATCTTCAAATCTTAGAAATTTTCCTAAGGGTGGTGAGGCTTATTAATTTTCAAATTTGCCTATAGTATCTTTGGGATTAGCAATGGATCATAGTCTCCACCTTAAGAGCAACACTTTGATTAGGTAGGAAAAGACAACAATTTTGGGGGAGAAGGGTCCCTTAGTAGAAGTTGATCCCCTTCATCAGAGATCGAATGGACAGAGGCTAAGAGGAAGAAATAGTCTTTTAGAAAACACCAAATCTTGCTCAGATTAACCACAAAAAGGGGAAATTGTGGTTAGAATAGAAATTTCTCAGAGAAGCAGTTTTTTTAGAACAAAAAAATCTAACATTGTAATTTTTAAGTATGTTTTGTATGGTGACAAACCATTTTTGTGCTTCCTTTCTATTGCACCCCTTGTTGCAAGAGCATGCATTGATGTACTTACTTTTATATCAATATAAACCATCTCTTACATATAAAAAATAAAATAAAAAATTAATGAAAATGGCTTGCAAGAAAAATTGATATATGTGAACAAATAAAAAACTCAAAAATTTCAAGGTTAAACAAATATGTATCTTTCAAAATGTAAACATGTGAATTTTGTAACAAAAAAAAATTGCATATCTTTTGCTTCTAGATTCAACTATGTAGGACATTTTTTCATCAACTTTCTAAATCACACTTTGTGATTCATCATCAAGATGAGAGAGTTGTAAGAGAAAAATGGTTAAACTTGTAAACCTAGATAGATTTAAAAGATTGGGAGTGGATAAGAAGGGGTCACACATATTCCAAAGAAGTTGAAACAAAAAATAAGAAATGATGAAAAACGAAACTAAAAATATGTAAAAATTAAAAAATTAAAAAAAAAACAACCTTTAGTTTATATAAAAGGATTATATAAATAATCATATAATATATAAACTAAATTGTATAATGTATAATTAAAATAACATAAATAAATAATAAAAAGAAACTTAAACTTTTATATATATAAAAAAACCATAGTTTTTATAACAAATAAAGTAAATCAAAACATCATAGTTTATATATATATAAAGAGAAACATGTAAAACTAAATGTTTGAAGTTAATATCATCATTCACAATGAATTGGTGGCCATTGGCCAACTTGAACTATTATCACTATCACATGTCCTCTACATGTTGAAAATTATACATGAGTCACTCATGGGCATGTTAAAAGGATATGGAAGTTAGTTTTAAAGTGATTACTTTTTAATTGGACTTTGAACTCATTCATATGGTAGGGAAAAAATGTAGCTAGAAACTATTATGCATTTTATTTTTAGGTGTGAACATGTATTCAAACAACACAGTGATTTTTGACAATATGGAGAAGCAAGTGATTTTTATGTTGGATTCTATGTAAGAATTAATGTATTTGGAGTAAAATAATGTTTAAGAAAATGGTGTGGTCATCAAGACGAGATAGAGTTGACAAAAGAAAGAATCTTAGACAAACAACATGTCAAAGGTCAATTGTGAAGTGATGAAATGATGTGTAGATGGAAAAAATGAATAGGTATGAAATCCTTGTGTCATTATATCAAATACATTGAGGTGTATACTTATCTAGGTTATATTGATGAAAATATGAAAAAGAGAATATATTAGTTTCTTGGGTATGTAAGTCTAATTTACTAATACGAACCACATTTATGCCTATTAAATTTGTTTAAAAATTATAATTTTTTCATGAAGTGGGTTTCTATGAACAAATCCACTATTGTGCACAAATATTTTCAAATTCACAAGCCTCCAACTAGTGTCAAGAAGCTTACCCATCAAGAATATTGTAAGTTGTAGAGAATGTATGATAAAAAATAGATTCAAATACAACATAGGATTGCCTTATAGTGATTTTTTTCTCTCTATCTAATTATAAGAGCTAGAGAATTCTATGATTTGGAAAGTAATCTAATGTTCTCTATCAAATAATAGGATCAAATGTGGGGAATTTGGATGGATGAGTGTAATGTCTCAATTTTTACATTAATAGAAAAACATGGATATACATTTTTTTGTGTTCCAATTGTGGAAACCATATCAGACAATCTCAAATGTATGCACACGATGTAATTGAAGTTGAACAACATCATGAACAAAGAATACAAAATATAATGAAATGCATGTTCACATAAGGTCAATGTACACCAACACAAAAAAACATCAACAAAATACTTACACAAACATCATGAAAAAATATCAGCACAATGAGAAATGTTGGAGACACAATATCCTAACAATCAATGTTAAAGTGTTCACTAAAAAAATTGGCGTGAATAGAAGGACAAAAGCTCATATTAAAGTTCACATTTCTCACATCCAAGAATATGAAAAATAATCCAAAAATGGATTCCTGATATTCGAACCTTCTATTGACCAAGTAATGAGTGGTTTGTCACAAAGGAAATATGAAATTTTGCCTACGTCTCACTAGAAATTTACTAAGAAAAACTAGGATCATAAGATTTTTTTGATCTTATAAAAAATACAAAAAGAACATTCCAATAACCCAAACATATAATATGGGAAGAAAGAGAAAATGCCAAGGTACAACTCTTCTATATAATTCTTCTACAAAGTTGTAAGGCCTCATCTTGTGTGGGACTAATGCGACTCTAATTCCTTTAGTATGATCCATTAAATTATCAATGAGATAGCTCAAACATTATTAATAAATCATCCAAGTTTTGTGTGGATCGAAATTATCTTTGGTCACCTCGATAAACCCTATTGAATTTATCTATCTCTCTCCTCTAAATACTATGATATCAATAAATTAAAATCATAAATGAAATTGAGCATTTTTAATGAATGGTATAAATAGCTCTTGCATCACATTCAAAGTTGTTACCTAATTGGAATGATTACCTTTGAAATTGTGGTTTCTTAAAATGTCTTGGGAAATGAAAGGAGAATCATTGTATGGCATAGAAACTAGAATAGTGATTATCTGATAAAGTTGATAATTAACAATAAATGATTCAGTTAGTTTTGATTCATTAAACACCTTGCAATGAATAATTAAATTTGTCTAGGAAGATGAAATGGCATTAAATACATATATAACCAACACGTTGCTAATGTGTTTTATGTCCCTTATAGTGGATTATTAATTATTAGATACTTTCCTAAAGGACTTAATAAAATGGATCACTGAGAGGGGGTGAATTAGTGATTTAAACTCTTTTTCTTTAACAAAGAGATGCCGGTAAAATAGAGGACAAGCTTAATACTAACCGGTAACTTAAACAATGCAAGTAGAGTGTATGAAAGGACTCGCTAAAACATTAACATCACACATGAACAAGAATACATCACACAACACTAGATATATAGGAGGAGAAAAAAATGTAGGAAAAACCTCGGTGATAATAGTTGTTGGAGATCTTCTACTTCAATCCAGCCTCACAATGAAACTGATTAGAATATTTAGGGCACCAACCCAAGGAGCACCAACTCAAAGGAGCACCAACCCCTACACAATTTATAGGCTACAACCTAAAGGAGCTATGACCCCTGCACTAAGATACAACTTAGTGAAAAAAATATGAATCTTAGATATACAAATGAAATCACTATTGCAAATGAAGTTTTGCAGCCTTACAATATTCTCCTCTGTCAGTTTGTATTCTCTCCACCCACTCTATAGCTTGACTTTGCTGATAACTTTTCTAAATCCCCTCTCACAATGTCTTTTCACCTTCAACTCATACTTGATCACTCTTAATTAGGCACGACCTTTGCCAATTTTTCACCTCTGTGATCATTGTACACTCTACCAGTTGTTCCTTACATCATTTTATACTACTTCTCCTTATCAATCAGATCTTCACTCATAAACACTTGAAGTGTTTTTTCTCTCTGACTTTCAAACAACAAACTTACACTTGTCTTCACTCTGCAACATCAACTACAATAGTCTCAAGTCATCATATTTAAACTTGAGCTTTCCTGCCAAGAAACAATTCAAACTCGGAGCGGTTAGGGTTTCGTTTACTCGACACAATCTACATGAGATCTGATCCAGTCTGTCTTGGATCAATCACTTGTACTCCAGGAATGTATCTGTACATGTTTTCCAATATCCAATGCATACTTTCTAAAGATACCAATCTTGTACATGATTTTCTATCTTGAAATATGTTGGCTCTTAAAAAGATTAGTGGTTTCCTTCTCGATATCTTCTTGCAATCTGATTTCTTTTCTTTGATATAGGCACCAACTACTCCCTGATCTTCCTATGTTATTCTTTCTTCCTCAAGCCACATAAGTCAGTTACAATCTCATGATTTTTGGTTGTTTCATTAATGTCGACTAGTTGTTTCAACAACCATGTCGATTAAGGATTCATCGACCTCTACATGTTTTCCACCTTAGCTCCACATGGCATCACAATGGTCAATCACTTAGCTCACCGATACACATTCAGTTCATACTTGAACCTTCAACAAGCTCATACCAGTACATGCCTTTACCAGCGAGACCTTCTCCTTCTGCTAATCGGTAGTTCACACTTCACCCATAGCACATCTTCACATCCAGTGATTTGTGATTAGTTTAACATTCTGCCTCTTCACCATAAACATCTAGCCAAACTCCCGATTGATTTAAACTCTACCGATTATCACACAACATGCCAACACACATGCATCTCACCTCATACTGGTGATGTCACTGATAGTCTCCATAACTACTTGTCTTTTGCCATACCAGTTCACTCTCCTTCATACCAGATGACATACCTCTACCGGTAGCCTGCTTGCAATACCGGTTGACATCAATGACAACTCAATACCAACAATCTCCCCCTTTGACATTGATGTCAACATCTTCTTTTTTGGTTTCTCTCCCCCTTTGACAGCATTGGCAAAGGGAACCTTAGTCTGACACCAATAATTTTTCCCTTGACGACATCCAGTTAAGACATACTCTCCCCCTATGTCCATGCTTCATGATTCAAGAGTCATAAAATAGTGGCAAAGGTTGACTGTCCCTCAATCATGCATCCTCCTATGCATTTAAGAGCTACTAGATGGTGAGACAACTCCCATTTTTTTATCTCTAATACTCAAATGGGCCCAAAGGAAGTGGCTAGGTAAATATGTCAGGAATCTGCTCATTAGTTGGAACATATTCTCCTATGACCTTCTTGTTTGCTACCTTCTCCCTCAAGAAGTGATACGTGATTGCAATGTGTTTTGTTCTTGAGTACATAACTAGATTCTTGGAGATGTTTATTGCACTTGATTTATCACACCGGATTGGAATAGGTTCTGGTATCTCCACTTGTATGTCTTTCAGTGTAACATGTAGCAGTTGCTACATACTCTGCCCAGCAATAAATAATGAAACTAAATCTTGCTTCTTGTTGTGCCATGATAATAATTGGTCTCCTAGATAGAAAGCACCTCCACTTGTACTATTCCGGTCATCAATATTTCCTGCCATATATGCATTAGTATAAGCCTACGAAGAGAAATCTCGTCTCTTTGGATACCACAGACCATAGCTGATAGTTCCTTGCAAATACCTAAAGATTCTTCTGACTGCATTTAAGTCAGACTGTTTAGGAGAAGCTTGGAACCGTTCTACCATGCAAACAACTTGTACTATATCCGGTCTAGATGTTGTTAAATACAACAAACTACTGATCATAGACTTGTACAATGTTTTCTCAACTTCCAGTGATTCATCTAGTTTGCTCAACTTACAACCAGTAACCATGGGAGTACTTACCAGTTTGTTGTCCTCCATTTGAAATTTCTTCCGCATGTATTTCACATACTTGGTTTGGGAGATGAAAATTCCTTTCTCCTTCTGTGAAATCTGCAAACCAAGAAAATAGGACAACTCACCTAACAAGGACATCAAAAACTCTGTCTTCATCTAATCTACAAATTCTTTGCACATGATGCCCTTGTCTCCACCAAAGATAATATCATCCACATATACAATAACTATAATCATGTGATCTCCATTTACCTTGACATACAAGTTGTTGTCTGCATTCCCTTTTCAGAATCCTTGCTCCTTCAAGTATTTGTCTAACTGGGAATACAATGCTCTAGGAGCCTGCTTCAAACCATACAGGGATTTCTTCAATCAGCATACAAAATTCTCATCTTCATGCAACAAGTACCTTTCCAGCTATTCCATATACACTTCTTCTTCAATATTTCCATTGAGAAAAGCATATTTCACATCCATCTGATATACTTTATATCCCTTGTAGGCTGTGAAAGCTAGAAACATTCTTATTGCCTCTAACCTAGCAACCAGTGCAAAGGTTTCTTCAAATTCAATACCTTCAACTTGAGCATACCCTTTGCAAACTAACCTTGCTTTATGCCAGACTATCTTACCTTCTTCATTCATCTTTTTGGTAGACCCAATTGGTACCTATGACATTCTTGTCTGCTAGTCTAGGAACAAGTTCCCAAGTCTGATTTTTCTCAATTTGTCTCAGTTCTTCATATGTGGCCTCTACCCACTTCTCTCTTTTGCTAGCATCATCAAAAGTTTTGGGCTCTACTTCAGTCATGAGATAGAAATTTACCTATTCACCTTTCTAGGATAATCTCCTTTTGGTCTGCACTCCTTCATTCCTATCTCCTATGATCTATTCTTTTGGATGATTCTTTTGCACATACCGGTTGGGAATCTTGTTTGGTATATCTTCTACCGGTCCATTGTCAGATTGTTCTTCATATTTCACATCTGACTCATCAATGTAGGGTGCAGGTGCAGATTGTCCTCTGTGTGAGTCTTCATCTATTCTCACATGTACACTCTTAAGCACTCTTCTCAATCTCTTGTTGTAGCATTTGTAGGCCTTACTGTTGGCTCAAGCTGAGTATCCCAAGAAAATCCCTTCATCACTCTAGGAATAAAAAATTCCCAAACCATCAGCATCTTTCTTGATGAAACACTTACTTCCAAACACTCTAAAGTGTTTGAGTGATGGTTTCCTTTCATTTCATAGCTCATAAGGGGTCATTCTATTGTTCACCCTTAACTAAACCTGGTTTAAAGTGTAGACAATGGTATGAATTGCTCCCTTCCAGTATATATCCAGTATGTTGGCCTCATTTAACATTATCCTAGCCATCTCCTTCACTGTCCTCTTTTTCCTTTCTACCACCCCATTTTACTGAGGTGTCCTTGCAGCTGAATATTGTCTTTGAATTCCATGTTTCTCACAATAGTCAACAAATTCATTTGAAGAAAATTCTCCACCTCAATCAGATCTTAAGCATTTTAACCGGTGTCCACTTTCATTTTCCACCATCTTCTCGAAAATTTTGAATCTCTCAAATTCTTGTGACTTGTCATGCAGGAAGGTTACCCAAGTCATTCTTGAGTAATCATCTATGAACAACATGAAATACCTTTCTCAGACCAATTCTCTTGTCCTTGTTGGCCCACATAAGTCTATATGTATCAACTCCAAAGGTCTTGAGGTGTTATATTCTTTTATTTTAAAGTTGACCTTTGCTTGCTTACCTCTAACACATTCATCACAAAATGTGCTTGTTGGTTTTATGATCTGAGGTATGTTTCTCACATACCGGTTTTGTGTGTGTGAAAAGTGGAATAAGTATCTGCAAGTAGTAAGAGACAACACTTCAATTAAGTTATTACATGTATGGCTAGACAAATATAAGCATGAATAATAAAACTATAATAAATCAACCAATTGCCTTCTAAAAGATGCGAGTATATACTTGCTCTCAGATTTGTATAAACAATACCAATGACTAGACTACACCAAGACAAAGGATTTAATCTATATGAGCATGATATTAAGCTAAATGGATGCAAGATTATGCTAGATGGATGAATAGTAAGCTATATGAATTCAAACAATCATAATTGAACTAAATATGCAAAAAGCTAAACTAAGATGCAATAATCCCAAAAAGAAAGCACAATATCTTCAATGATTCCAAAGCAAAAACTGTATAATAATAAATCTCCAGGGTGTTTTGAATGAGAGATGAAGGCTGAATTTATAGAAATCCAAAAGAGAGACCAACGGTCAAGATTGATTAGCAACGTGCGGTTGAGATAATTCAAGAAAAAGCACAATTTGGGATAATTGAAATAATTCAAAGATCATATTCAGTTAACCTTGAGAAAGATTCCAATTATAGCTTGATTCAAATGCATTCAGATTATAAGTTTGAGTTTGCATTATAGATATAATTCAATTAATTCCATGCACTTGAGATAAAAATAGGTAATTCCATGCACATTCTTTTAATTTATTCAAGAAAAGAGTCTTTTCAATTAAACTTAACATCTTTTCTCAAAAGCTTTGAGTTCCAATTTTAGAGAATGATTAATAATTCAATTTAATTGCTTTTCTGATTTCAAATTCTCAATTTAGAAGAAGAAATAATATATCAAGTTTGATTTCTCTTTCAATTCAATTATTTTATTTTATTTTCAATTTAACTCTTGCTTTGCAATTAATTCCTCTTTTGTAATAAATTAATTCATTTTTTATGATTAGATGGAAAATTTATTAATTAATTAAATATGCTAAGATATTTAATAAATTAAATAGGATAATTGATCAAAATGATTTACTTGGAATGATTTAATTAATATATAATAATTCACTTACATTGTGACATTTAATCATTAGAGGATCAATTAATTAAGTGTGCTCAAGATTGATTTAATTGCCTTTGGTTAGGACCTTGGTGATGTTGTCAAGATTAGGGGCCCATGGTTTAGATGACCAATTTTAGGGTATTACATTTGCCCCTCTTTGAGTTAATGTGCGAGCGGCACGTTGGTTCAAAGAATATGTTGATGTCTAGGAGATGTTGGTCTCAATTTCTGATTGCTTTGTTTTCTCTTTAAGATCTCAAGCCTCTGTTCACACAAGGAGAGAACAACGAGAATAGAAACACAAGACAACAATTAACAAGGTTTACAAAGAAACCTCCTATATTTCAAGCTTAACAGAGCTTAGGTGAGTATACCCTTTTGTGATTACTTTCTCACAATTTTAATAGGTGATTTATAGAAAACCAATGCAAATTTTTGCAAACCTTATCACTTTAGTGCAACCGAACATAAATGAAAGATACATTTTCATTGTAATGGATCACCAAGAATGTCAAGAACATTAGCAAGTCATACTTGTGCCTTATTCGGGCCTCAGAGTCATTAAAAATCAAATGAAAATTTAACAGTATAAATTCACACACATATCATCTCTTTGATTTATCGAATCTATATATGTCTGACATATATAAACTCTCAACCTATGCTAGACCCAATCATCAAATTCATGTAAATTTACTGATTATCAATAAAAATGAATTAAGTATATTTGATTTTCCTCCTTGAGGAAAAAACCTAAGACATTGTCATAATTTGCCTTGCAAATAATTTAACTAAACAATCCTAGATCATTTATTCAAAATGATAACCAACATACAGACACAAAGGCAACATAAATCTCGGCTCAAAAAAAATTATGATTGTATATTAATATTCTCTCATCAAAGTTTTACATAGACACAAAATTATCCTCAAAATGCCAAAATGAAAGCCTGTATATTTTTTGCCAGAGCTTCAATACAAAATTCTTGCGATCCCTTTCTAGGTAGTCCTGGTATCCATTTATAAAAATTGGATGCAACAAGCTTCAGACTTCCCTAGAAGAATATTCTTATCCTAATCAAAAATTCCCCCCAAAAGTTACATTGATTACAATTGAAGTAGGAGCATAACTAATTAGTTTTCCAGCTGGAAAATGGCCAACTGACTTCTCAATATTTGCAAATCAGGTGCCAGGTATCTTTAATTCTTCAAAATTCCAGTTACCCAAAAAAAATCTATTATAAGAACTAACCACTTCAAGTTGCCTGTGAACTGCCACATGCTAGAGCGTCGACAGGCTCTTCCTGTGCTTCTATCTCTTTCACAACATATTTTCTTTCCCATACCTTGAATGTATCATCATTAGGCCAAGAGAAACTAATAATTTTTTTCTTCAGCTTGTTCAAACTTTTCCATGTTTCCCTTAACTAATTAACTTCCTTCTCCAAAAAGCCAAAGTGATTTTATTTTGTCAATCTCTTCAATGCTTTGAATAAATAAATAAGTATCATCTATATTTATAGTTATTTATTCTATGAGACAACTTATGACCTAGCTCACCAAGCCATACTTCTTTATCTTTCAATTTACTGACACTTACAAATCCTCCATGAAACAATTCAAATTTTTGATCTGCATACTCTTTTCGATACAAGTTTGCCCTCCTTTCAATGTTGACTCTTTCTGCTGCAAAACTAGACAAACATTTTACTAATTCATAAGTAGGTTTGATAGTGACATCAACACCTACTTCTTCTTGGGATAAAGAATATGTGGACTCTAAATCCACCTCTCTAGTGCTCCACTTATCCAAAATCGGCTCCAAAATAGCCTTATCCTCTTTCAAAGAACCCAAAAGAGTCAATATACTTTTCATATTTATATAAACTATTGTTGCTCCAACAGTATCAGCAAATTTCAAAATGGCACCCCTGATCTTATCCTCATATTTCCTTGCAAAAATTTCTTGAGCCTGCTTCAATTTCTCCATCTCATCTTGAATGCTCTCAGCTGATTGGAAACTAGAAGTCATGGGGGGAGGAGGGAATTCAACAATAGGACTAGAAGGAGGGGGCCTAGAAGGAGAAGAAGCAATCATTAGTTGGGAAGACTCACCCTTTTGATACCGCCCTTCCAATTTACCCTTTAGCTCTGTAATGATGTTGTCTTTAGAAGCTATCTCAAGTTTTTCTCCATTGTAAGCCTTAAGGACTACCTCTAATTTTTCTTGGAGGTTAGCTTTCTCTTTTGCTTCCTTTTTAGCCACTGCCACTCCAAATTTAGCAGACTCTAAGGTCCTGCTAGCAGTTTCAACTACCCCTATATCTTTGACTCTCTTTACAATCATGCCCCCTGAGTAGTTAGATCCTGAGGATTCTCCCTTTTTTCTATTTTCTTCTCTTTTAAGTGACCACATTACTAGGGTTGCATGGTCATCACTATAAGTTATTCCCTCTAAGGGTTTGGTTTCTTTCCTTACTGCATAAAAAATCATTGCATCGACTATGTCCCATTCTGGGAGAATTAGCACTCCACCATTTGCAATCAATTTTCTCCCTTCCTTAGGGGTAACTGCTTCAAACTCTCTTAGCATTTCTTGATTTATTTTTGCTTCAACAACAGATGTATCATTATGGGGTTTTTTAACTTTCCTCTTTTCACATCTTTCCTTAAACTACCCCATATGCTTTCTCCAAACAAATTGTAGAAAGGCTCCTATCTTTACAAAATTGTTATCAGCCAAAAATTCATCACTGGCTTGCTTCATGACAGGATCCAGTTCTTTGCCTGCAAATTCTTCAATAGTCAGGTCCATTTTAGCACCTAATGGCTCTTCTGGCATTTCTTCTTGCAATTCTCCATAAGTAAATGAAATCTCCCCTAGGCTTCCTAGTTTCTTTAATTGCTCAGCAACTGCCTATTCATCACCTATATGTAACAGGGATTGAGAAGGTGAATACAAATATTTACTTGGTTAGGCCTCTTTTTCCAACCTCTACCTTTTGGGGGAGGCTTGTGACTCAGGAGCATCCTCCATTAGCCTTTTCCCCTTTGATGTGGAAGGTTCATCCCCCTTAGGCATCACTACATTGTATCCCAATTTCTTGTACATAACATACTCTCCAGGGGGAACAATTTTAGCAAATATGGACTAGGTCAAGATGAGCTTGGCCTTCTCAAGGTCTACCTTCATGACTGCATCCTTCTTCTCATTCAAATTTTGCATGGCATCCTCAAAATAATCCATCAAAAAATTAATCTTTTCCTCAAAAGGGTGAAATCTCTTTGATGGATCATAATTCTTGTCAAAATGTTGGACAAAATCAAGAGTTTTCTATAATATTAATGACTTTTCCTTTCTCACCTCTTTCTGTACCAAGTTAAACTCATTTCTTATTAGATCTTCAGGGAAGTGGAATTGATGCACTTTATCTCCACAACTAACCTTCTTCCTGAACACACCATTAATGAATTCTTCAGGATAAGAAAACCTGGCCACTGTTGTTGGCAATCTATATGGTTGGAGGAACTTGTCAAAATATAACCAACCCCCTTTGGTAATAACAAACAAATGTACCATGGTGACAATTGGAAAGATTGTCCCTCTTCCTTTATTTTTAATTCTGCTTCTTGCAGACCCCCAATCTGTCTTATAATTTCAGCAATTCCAATCTTCAAAGGGAGCAAGTATGGGGTTCCCCTGAAACCATATACTCTAAAGATAGTAGAAACATGATATAAAATTATGTCACCCCAATTGTGTACAATCTTAATGTCTTCTGCAAACTCCTTGGGTCTAATGAATTCAAGGAGAACCTTTGGAATCCTAGGGTTCTCTTGACATAGCAGAATTCTAAGCCTAGATGCAAAGCATCTATCAAACTTCAGATAATTGGCATCTTCCCTATCCCAATACAGATCTGCACTCCACAATTGGATTTGCATGTCTTCCCCGTCCTTTTCTCTTAACAGATCCATATCTTTTGCAAAATACTTTGCACCTTTAAGCAAAAATATATGCATTAACATGGAATACTACCCAAAAGGTAGATCCACCTTGGCACTATTGATCCCAATAAGACCCTCATGAATGACATTTGCAAGATAGGGTGCAAAGCCATATGCTACTACTATGGATGGGTTCATAATTTGTGCCATCATAAGCATGTAATAAGTGGGCATGGCATTCTCTGCATCTTCTCCAAAGATTTGACATAAAGACCAATATATACCCTTAGCCCTCAAGGTGAAGAAATTCATAGGGAAAGGTTCTGCTATACCAGGGCCTACCAGTGTTAATCCTCCTATCTTTACAAAAAATTCTCTCAACGGCCCGCTCCTAAGATGATCCTTCTAGGCATCATAAACCTTTCTTAACATTTTAAAATCAATGGGCTCTAAATAACTTGAGGCTTCATTTAATCGGAATACCTTCTTAAGTTCATCAATTGTAATTTGAATTAGGGGGCCTCCACTTATATTCCTCACAATCCTAGTGATGGGGTCATAGTTCTTTGCAATCTAAGTCAATAAATCAACATCCATAAAAACCCCAGGGACCAGCAATTTCCCAACATCTAGTTCCCATATGTTATTTGTAGGAGAAGGTACATTTCATTGACCAAATCCTACCCTGAATAGACCTAGACCTGCCATGCCTATCTGAGGATCTCTTAGCCAACATCCCTTATCATATAAACCATCACCAATCCACAGGCGGGGAGACTTGGGCACACGTTCCTTTATCTTGGTTGCACTATTCTTGGATTGAACCAATTGTTTCAGAAAATCATCACAAATAGCCCTCTCTTGGTAATCTATCTTTCCCTTAAATTCTCTTCGCGGTGCCATTTTATCAATCTAAGGCTATCCTTACTTCAATTGTTATTCAAATAACCCCTTATAAATTTCCAGCACCAAACAATACCAACACAAATAGAAATGCAAACCACAGTCACAGAGAAACTTACTTGTCGCCTAAGAATTCACGGAAACTGCGCACCTTGTCTTGGCTAATCTTCTTGAATGCCTTTTGCAATTAAAGTCTCAAGACAATGTTTTATGAAGGTCCCCTAGTGGAAAATAAGCATTAATTACCATCAATGGAGCCACACGTTCTGCAATTAATCCATTTAAATTTCAAATTTTCCGCTCTAACGAACCAAATGGATATTTTTCAGCATGCATTTCCTTTGAGTCGCTGATCCAAGAAGAATAAAACTCGAGCAAATTTCCATCGTGGTCGAGAAACAACCACTAGATCAAGCAAAATTAGCACACCTTATAACCAATTAAGACTTTAAAGAGGGCCCACCATTTAGTCACTCGCTTTCCCTTTGTCGTTGATCCATGAAGGATAAAGGACTAGCATCTGTTGGCAAATGCACGCTCCAATGAGACATTGTAGGTGATTGAAGGTTTTTTCATTGATGGAAACCTTATAATCCCATGACACTAGCAAGGCAATCCACTAGCACTAGCAAAATTAGATTCTACACTGGCACACAGACCACCAGCACCGGCAGTGAAAGGAAGCATACCGGCACAGAAGCCGACAGGAATTTTGTTGTTAATATATTTTGTTTATTATTGTAAAATCATTTTAAGCCGACTTGGCAACATTGTAAAATGACTCATATGTATAAGAGATCATTGTAGAACATTTTATGAAAGAATGAAGGAAGGTAATAAGGCAGACCTATTATGTGAATTATAGGTTAAGGGTTTATGTAAGAAGCAGAGCAGAAATCGGTATTGGATCTGGCATTATAGATGTTATTTTGAAGCAGTACAAGACACTGGATTTGTATAATCCATTTTGTAAGTCAGTGAGACTTCCTATTTTGTATTTGAGTAGTGAGCTCTACGCACTTGGCCTTTCTGCATGTGCAGGCCCCTATTGTAGCAGTAATATTCTCTTATTGGCCAGTAAGTGAATATTGTGGTTCACAAATCCCACCGAGGGTTTTCCCACACCGGGTTTCCTCGTTAAAATATTGTGCTATGATGTGCTTTTCATGTGGTTGTTGTTATATATGTTTATTGCATTACTTTCTGTTTAATGGTATATAGTATTAATATGTTCTGCATGTTTTAAGTTAAGAAATTGCTCTAACCGGTCAGATACTGATTCACCCCCCCCCCCCCCCTCTTAGCATCTGTGGGAATCCTAACAATTGGTATCAGAGCTTGGTCCTCTATTTTCAGAAGCCTAACAGCTTGAGGAAGATCTTGACACCGGTAGAGATCGAAAACTTGATGAAGCAGCTCTCTCAGACTATGATGGAGAAAAATTGAAAAATATCAAACTTGAAGATGACCTAAAAGCAGCTCAAGATATTATTCAAGCACTTCAAGAAAATATTACTATTGCAAGAAACAAGAGAAGAGAACTTTGTGAAAAGATACAATTTGAGAATGATCAAAAGGAAACTCTTAATGATATGATAAACAAGCTAAAGCAAGAGAATATGACAACAAAGAATGAGATGCAAATTGTAGTTAATCAATTCTTAATCTTCAATATACCTCAGTTATAAATTTCTAGTTATTTTTTCTACAGTTGCTTGAGAGTGGGATGCACTACATATGTATGTCACAAAAATTCTTGATTGGATGACAGTATGGACTGAACGATGTCAACAATCTGGTCACACATTAACATGGGAAGGTGTGGCTTCATTGGTTAAAGAAGCTCATCATAATGGAGATTCCAATGTTACACCAAGGGAAATTGATTTGGCATATGGTTTAAGAGAAAAACATGTACGTATAAATATATTAATCACCCATATTATTTAATTTTTTTTCAATTGTAATGATGTATATATATATGTTGTTTTTTACATACATTCGACCAAGAATAAATATATTTATCAACTGGTGATGCAATAATTTTTACATGTTTGACATATTGAAGGTGAAACACCACAGGGCTATGTGGTGCAATGGTCATAAATTTCACATCAAAAATGTTGGATGACACAAACAAAACTTGTGATTCTGGGATAACTACAATATTTTAGGTGACTAATGTTTCATCTAGAAGCGACATACATCCTCAAGTCTTAGAAAATCGATACTATGGGATTTTGGATGATATACTTGAGTGTGACTTTGGGTCCTTCAAATTAGTTCTTTTCATCATCCAATGGTACAGGCTATGATTGAATGAAAATGATCCTGACAAGACTGATATTGAACATGATAATGGATTTATAATGGTCAATACAAGGTCATTTGAGTGAGCCGGAAATGAGCCCTATGTTCTTCCAAGCCAATGTGAGCAGATATTTTACTCAGAGGTTCCACATAAACCGGGTTGGTCATTTGTTGTTAGACATGATCTTAGAGGAAGGTTGGTAAAGTATAATTTCATAAAAGAAGAAGATACAGAAGAACTACAAGATGATGTACATGATGATCAGGATCAACAATTAGTTGATGTTGTGCCCAACGAAGATGTCGAAGAAAAGGAACAAGATCATGATGATGTAGGAGTTAATATTCATGAAGATGATGATGATGATATCAATGACGATGATGATGATGATGATGATGATGATGATGATGATGATGATGATGATGATGATGATGATGATGATGATGATGATGATGATGATGATGATGATGACCAATCCTTACAATGTTGATTCTAGATTAGAAGATACAGACAAAGAGTTGGATGAAGAAGAAGATCAATGACATGATTTAAATGTATGAGGTATGCGATTAGTATATTATCTATTTGATATTGATTTCTTGGTATTTTTTGGTGAAATTTAAATGTTGTGATTATGTTGGAGGACTTGTTTGTAATTATGTGGGAGGAATTGTACTTTGTGATTATCTTTACATGTATCTTTACATGTCAAATCATTTATACTTTTACATTACAAATATTTACATCATAGTGTGTTCCCTACTGAGATATTTATAGAAAATTTAATGGATGAATCCTTTTAATGGTTTGTTATGCAATAACACAATGATTCCTATTATGATCATTCCAATCCTTAGTACAAATGGGGGAACATTATACTCTAATCAATATCTCAGTGTAGAGATTGATATTTAAGATATTAAAGGGATACCCTCTACGTCTAGCAAAGCCTAAAGTGCAAAGGAGAACAAGCCACTGTCTCATTTTCATTGACAACTAATCTGAGATTCTAAAATATCCAGTAACAATACCTAATACCCCTAGCATGCCAGTCATCACCAAGCTTTTGTATTTGGCATAAGTGAAAGGTTGAAGCTACAAAAGTTTTCTTTAACTCAATACAAGACCTCACATACTATAACTAAAATCATATAAGAATAATCCCTGATAGACCTAAGAAACATCAGCAAAATAACCCTCATTAAGTAATATTCTATGTATATATCGAGATAGCTAACCCGATCTAATAAGTCAGTATTGAACATGGCTATCGGCATAGTTATACCGAACGCAAATGATGAGATGCCTATCGAAATAGTCACTAAAGGTGGAATAGTAATATTTTGTAATCCTAATAGAGTATAGCTATCCTAACACACATCTAGGGGTAGGTTGTAACGATATAAGATCAGGGTAGGTGCAAAAGGATATCCAAACAATGTAAACTTATAGCAAATTCGAGGACAAAACCTCTATCGGTATAACTTGTGAAGATGGGATAACACCTTTTTGCTTTTTCGATGATGAAAGTAATACCAATAAGCATTATCTAGGAGGAGTTCAGGATAACTTACAAAGTTGGGATACCACATCAACAGTGTTCCAATCGATGAAATTATCCGATGATTTACAAATAGAGTACTATTGGGAGAACTACCCGATTTAACAATTATAAACTAAGAAACCAATAGCGATAAAAGGAGATCAAATGAGGAGACCCTTATCGGAATGACTTATGAAGTCAGGAAAATAATCTTTGGATATGTCGATAGTATAAGTAATATCGATGGACGTCATAACGATTGTTTATCACTATAACTTAGGCTGAAATGACGTGAAAAAGAAACAGTTACTGATATCTCCATATTTATCCACAGTGATTAATTTGTTAGAAAGGCACCAAACTTAGAGGCAGTGACAAGGAGAGTTAAGCCGATGACATACATCATCAGATAATTCAAATTTTGAAAAGATGGCTCATTGATTTATAGATTGAAACATTTATTGTTGCACGAACAAAATTCTCTGAGAAACACATCTAGGAGATTTTCGCAGTAGAATTGCAGACGCATTAAGACATTGAAGCAGGCCAAAAATATAGACGAAGAAAGCAATTAAGTGCTCTGATTGATTTCTCTATGATTGTTTCAAGTAATACATTCAATTGCTTGTAAAATGGAAACTCCTAGTGGTTCTGAAAAAAGGCAAAGAGGGGAGACAAGAAAGGGTAAGGGGAAGAAACATAAAATGGAGGAAACAAGTCCAAAAACCAGGACAGAAGAAAGGAAATTGAATCAGGATCTACTAGATCAATTTTTGGGTTCCACCCCCAAACCTAAGAGGTCTGCAGAGTGGAAATTAGAAGATAACTATGCTTATGTGGGAGATGTGTACACAACTATTAGAGGCTATGAGTTATTCATGTTTTATTACCACAATTGTGAGAGTCCTGAGCCAATCTGCAATCCATGGAAGTTGAGCTTGGTAAAACCTATTCTTCCTAATGTCTATGTCAATGTGGATCTTCTAAATCTATTGGCACATAACTTTGATCTAAAAAAGAGGGCGATATCTGACCGGGATAGAAATCCTTGTTTCTTCATATCATGAGAGGCAATTTCGAAAGTTTTTGTTTTGCCCAAGTTTATGAACACCCCATTATCCTTGGGGATTTGCTTGAAGAGTATCGTATATTAGATACCACTTATTTTGGATGAAGATTTCCCTTTCACTTTATTAATCCTGAGGTGCCATTAGAGACAAGGGAGGGTCTGGCATTTTATGTAAATTTGCTTAAAGACTATTTTAAGTATACATACTACTTAGTTGGTTAGGTTCTAGGGTTGAACACTCTGGATTTTACGAGAATAGAATCCATGATCATTGTAGCATACATTCAGTCCCTAAAGGTTAGAGAATTTGATTTTTCTATGTTTGTAGCTGAGCAACTTGGGGTAGGACTTGTTGATATCTATAGGAACTCTTCCAAAATTCATATTGCACATTGTACTTTACTCATTCATATGGTGTTGTTTTATGGACAAGGATTGGGGCTCTGGCTTGAGGAAATGAGGGTAAGAAAATATGGTGGTGATAACCAGCCTCTGCCAATTCAATCATGGACCTCAATCTGGGATTGCAAATTTGTTCAGTCTAGTTATATTCATTTTGAGGAATTCTTTGTTAAGACTCTATACATATTTTTTGGTCACCCTTGAAACTTTGCACTCTTAGAAGATGTGAAGAGATTTTTAAGGCCTATAGATTTTGGAGGGCCTAATACTATCAGACACAACTGGGGAGATTGGTATTGTTTCTCTGATGTAACTATGATTAGGATTTATGGCTTTGAAGGGCCTCATTATTATTTCCAAAAATGGTTCCTGACAGGATAACAAATTTGGAGATCATAAGGTAGATGGGAGAATCAAATCACATGCATCTATCTTCCCATGACAAACAAGATTTTTTACCTGGGACCCTGTGTGTTGGAGAATTCATTGTGAATGGAAGAGAAGGACAAGAGCTAACATGGAATAAATTGTTCCTTTATAATATGAAGTTGGGTGCTCCAAGAAAGAACTTTGTTCTAGAAGGATATATTCATTCAATAAAAAAAGAAGTAGAAACTTGGTGATTATGAGGACTTCCCATACTTAAGAGATGATTTAATAAGGAATATGGATGAGAAGGAGGCTGAAATGGCCATTGACAATCATAAAAGGGAGATTGAACAAAAATCTAGAGAAAAGAAAATTGTTAAAATATCATCCTCAGATGAAGAAGAGACATCAAACGATCTTTCATTTGAACAATTCTCTACGATACTAATCGAAGAGGAGATGTCACCTATTAGGGATCCTGATGAAGGAATCTCGGTGGAAGATGACCCAAGGCAATTAGCTTGCAATGATTTTGTATCTGATGATAATTTTATAAGGACTCCTGAATTTATGTCTTTCACGTATAGAGTGAAAGGTAAAGCAATCAGAGAGGGTGTTGGAGAGGTAAACACCTCAAATGAACAACAATTGTCAGCCACCCTAGACAATGAAGTAGCACAATAAATGAGCCTAATGACTCTTGACAAAGGAAGGAAGCTACTTCAATATGCAGGTGTGTTAATCTTTCCAAGATGGGATCTGAATTCATCTCTAGTATTTGATAGTTTTCTACATGACATTGATGTTAAACAAAAATTGTCTCCTATGGGTGTGACCCAAGTATACATGGGATCTCTGTACAACCCTGACAAATATTCTATGTTAATATTGTCACTATACCCTCCAATAAGAAGCTTGTGGTCATTGATACATAAAAGTCCTTTGGACACATCATGACCCTAAATGGTGGTGAAACAGACCCCATGATGATAGTTGATTTAGGGGTGAATATCGCTAAATTGAACAAAGCACAAATTCAATTTTTGGTAAAAGAAGGTCAATCTAGTAAACTTGAAATAGTCAACTTAAATAAAGAAATTGATTAGTTGAAAGAAATGTTAAAATAGAAAGAGCCATATAAATTAATAATGCAGGGCGAAAGCTCATAGCCTCAGACCAAGGCTAGCAAATTGAAAGAAGAAAATTATCAACTGTAGGTGCAATTAAGAAATACAAAGACTGAAACCATGTCACTGCTGATACAAAAGAGATTCACTAATTTGATGACATGGATGGATAAGTATTGGGACATATACAATTGTTAGACAGTTCAAATAACCTAAAGACAACTGAGAGGGGGGGATGAATCAGTTCTCATAGATTACCATAATATTTAGCAATTAAAACTTTAATACTAGGACCCAAAACATTAATACCAGAATGCTTAAACCAAATACCAGAATAGTAGTTAAACCAATTAAGTATAAAGAATAATCATAGAATAAATACCATCAACATGACACCAAGATTTATACGTGGAAATCCCGATAAAGGGAAAAACCACGGTGGGAAGCCTACCCACAGTCAGATAATATTTTCCAGTAAGTATGTGAATTATAATTAAGGGGCTTGGATTTGTAGGAGGGCCAATATCCTAGAGCGCACTGCTCATCACAAAAAGAGTCTCACTGACTACATAGAAATCTAGACTATAATCCAGAAGAAGGAATGAGCTACAAAGATAGAATCTCCTATGCCTGAGTACAGTTATGGTTAAGCTCAATACCAAAGGACAAAATCCTCTTACATAAACCCAACTCAATTCCCAATGATTGACTAAATCTTCTTCTTGAATGATATTACATTATTCGCACATTACATATCCATATCCCATACCATGATGATCTACAATGAGATCTTACATCATATATATATATATATAAACCCTTGACCATAAACAGTCAGGTCGGCCACCAGAAAATAAACAAATTATATAATTATAAAAAATGTTGACCTTAGACCAAACAAATAATATCCAACTCATAAGACATCCCAGAAACACATCAAGAGGTCCAATCCACACGTTACATTAAGTTGGTCCATAACCTAGATCAACCAGGACCCAATATAGGTCCACACACTAAAGCAATGATCCCAATTTGCCAAGTCTCTAACATGATCACCATTAGAATCCTAAATCCATACCATAAGTTGCACCAACACCACTTATGTATATCATCAAATATCTTCAACAAAGTTGTGTCAGTGAAACCCTCGCCGGAACCACAAACCAAGCTTCCAAGAAAACATGATAGCATCTGATCACCAAACCAAAACCAACTGACTAAATATGAACATGAGTAGCATGAATAAGCCAATTCCATAACCAAAACATACTGGATCATATCAGATCCAAACCAACCAGAAACCACACAACCTACCAGGACCATAAGGGTGTCGATAAAGCATCCAAAATAGCTACTATTGACATCAATGACAAAACATCAATGCAACACATAATCAACTCCTCCAAATGGGCAACAATCTCCCCCTTTGGCTTTGATGGAAACACTAGATGTGAAAAACATATAAGTACCAAGAAATGTCAAACAAGTCTCCCCCAATGGAAGGAAACCAACAATCTCCCACTCAAAAATATAGCAATGAAGTAATGAAGTTGTGAAGCAAAGACCAAACTCTCCCTGTAAATGATATCTCTGTAAAGTTCTGAATTACACATATATCTCTCCCCCTAATGTATAAAACTCCTTATGTTTTTCACATCAATATCTCTCCCCTTTTGACATCAATGCCAAAAATATGACATAAATATCAAAGAAAAAACATAAACCACTAAAACACAAAGCTAACTACTCCCCTTGAGCAGTAGCATCCCCACATCAGTGTCGAAATGAATAATATCTCTGATATATGTATCAAACTGATGCCAAAAAGCATCAATCAGTTCTCTACCGAAGGGGCAGAAACCCCTAACCTGTCTCTCAGGTACTCAAATGGTTCTTTAGGAAAAGGTTTAGTGAAAATATCTGCAATTTGCTCTTTAGTGTTCACATAAACCAGTCTAACTTCATTTTCTTCCACCTTCTCCTTCAAAAAGTTATACTTGATAGATATGTGCTTTGTCTTAGAGTGAAATACCGAATTCTTGGATATATCAATAACAGCAGAGTTATCACAATGAATAAATACCGGTCCAGTGCAATGCACTTTGATATCCTTCAACATTTGTTTCATCCATAGAACTTGTGTACAATTAGTAGTAGCAGCAACATAATTAGCTTCAATAGTAGATAAAGAAGTACATGATTGTTTCTTGCTGATCCATGAAACCAACTTCTTTCCAAGAAAGAAAGCTCCACCGGAAGTACTTTTTCAGTCATCAACATCACCAGCCCAATCAACATCTGTATATGCACATAAAGTAAATTCATCATCCTTAGGGTACCACAAACCATATTCAGATGTACCTTGCAAGTATCTAAAAATTATTTTAACCGCACTCATGATTTTCTCTAGGATCACTCTAAAATCTAGATGCAATACAAACAACATTCATTATGTTAGGCCTAGTCTAAGTCAAATAAAATAGACCTCCAATCATATATGTGTATCTTGTAGGATTTACCAGTGTATAAACATCTTTCCTTGTCAATTTATCACTTGTAACCATAGGAGTGCTTACTGGTTTAGAATCTCCCATACGAAATTTCTTCAACAATTCCCTAGCATACTTAGTTTGACAGATGAAAATACCTTTATCAGTTTGAGTAATCTGCAAACCTAAGAAAAAATTCATTTCCTCAATCATAGACATTTCAAATTCCCATTGTTATCATTATTTTGAGTATTGGGAGTTTTTCCTTGCAATCCCTAAAATTTTCAGGTTTTTAGAGTTATATTCGTTTCTAAGGGTTGAAGTTCTCAGGGTTCAGGGTTTTGCATTTTTTCAATTTTCACTATGCAGGCCCTTCGCTTATGTTTCCTTGTTACCTTTTCCACTTAAGTGGAAGGGTCATTCCGTCATTAGAAAGGGGGGGCCTTTTAAAGTCTTGGCTTAGGCTGGCTATGATATTTTATTTACTTGTCGCCTTTTTCCTAAGTTTTATTTCCCTTTTATTTTTCTGTCGGGTTTCGTAATGCTCGTGCAAGTTCCTATTGATCTGATGGCTATCATTGTTTTGCTATTCAAAGGTGCACAAAGACTACCCTTCGTGAAACAGCAAAAAACCACGTGTGGAAAAAGCAAAATAAAGATCACGCATCTTATAGATGATTGGGCGGTTGTTGTTGTTTCGCTATGCGAAGAGGCACGAGAGTTATCTTTCATGAAAAAGAAAAAAAGTGGTGGGCCCGGGAGGTAAGCGTCTCCCAAGATAATGATCGAGTAGGTTGTAGATGATCGGATGGTTATCATTGTTTTTCTATTCGAAGGTGCACAAAGGTTACCCTTCACGAAACAACGACTGATGAGCTGGTTGTCCAGTGGCAGATGAAGGGGCTATTACATGGCAGGTTAGGTGGCAAGACAGCTGGACGTGCGGATGAAGCAGAAGGTGATTTGTCGATAGGACACATGGCTCCAAATGGATTTTCAATTGGTTTGTTTAATAAAGTAGCAGTGTTGATTGAATTTTTGGTTCAGTGAGACACGTGGCAGTTAGAATGTGGAGCCCAATAGATTTCTTGAGCAAATAAGCGACAGACACATGGAGACATCTGGCAGAAGTATGTAGGCGAGTGGGTTTACATAAAGGGCCTACTTTGAAGGCTAAGGTATTTAATGATTGGACATGTTTGAAGATGATCAGCAGTTGTCATTGTTTTGCTATGCGAAGGTGCACGAAGGTTACCCTTCATGAAACAGTGAAAAACCACTTGTGGTGGCGATTAAATTCAGTTGTAAAGGGAAACGGTTACGGTGGAGAATAAAGATCGAGTGGTTAGTTGTTGATCAAATGACTGATGTTGTTTCACAAAGGGAAGTAGCATGAGAGTTACCCTTCATGAAATAGCGAAAAGGTGGTGGGACCCATTCTAAAGAGGATAACTCAGGTAAGGTAAAGGATGCACAAGTTTTACATGATTTTATGACTATCTCTGAACCAGTATGAGGAGAAGCTTGACTGTTAAGCACCACAAACTAGCAACAAAAGACAAAACACTTAGAGAAATTAGTTTTCTGTTAGAGCCAATTTTCGAATTTGATTTATGAATTAATTGCTGAAGCATGTGGCATAATTGACTCTAATCAATGCTCAGTTGTCGTTATAATCCTTACATGAGTTGAAGCTTTTTGTATGCGTTAAAGGAATCTTGCAGAAGAGCCAATGCACAGGGAAACATTTCTCAGGCAACAAGTAAGTTTCTTGCAATTGTTTAACAATTATAGTTTAACAATTATAGTTTGCTTGGTGTCACTGGATGTTTGAATTTCCAAAGAGTGTTTGAAATTCCATTGAAATAAGTATAATTCTGAGATGGCACCACAAAGAGAATTTAGAGGGAAGGTTGATTATCAGGAGAGAGCCATTTCTGACGACTTTATAGAGCAATTAACTCAGTCCACTAATAGTTCAGCTAAAATAAAGGAATTGGTGCCTAAGTCTCCCCGCCTGAGAATTCGCGATGGTTTATATGATAAAGGAAACTGGTTGAGAGATGCCCAGATAGGAATGGCGGGCCTGGGACTCTTCAAAGTGGGGTTCAATTAGTGAAATTCCCCTTCTCCAATTAATAGTATATGGGAGCTAGATGTCGGGAAGCTTATAGTCCCTGGGGTTTTCATGGACGTGGACTTGTTAACCTAAATTGCAAACAATTATGATCTCAATACCAGAACTGTGGGGAATGTAAATGGTGGGTCTCTAATTGAAATAACTAACGATGAGTTCAGGAGATTTTTTTGACTTAGTCAGGTGTCAAATTATCTGGAGCCTATCAATTTTGAAATGTTGGCGAAAGTCTATGAGGCACAGAGAGATCACCTCAGAAATGGCCCCTTGAAGGAATTCTTTACCAAAATAGGACTGACACTAGTAGGCCCAAGCACCATGGAACCTGTTGTCTTCAAAATCTGATTCCCTTTAAGATCCTTAAAATAATATGATTCATGCTTGGTGCAGAAGAGACATCAAAGATAAGGAAATTCTCAAGACAACATATGACAAGGTTTGATTAGACCTTCTACACTTCGGGCTTACTCAGAGCCCAGGTGGGTATACCTTTGTGAATTAAATTCACACTTTCAAACATAAACCCACAACAAACTAGTCCAGAAAACCAGTGGATCTATTCACCTTGAAATCAACTGAAAACAAAGAATGGAAATTGTACTTAAGTTCAGCATTTCGATCAACAAAGCATGCAATAAACAACTTCAATTAATACCAGTGCCTTATCCAAGGTCACAGAGTCATCTAAACTCAAATAAGACTCCTCAAACAAAACATCTTTATGCTTCCCGTCGGCTTGGTTTCTATCAATCCTTGTATATGCCTGACACCTACAAGAACTCAAGCATTATAAACCAAGCTATGGTCATCAGAATTCAAAGTTCCTTCCAGAGAGTTTACTGGTATGAGTGATCCCCACCTCTTCAATTTCCCTCCTAAAGAGAAAAGCTAACAAACACTTATACTAAAATTGCTTTGCAATTCCATTCAAACAGAACAACCCTGGATTATTCAGAATGAAAACAGTAAACAAATTTGTGAACAAACTTGAAGACAACACAAAGATTTACTCAAAACCGATGGTCTGTATATTGATATTTAGTTCAAAAAGTATTACAAGAAATTTTGATTCTCCATTAAACTTAGAAAAGCTCAGATAAATTTCTGCAGCATTTTCTTACAATTTTTTGCGATCCCTTTTCCTCTAGTCCTGGTATCCATTTATAACAACATGGATGCACAAAGCTTCGGACTTCTCGAGGAGAGTTTGTTACAATAATTTCTTTCAGAGTAAAGAGGTTACAAACTTTTCACAAAAGTGGTTACAAACTCTTTTCAGCATCTGCAGTTTCTTCAACAGTTTGTTTCGGTTGCAACCTCTTTTATCTTTTCAGGGGCGCTCTCCCACTGTTCCGGATCATGGGTGGCATATTTAGTTGCCCACTCACTATATACCTCTTTTGTCGGCCATGAGAAATTAATCACATTATCTTTAGTTTTAGTCAACCTTTTCCAAGAATTTCTCATTTTGTTGACTTCTAAATTGAGAAAACCATAATGTGATTTAATTTTCTCTATCTCCTGTATTGTTACAACGAAGAAAGAAGCATCATCAAGATCAATAATTCCTTTAACTCTTGCTAACAATTTAGCTTCTATCTCCTTGAGCCATATTTGTTTGTCTTTTAACTGATCCGGGCTAGCAAAAACTCCTGGGAGCAACTCAAAAACTTGGTCAGTGTATTCCTTCTTGCACAGATTAATCTTCCTATCCACATTATCCACTTCTACTGCTAATTGTATTAAGACTTTAGCAAAATCAGAAGTGGACTTAATGATGGGATTGGCCCTTGCTTCATCACAGGATACACACATGAATTCTAGATCTTGCTCCCTAGGCCTCCATCTATCAAAAATAGGTGTCAAAATTGCCTTGTCTCTCCTGAGCTCATTCCATATTTCCATAATTTTACCTACATTGTTGTAGAGCAATGAGGCATTTATTATATCTGCAAAACTAGAAATTGTAGCCCTTACTTTCTCCTCATATTTCTTTGCATACAAGCCCTGAGCTTGTTTCAAATTTTCTAATTCTTGGGGAGTGATTTCAATCATTTGAGAGCTGGAGGGTATTGGAGATGGTGGAAACTCAATGATAGGGCTAGTAGGTGGATGTCTTGTAGGAGAAGAGGAGATCATCAGTGTTGAAGACTCACCTTGATGGTATTGTCCAGTCAACTGGCTCTGCAACTTGGCAATGATGCTATCCTTACCTCTTACCTCCTCCTTGGCACTGTTATAGGCCTTTAAAACTATTTCCAACTTGATTTGGAGGGCCTCTTTCTCTTTGGCTTCTTTCTCTGCTACTGCAACACTGAATTTTGCAATTTCTAACACAGTGCTAGCAACCTCCACTACCCCTATACTCTGTACTCTCTTCACCATCATTACACCAAGGTAACTTGACCCTGGGGTGTCTTTGCTTTTCTTACTCTCATTTCTCTTGAGAGACCACATGACAAGTGCAGCATTGTCCTTATTGAAAGTAACCCCCTCCATAGGTTTAGTCTTTTTTCTTACTCCATCTAATACCAGGGCATCTGCAATATCCCATTTGGGTAATATAAGCACTCCAGCTCATGCTACCATATCTCTTCCCTGCTCAGGGGTGATGGTTTTGAATTCTTCCATCATCTCTTGCTTTATTTCCTCTTCCACCAAGGCTGGATCTTTATTGGGCTACTCAGCCTTTCTTGTTTCACATCTAGCATTATATCTATCTATGTGTTGTTTCCATATAAACTGCATAAACGCTTCTGATGTGACAAAAATTTTATCAGCTATAAAGGCACTACTTGCCTTCTTTATTTTAGGATCCCACTCCTGGCCTTTAAGTTCAGTGGAGGTGATATCCATTTCAGTAGCAATGGGTTCTTCCAGCATCCCTTCCTCCACTTCATCATAGGTGTATGAAATTTCCCCTAGACTACCCAATTGTAGGAGTTGCTCAGCAGCTGCTTTCTCATTTCCTATATGGATAGGGGATTAGGATGGGGAATACAAAGGTGTATCTGATTGTATTTCTTTCCCCACCCTTTGCTTCTTTGGGCTCTCTTGGATGTCAATGACATCTTGTATCTTCCTCTTTCCTTTGGAGACAGAGGGCTCCCCTGTTGTAGGCACCAGCACACTATAACCTGATTTCTTATGCAGTGTATAATCACCAGGAGGGATTGGCTTGCTAGAAGCTGACCTACTAAGGATCATTTTGGCTTCTCAGGGTTGCTCTTGATTACAGCTTCCCTCTTCTCTTTCAATGTTTGCATCACATCTTCAAAACAAACAATCAAAAACTTTATTTTCTCTTCTAGTGCGAAAAAGCTAGACAATGGGTCATAGCTAGCATCAAACTGATGCACAAACTCCAGGGATTTCTTATAAGCCACCCACTTTTCTTTCCTTAGCTCCTGCTCATCTAGATCAAATTCATTTCTGATGAGGTCTTCAGGAAACTAGAATTGATGAGGCCTACCTCTGCATGCTACCTTCTTCCTAAACATACCGTTGAAGAAGTCCTCTGGATCGGCACACCTCGACACTGTAGTGGATAAATGATAAGGTTTGAGGAAATCCTCAAAGCAATTCCAGCCTCCCTTTTTTATTACAAATTGGTGGGCTATGGTAGCTGCAGGGAAAATAGTCCCTTTACCCCTGCCTGTCAACTCTGCCTCTTGCAAGCCACCAATTTTTCTGAGGATCTCTGCGATTCCTACTTTGAGAGGGACCTGGTAAGGTAACAAAAATGGGGTGCCCCTGAAACCAAAAACTCTGAAAACTGTGGAGACTGGATATAAGTAAATGTCACCCCAGTTCTGAACAATTTTTATGTTCTGTGCGAATTCTTTTGGTCTCATGAATTCTAGAAGAACTTTGGGGATTCTTGGGTTTTTAGAGAAGACGAGAGTCCTTATCTTTGATGCAAAGTATTTATCAAACTTCAGAAAACTGGCATCCTCTCTATCCCATGACAACACAGTACTCCATAACTGTACTGGCATTTTTTCTCCTTCCTTCTCCTTAACCAGGTCTAATCCACTGGCAAAATAATTACCACCTTTGGAGAGAAAAAGATGCATTAGGAGTGAGTACCATCTAAAAGGCCTATCCACCTTTCCATTCTTAATTCCTATCAACCCTCCATGGATAGCATCAGCAATAAAGGAGGCATAATCAAATGTGATTAAAAGAGAAGGATTCAAAATTTGAGCAATCATTAACAGGTAATGATTTAGCATATTTGCTTCAGCATCTTCTCCCAAAACTTGACAAAGTTCCCAATACATTCCTTTGGCCCTTAGAGTGAACATACTTAATGAGAAGGGCTCTTGTGTGTTGGGTCCTACAACTGTTAACCCTCCAATTTTCACAAAAAATTCCTTAAGAGGCCCATTCCTGAGATGACTCCTCTCTGCACCGTAAATTTGGGCTAATGATGTGAAGTTTATAGGTTCTAGAAAGTTTGTAAACTCATTAAGCCCAAATGCTATCCTAAACTCATCAGCATTAATTTCAACAAGGGTTTTCCCATTTACATCCCGAATGCTTCTTGTAACTGGGTCATAGTTTAACGCCATTTGGGTCAGCAAATCTGTGTCCATGAATACCCCTGGGACTACTAATTTCCCAACATCTAGTTCCCAGATACTGTTTTGCGGGGTAGGAGAATTTCTCATTCCGAATCCAACTTTAAACAACCCCAACCCAGACAGTCCAACCTGTGGGTCTCTCAACCAATTGCCCTTATCATATAATCCTTCTCTTATCTTTAGACGAGGAGCCTTGGGTACTAATTTTTTTGCCTTTGAAGCCTGATTAGTTGACAACGTCAACTTTTCTAAAAAATCATCACAGACACTCCTCTCTGAATAGTTAACCTTACCAGAAAATTCTCTTTTAGGAGCCATTTTTGAAAATGCAAGAAATGAATGCTACTCTTAAACAATTCTGCGACGAATCAACTATCTTATTTAGAACACTACACAAGAATTGCTACACAAAAATATGAGAGAACCTGTTCTTTTCTTGAAGGAATTTGCTCTGCAACTGAATCGACTTGCTCTGTATCTGAGGAGAATAACTCTGCATCTGCTCTTCTGCAAAATCCTTTAAAAGATATCTTTACCCGGTTGTTAGGAAATCAAATATTTGTACTCAGGGCCTTAACTATAACATTGATTCCGCATGCTTCGGCCATCCCTTCAAAATTGAATTCATACAAGAATTCATATTTTTCGCTCGAATGGGTCACAACATTCCTGCAAGTGTTTCATTTTGCTCTTTCGCAACTTCGCGAAACATAACCATCGGCCAGCTTGGTCCTGCGAAATAACGCCAACCCATCGATCAAAAGAAACTTGATCGAAAGTTAGGTTAACTGATGGCTTTAGCTTTTCTCTAGGTCCCACTTTTCTATTGGCTACATGATACCACGTGGCATCCAACCATTGGCCTTGAAATTCCCTTCGCATTCCACTTGATACTGGCCACGTGTCTTTCTTTCATACCGCCGGTTCCACCTTGGCGGGCCCACACTTTCTTCTTAGACCACGTGTCATCATGACACATGGATGGCTCACATTCATTCTTGCTATTTTGCAGGGTATAAAGGATGAGCATCTTACCCTTGCAAAATAGCGTGGGCCATCAGATCATCTCTTAAGCTGATCGGCTTTTAATCCTCTGAACAGGCTCTCAGGAGGGGTGGGCCCGTTGACTCATCGTGAACACCTGGCGCCCAGTCACTTTTGGAGCTAACTTGTCACCTTCTTATTTGCCAAAAGGAAACCACGGGGCCCCACCTTTTTCATAACAACTATATCCTTCAGGTCATCATCATGACACATGGACAGCTCGCGTTCATTCTCGCTATTTCGCAGGGTATAAAGGATGAGCATCTTACCCTTGCGAAATAGCGTGGGCCGTCGGATCATCTCTTAAGTTGATCAGCTTTTAATCCTCTGAACAGGCTCTCAGGAGGGGTGGGCCCGCTGACTCATCGTGAACACCTGGTGCCCAGTCACTTTCAGAGCTGACTTGTCACCTTCTTATTTGCCAAAAGGAAACCACGGGGCCTCACCTTTTTCACAACAGCTATATCCTGCAGGTCATCATCATGACATGTGGACTGCTCGCATTCATTCTCGCTATTTCATGGGGTATAAAGGACGAGCATCTTACCCTTGTGAAATAGTGCAGGCCATCAAATCATCTCTTAAGCTGATCGGCTTTTAATCCTCTGAACAAGCTCTCAAGAGGGGTGGGCCCGCTGACTCATCATGAACACCTGGCGCCCAGTCACTTTCGGAGCTGACTTGTCACCTTCTTATTTGCCAAACGGAAACCATGGGGCCCCTCCTTTCTTCTTAACAGTGATACTCACCAAGTCATCTTCACCTACGACCTGACTCACCTTTGGGGCCCGCCTTTTAGCCTTTCATCCTGAGCCGCTGACTATTGTGACCTATGCCACGTGCCGCCAACTTACTCGCTTTCAACCACCAACTGGACCGTCTATGTGGCATGCCATGTGTTTTTTGCAACTTTGTTGGTTTTAAACTACGCACAACTTCACCTAGCGAAATAACGCGAGCCGTGGATCCATCTGCGAGATGCGCACTAGTTACTGGGCCCGACAACTTTAGAAGAAAAACATATAAGGCATAAATTTTTCGATTAATTAACATAACCGCCTAGGCAAACAACAAGGGGGGACACTTCCTACGACCCCATGACCCATTACTTAAGTGAATAAAGTAACGAAAGATTAGAAACCAGAGGTTTTAGAATGAAACACAAGAGGATCTAAAATCAAAAACCCTTAAACCCTTGAGGTCTAAAACAAAGCTGAAGCATTTGGAACTACACCTTATTCAAAAAAAAAACAACAAAACCATAGCCAATCATGAGAAAAGAAATACCTATTTTAATCAGTGATAACAGCGACTCTGACTAGGGATGGTTGATCGCAAGGTCAACACAAGAAAACTCAGAAACTCAGGAGAAACAGACCAAAACACAGACCAAAACAGAAAAGCAAGAAAGAAACAAAATATGTACAAACAAAGGACCTACCGTGCATGGACATTTAAGAAAAATAATGCTTCAGGAATTGTCCATGCACTGGAAATTCCTGCATTTCATCATCCATATTCTTCAAGAAATATGAATCCTTACCATTTAAGTTACAAACCACAAAAGGGCCAATCCATAGTGATTCAAATTTCTTATGCTTTCCCTTATCCTGTCCTTTTGCATTCCACTGAAGAACCATGTCATCAATTCGAAACTTCCTTAGTGATGTCCTTTTATCAAAAAGATACTTTGACTACAACTGGATCTTCTTATTTCTCTTATGGGCAGAAGCCCTAAGCTCCTCCATTTCTACAATTTGGATCATTCTGTTTTCCATTGGTTCAGATACCTCCATGTCCTCATTTTGCAAAAACTGATACACTGGAAGAAGGTTATTTACTGGCAATCTGGCTTGGGCACCATAAACTAATTCAAAAGGTGACATTCCAATTGACTTCTTAACTATTATTCTATCTGCCCACAGAGCTAACTTCAACTTTTGATCCCAAGATCTTTTATTCTCTTCTAGGATTTTCTTGATGATATTCAACAGGCTTTTATTGCTGGATTCTGCTTGTCCATTCCCCTGAGGGTGATAAGGTGAAGAGTATGACATGAGTATACCATGACTAGTACAAAAGCCTACAAATTCTTCTGATCTGAAGCACATGGCATTATCCATCACCAATTTTGCAGGTATCCCAAATCTAGTTACAATATTATCCATCAGGAAATCAATGACAATTTTACTAGTAGCTCTTCTTGTAGGGATGGCTTCTATCCATTTGGTGAAATAATCAATGGCCACTATGATCCATCCATGACCTCTCCCTAACTTCTCAACAATTTCTCTAATAAAATCAATACCCCACTGAACAAAAGGAGCTTCTACAGAGATTGGATTTAGGGGCAAGGGTCCTTCATACTTGAGTTTGGATGAGAATCTTTGACATGGATCACATCTCTGAACATATGCATGGGTATCTTTAAATAAGGTGGGCCAATAATACCCAGCCCATATTATCTTACCAGCAGTAGTCTTAGCAGAATAGTGACCTCCACATACTCCATCATGCATTTCAGTCAACACCTGTTTAGCTTGAAACTCATCCAAACACATTAGTAACTCTCCATCTCTATTTCTCTAGAAAAGATCACCTTGAATGAGCACATATCTTTGGGACTTGAGTTTCAGAGTTCTTTTCTGATTGTATGTCATTTCTTCTAGGAGTATATCACCTCTCAAAACTTGGATTATCCCTGTGTACCAAGGTTGCCTCTCAATACTAGTGACCAAAGCATCTCCAACCTCAACATTGTGTATTTCTACATTCATGAGATTTGACTCAGTCATGAGCTTAGCCAAACCTAAACCTCTCACCAATTTGGTGATCTTTATCTCCAAGTTGAACTCCTGAATTCTATTAATCCATCTGCATCTCTTCCCAGTAACTTCAGACTGAGACAAAATATCTTTAACTACAACATGTGGGACATAAGCAATGATGTTTGCATTCACTAGATATGGCCTAAAAGCCTTAACAACTTTAACTAAGGCATAAGCTTGTTTCTCCATGGTTTTATATTTTAGTTTTGCTGCCTGCAAAGATTTACTGTAGAAGGCTATGGGATGTTCATATCCTTCATTGTCCTTTTGTAGTAATACTGCAGCCACCGTATGATATGAAGCAAAAGAAAACAGAGAAAAAGGCTTACTATAATCAGGGGATTTTAACACTGGTGCCTCCTGGATTACCTTCTTAATCTCAGCAAAAGCTTTTGAGGCTTCTTGATCCCAATGAAACTTTGTGTCTTTCTTAAGTAATTTGACAATAGGCTTCACTATCTCTACGAAGTTTGCAATGAATCTCCTGACAAAATTTACTTTACCTAAAAAGGATTGGATACCTTTTACATTTTTAGGTTCAGACACCCTATTGATTGCTTCAATTCTCTCAGGGTCTATTCTTACCCCTTTCTTAGAAACTATGTGTCCCAGTAACTTTCCTTCAGTGACCCCGAAATGACATTTCTTGGGGTTCAGTGATACACCAAATTCCAAGGCTTTATTGAACACCCTCTCTAGATGTCCACAATGATCATCAGCCTTTTTAGAGAAACAAGTTAGATCATCTTGATACACCACCATGATGATGTTTATGAATTCTTTGAAAGCTACATCCATAGCTCTCTGAAATGTAGCTCCTGCATTTTTTAATCCAAATGGCATTCTCACATATACATAAGTTCCCCATGGAGTAGTAAAAGCTATTTTAAACTGTTCAGACTCCTTTACCAACACTTGATTATATCCTGAGAAACCATCCATCATGGATAAAAGGTCACATCCTGTCACTCTTTGTAGCATGGCTTCCATATTTGGGGATGAGTAATTATCTTTCAAGGAAGCAACATTTAGATTCCTAAAATCTACACACAATCTGATGTCTCCATTCTTCTTCCTTACTGGGACCAAATTGGAGACCCATGAAGAATGCCTTATTGGTTTGATAATCCCCCCTTCTCTCAATTTGGTCAACTCTTGTTGCATTTTAGTTTCTAACAAGGGATTGATAGGCCTCTTTTTTTGTCTGAAAGGCTTAGCATCTAGAAGTAAAGGAACTTCATGCTAAAAAAGATCTTGTCTATACGCCTTTAGGTCTTCATAAGACCAAGCAAAAACATGCTTATACCTTTTCAATAAATTAATAAGGTTAGTCCTGACATGAGGGGGTAATTTCTTTCCAATATATACCAACTTAGGGGATGATTCTGTCCCCAGGTTTACCTCCTCTAACTCTTCCAACTTGGTGGTAGACTGCTGATGTAAATGACTATCATTATAACTAAACATGCTCTCCAGCTCTACCAGCCCTTTAGGTATTTCATTTGTTTCCAATTGGACAACATCATTTCCAAACACTGTCTCTCTATTGTTTACCATTTCCACCAATGCATTACAATCAATCTTTTGTCCATCATAATCATCAACACATTGGATAAACCTGAGAATGTCTTCATCATCAGCAAAAACTTGCCAATTGTACACATTATCGGGAATAGCAAGCCTAGATTTTATTTCCACAGTGGAAATACCTGTTAGCGTTGCATCATCATTTTTCAAAGCAACATTGGCTAGGAAATCTGACATAATATTTTTTGCTCACTCTATCCAATTTATAGAAAATGCATCAAAATGCTCAATAACATCCCAAACAACATGCTTATACTGCTTCAATCTATCATTTTTGGATGCATATTTAGATCTCACTTGAGAAACAACCAATTCTGAATCCCCCATTACTTTCAATAGTTGGATTCCATGCCTTTTTGTAACCTCAAGTCCTAGTAACAGGGCTTCATACTCTACAATATTATTTGTGCACTAGAATGCCAATAAAAATGAGTATTTAAAAGTTATACCTGATGGGGACACAAAAATAATGCCTGCTCCAGATCCTTCTTTGGAGCAAGCTCCATCAAAATACATCTGCCACAACCCATAATGTTGTGCTTGTAGCTCGACTACAATGGGGTCAGTATTCTTCAATTGAGGTGAAATTGGTTGAAGTCAAATTATCTAAATCTACATCAATCATACAATTAAGCATACTAGAGTCTACATTTTCAATTACCCTAGGAGCTCATGGCTCTCTGTATAATTTGACCTGATTACCACCAATAGGAATGGTAGCATAAGATAAGTCCAGTTGAACATTTCCCCCTACTCTTGCTGCCCATTGTTTGGAAAGTAACATACCATAGTGGGGTTTAGTGTCAGTAACAATAACATCCATTTTGTAAGTAGCTTCAGGAAATGCTGCTATTTTTACTTCTACATCTTTCATTGTTCCTATCACAGGTACTTCCCTATTATCCATGGCATAGCACTTCCCATACACAGTGGTTACTGATAACCCTAATTCTTTCATAACACCATAGGGCATTACATTAGCAGCAGCCCCTAAATCTATCATGCAGTTTTTAATCAACCGGTTATTAACTAACAAAGTAACATAAAAGGGATCTACCTGAGAAGGCTCCTGAGTGATAGTGGTTCCAACATAAACCTCTGGGGTTTGGAACTCTTGATCCTTTCCAACTTTAGCCAAACCGGTGTGTAATACTGTGTCACTATCAGATATACTAGAGAATAAAGACAAAGTTGCATCTTATGTTCTTTAATCTTTAGCAATTCTACTAATGGAACAGTGACTTTCATTTGAGTTAAAGCCTAGGCCATATCAAATGTAGAATTATTGCATTTTTCAGTATTAACCCTAACCTTTTCTGTTTTGAATTGACTAGCCTTTCTCACTATCTCTGCTCCTTGTGCATCACCGACATTTTTATCATCTTTGTCTTTATGTACGTCTTTAACTTGTTCTCCTTTTTCTTGACCGACCTTAGGAATAGTAGTAGCACTACTTGATGCCTCCCTTTTTGTAACTTCCTTTACAAACATGGAACCCGGCTCACCTTGATCAGTGTCTCTCTTAGTGCTTCTCAGATTATAGTTATGTTTTGCTTTGGTGATTTCAGCCTTAGTGAGATTTCTAACTTCTTCCTCACTGGGCCTTCTAAGATGAACCTCTTCATCTTCAATTGTTACCACATTCAATGTGGGATGCCAACCTAAGGCTAACTGTCCTTGCACTAACTTTTCATTATCAAGCACATCACTGTATTCACTTTGCACAGATTCCTCATCACTTTCTATGGTGGTTTCAAACATATTAATGTCAAGCTCTGCTTCTAGTCTCATAGATTCTTCCAGAGCTTGAGCCACTGCACACTAATGAGGGGAATGTGGTCCATCACAAGCAATACACCAAGGAGTATTTTCTATATTATGAACAACTTTTCCTTTCAAGGGATCCGGTGTGTCTTGACTTTGGGTAATTTTGGGCTTCTCAATTTGGGGTTTACCATCCTTCCAATTGGTATTATAGGGCATATCATGTAGTCTAGGGGGTCTATCTTGCCAGTTATAATGAGGTTTATCATTTTTGTTTACCTTAGTAGTCAGATCTTTCATAGCAGTAACCAATTTCTCTATTTTATCATCCTCTTTAGCAACTTTATTAGGTTGTTGTTTGGTTTCTTGCCATAATCTACCATCTGTCCTTCTTCCTAATTTTCCAGATGCTTTTCTATTACTCTCTAAATTTATGGCATTTCTAAAGCATCTCTCAAATTATGGGGGTTTTTATCTCTTAAGATATAGGCCATCTTGGAATCAAATGCATTGTAATATGTATTAAGACACATGTTGTCATCTAGCCTCATCACCTGATACAATCTGTGCATAGCTTTCTGGAATCTGGCATTGAAATTGGTGACCATTTCATTTTTAGATTTTCTAATGTTGTTGAACTCATTTAGCATGAAACTCACATTAGTCTTATCACCATACTGCTCTTGAAAGCAATTTTTAAAATCTTCCCATGAACCTATGCTATTTATTGGAAGACCTCTGTACCAATCTCTTGCATCATCAACCAGGGATTGAACAAATAGTTTCATAATAACATCTTCATCTGCTATCTCATAATCATTTATTAAATCCCCGAAAGATTTCAAATGTTCCTTAGCACTAATTGCATTGTTCCCAGCAAATTTATGGAGTCTATCTCTTAGCTCAGTGGGAACATGATTTGGATATCCTGGGATCCCATCAAAGAACAATTGTCTATATTGTTCCAGATTGATGGGCCTTCTTTGAAAAGGGGTAATAGCACTATTATTTCCCATGGTCATTCTAACTTTTGGGATTGGAGATTGAGGTGCTGGGGTGCACTGTTTACTCACAGGTAGTTGGCTTACTGAGGCAATATTGGCCTGTACTGCAGGTTGAGCATTAACCTGAGGAAATGAAATGTGTGGGGATTAGGCTTGCTAAGATCTTCTGATGGGAATGTAATAGGGGGAGCCTTTAAGTAGTTAATCTTTCTTTTTACTTCTTGATTCACTGCTTCTAACTCAGCCTTTTCCAGTTCCATTTGGAGATCTTCCTTTTCCTTCCTCATCCTTTCCATCTCTCTCTCATGTGCTAGAATCCTATGAGAGATCTCTTCTGCAGTTTTAGACTCTATTCCATCATCTACCCATTTCTATTTTCCTTTATCTAAATTGGCTTTAGGAGGATGGGAGTCATTTAATACTTCCCTAATTGGAAAGGCTACTGACTTACAAGCTTGTCTAGTTTTAGGGATTAGGATTTCCCTAATCACAGGGCCTTCCTCATCACTTTTTTCTTTTTCCTAAACAAGCATTTCAAGATCAACTATCTGTCTAAGAAGCCTATCTCTTTCCATTAATTTGGCTTTAACTTCCTTCTCCTTATTTGCCTCCTTTTGGGCTCTTAGGGAGATTAAATGATGGACTCTTTTGTTTAAATCTTCAATCTCTTGAGACACTTTATCCTCATTAGGGAAGTTTTCTTCAGATACTGATGCATTAATTTGATCTATGTCAATCAGACTAATGTTCCAATCAACTGTCCTAGGAACAGATTGCCTAATTATATTTGAACTGGTTCTATCGTTTGCAGAAACACTAGCATGAGATAGATCTTGATTTAAAATAGGTGCATCATCAATATTTCCAAACAATCCCGAATGAAAACCTAAGATATCATGCTCTGAATCTCTGGAAGATGAATTAGACTTTGCATAAACAGGTCGGTCAAGCATCTTACTAGTAGTATTGTTTTTCTTCACCCAAGCAACATTTGATGGCTCATGCAACACGGATCTCTTCTGGCCTCTCCGTGATTGTTCTGGCAGACCTTCTTGCAAATTTTCGTGAGGATGTTTCTTCATGAATGATCTTGTGTTTTTTTCTCCTTGCATCTTGCTTGTCTTCTTTTCAGAAAGATTTGTATCTCACAAGGACTGGTTCAAAGTAACAGAATCGCCACCCACAAAACTATGGCAAAAATGAAAACAAGCAATCTTATCCACAAACACACAATAATTTTCTTTACAAACCTCAACACAGATCTATGCTTATATCTTTATTGTAACTCTCCCCAGCATAGTCGCCACTTTTGTTGTCTTCAAAATCTGATTCCCTTTAACATCCTTAAAATAATATGATTCATGCTTGGTGCAGAAGAGACATCAAAGATAAGGAAATTCTCAAGACAACATATGACAAGGTTTGATTAGACCTTCTACACTTCGGTCTTACTCAGAGCCCAGGTGGGTATACCTTTGTGAATTAAATTCAGACTTTCAAACATAAACCCACAGCAAACCAGTCCAGAAAACCAGTGGATCTATTCACCTTGAAATCAACTGAAAACAAAGAATGGAAATTGTACTTAAGTTCAGCATTTCGATCAACAAAGCATGCAATAAACAACTTCAATTAATACCAGTGCCTTACCCAAGGTCACAGAGTCATCTAAACTCAAATAAGACTCCTCAAAAAAAACATCTTTATACTTCCTGTTGGCTTGGTTTCTATCAATCCTTGTATATGCCTGACACCTACAAGAACTCAAGCATTATAAACCAAGCTATGGTCATCAGAATTCAAAGTTCCTTCCAGAGAGTTTACTGGTATGAGTCATCCCCGCCTCTTTAATTTCCCTCCTAAACAGAAAGGCTAACGAACACTTATACTAAAATTGCTTTGCAATTCCATTCAAACAGAACAACCCTGGATTTTTCAGAATGAAAACAGTAAACAAATTTGTGAAAAAACTTGAAGACAACAAGAGCTTTACTCAAAACCGATGGTCTGTATATTGATATTTAGTTCAAAAAGTATTACAAGAAATTATGATTCTCCATTAAACTTATAAAAGCTCAGATAAATTTCTGCAGCGTTTTCTTACAATTTTTTGCGATCCCTTTTCCTCTAGTCCTGGTATCCATTTATAACAACATGGATGCACAAAGCTTCGGACTTCTCGAGGAGAGTTTGTTACAATCATTTCTTTCAGAGTAAAGAGGTTACAAACTTTTCGCAAAAGCGGTTACAAACTCTTTTCAGCATCTACAGTTTCTTCAACAGTTTGTTCGGTTGCAACCTCTTTTATCTTTTCAGGGGCGCTCTCCAACTGTTCCGGATCATGGGTGGCATATTTAGTTGCCCACTCACTATATACCTCTTCTACCGGCCATGAAAAATTAATTACATTATCTTTAGTTTTAGTCAACCTTTTCCAAGAATTTCTCATTTTGTTGACTTCTAAATTGAGAAAACCATAATGTGATTTAATTTTGTCTATCTCCTATATTGTTACAATGAAGAAAGAAGCATCATCAAGATCAATAATTCCTTTAACTCTTGCTGACAATTTAGCTTCTATCTCCTTGAGCCATATTTGTTTGTCTTTTAACTAATCTGGGCTAGCAAAAACTCCTGGGAGCAACTCAAAAACTTGGTCAGTGTATTCCTTCTTGCACAGATTAATCTTCCTATCCACATTATCCACTTCTACTGCTAATTGTATTAAGACTTTAGCGACATCAGAAGTGGACTTAATGATGGGATTGGCCTTTGCTTCATTGCAGGATACACACATGAACTCTAGATCTTTCTCCCTAGGCCTCCATCTGTCAAAAACAGATGTCAAAATGGCCTTGTCTCTCCTGAGCTCATTCCATATTTCCATAATTTTACCTACATTGTTGTAGAGCAATGAGGCATTTATTGTATCTGCAAAACTGGAAATTGTAGCCCTTACTTTCTCGTCATATTTCTTTGCATACAAGGCCTGAGCCTATTTCAAATTTTCTAATTCTTGGGGAGTGATTTCAATCATTTGAGAGCTGGAGGGTGTTGGAAATGGTGGAAACTCAATGATAGGGCTAGTAGGTGGAGGTCTTGTAGGAGAAGAGGAGATCATCAGTGTTGAAGACTCACCTTGATGGTATTGTCCAGTCAATTGGCTCTGCAACTTGGCAATGATGCTATCCTTACCTCTTACCTCCTCCTTGGAACTGTTATAGGCCTTTAAAACTATTTCCAACTTGATTTGGAGGGCCTCTTTCTCTTTGGCTTCTTTCTCTGCTACTGCAACACTGAATTTTGTAGTTTCTAACACAGTGCTAGCAGCCTCCACTACCCCTGTACTTTGTACTCTCTTCACCATCATTACACCAAGGTAACTTGACCCTGGGGTGTCTTTGCTTTTCTTACTCTCATTTCTCTTGAGAGACCACATGACAAGTGCAGCATTGTCCTTATTGAAAGTAACCCCCTCCATAGGTTTAGTCTCTTTTCTTACTAATCTAATACTAGGGCATCTACAATATCCCATTCGGGTAATATAAGTACTCCAGCTTGTGCTACCATATCTCTTCCCTACTCAGGGGTGATGGTTTTGAATTCTTCCATCATCTCTCGCTTTATTTCCTCTTCCACCAAGGCTGGATCTTTATTGGGCTACTCAGCCTTTCTTGTTTCACATCTAGCATTATATCTATCTATGTGTTGTTTCCATATAAACTGCATAAACGCTTCTGATGTGACAAAATTGTTATCAGCTAGAAAGGCAGTACTTGCCTTCTTTATTTTAGGATCCCACTCCTAGCCTTTAAGTTCAGTGGAGGTGATATCCATTTCAGCAGCAATGGATTCTTCCGGCATCCCTTCCTCCACTTCATCATAGGTGTATGCAATTTCCCCTAGACTACCCAATTGTAGGAGTTGCTCAGCAGCTGCTTTCTCATTTCCTATATGGATAGGGGATTGGGATGGGGAATACAAAGGTGTATCTGATTGTATTTCTTTCCCACCCTTTTCTTCTTTGGGCTCTATTGGATGTCGATGACATCTTGTATCTTCCTCTTTCCTTTGGATTTAGAGGGCTCCCCTGTTGTAGGCACTAGCACACTATAACCTGATTTCTTATGCAGTGTATAATCACCAAGAGGGATTGGCTTGCTAGAAGCTAACCTACTAAGGATCATTCTCACTTTCTCAGGGTTGCTCTTGATTACAGCTTCCCTCTTCTCCTTCAATGTCTGCATCACATCTTCAAAACAAACAATCAAAAAATTTATTTTCTCTTCTCGTGGGAAAAAGCTAGACAATGGGTCATAGCTAGCATCAAACTAATGAACAAAATCTAGGGCTTTCTTATAAGCCACCCACTTTTCTTTCCTTAGCTCCTGCTCATCTAGATCAAATTCATTTATGATGAGGTCTTCAGGAAACTGGAATTGATGAGGCCTACCTCTGCATGCTACCTTCTTCCTAAACATACCGTTGAAGAAGTCCTCTAGATCGGCACACCTGGACACTGCAGTGGATAAATGATAAGGTTTGAGGAAATCCTCAAAGCAATTCCAGCCTCCCTTTGTTATTACAAATTGGTGGGCTATGGTAGCTGCAGGGAAAATAGTCCCTTTACCCCTGCCTGTCAACTCTGCCTCTTGCAAGCCACCAATTTGTCTGAGGATCTCTGTGATTCCTACTTTGAGAGGGACCTGGTAAGGTAACAAAAATGGGGTGCCCCTGAAACCAAAAACTCTGAAAATTTTGGAGACTAGATATAAGTAAATGTCACCCCAGTTGTGAACATTTTTTATGTTCTCTGTGAATTCTTTTGGTCTCATGAATTCTAGAAGAACTTTGGGGATTCTTGGGTTTTCAGAGCAGAGGACAGTCCTTATCTTTGCTGCAAAGTATTTATCAAACTTCAAAAAACTGGCATCCTCTCTATCCCATGACAACACAGTACTCCATAACTGTACTAGCATTTTTTCTCCTCCCTTCTCCTTAACCAGGTCTAATCCACTGGCAAAATAATCACCACCTTTGAAGAGAAAAAGATGCATTAGGAGTGAGTACCATCCGAAAGGCCTATCCACCTTTCCCTTCTTAATTCCTATCAACCCTCCATGGATAGCATCAGCGATAAAGGAGGTATAATCAAATGTGATTGCAAGAGAAGGATTCAAAATTTGAGCAATCATCAGCAGGTAATGATTCGGCATATTTTCTTCAGCATCTTCTCCCAAAACTTGACAAAGTGCCCAATACATTCCTTTGGCCCTCAGAGTGAACATACTTAATGAGAAGGGCTCTTGTGTGTTGGGTCCTACAACTGTTAACCCTCCAATTTTCACAAAAAATTCCTTAAGAGGCCCATTCCTGAGATGACTCCTCTGTGCACCATAAATTTGGGCTAATGATGTGAAGTTTATAGGTTCTAGAAAGTTTGTAAACTCATTAAGCCCAAATGCTGTCCTAAACTCATCAGCATTAATTTCAACAAGGATTTTCCCATTTACATCCTCAATGCTTCTTGTAACTGGGTCATAGTTTAACGCCATTTGGGTCAACAAATCTGTGTCCATGAATACCCCTGGGACTACTAATTTCCCAACATCTAGTTCCCAGATACTATTTTGTGGGGCAGGAGAATTTCTCATTCTGAATCCAACTTTAAACAACCCCAACCCAGACAGTCCAACCTGTGGGTCTCTCAACCAATTGCCCTTATCATATAATCCTTCTCCTATCTTTAGATGAGGAGCCTTGGGTACTAATTCTTTTGCCTTTGAAGCCTGATTAGTTGACAATGTCAACTGTTCTAAAAAATCATCACAGACACTCCTCTCTGAATAGTTAACCTTACCAGAAAATTCTCTTTTAGGAGCCATTTTTGAAAATGCAAGAAATGAATGTCACTCTTAAACAATTCTGCGATGAATCAACTATCTTATTTAGAACACTACACAAGAATTGCTACACAAAAATATGAGAGAACCTATTCTTTGCTTGAAGGAATTTGCTCTGCAACTGAACCGACTTGCTCTGTATCTGAGGAGAATAACTTTGCGTCTGCTCTTCTGCAAAATCCTTTAAAAGATATCTTTACCTGGTTGTTAGGAAATCAAATATTTGTACTCAGGGCCTTAACTATAACATTGATTCCACATGCTTCGGCCATCCCTTCAAAATTGAATTCATACAAGAATTCGTATTTTTTGCTCCAACGGGTCACAACATTCCTGCAAGTGTTTCATTTTGCTCTTTCGCAACTTCGCGAAACATAACCATCGGGCAGCTTGGTCCTGCGAAATAACGCCAACCGTTTGATCAAAAGAAACTTGATCGAGAGTTAGGTTAACTGACGGCTTTAGCTTTTCTCTGGGTCCCACTTTTCTATTGGCTACATGATACCATGTGGCGTCCAACCATTGGCCTTGAAATTCCCTTGGCATTCCACTTGATACTAGCCACGTGTCTTTCTTTCATACTGCCGGTTCCACCTTGGCGGGCCCACACTTTCTTCTTAGACCACGTGTCATCATGACACATGGATGGCTCACGTTCATTCTCGCTATTTTGCAAGGTATAAAGGATGAGCATCTTACCCTTGCGAAATAGCGCGGGCTGTCGGATCATCTCTTAAGTTGATCGGCTTTTAATCCTCTGAACAGGCTCTCAGGAGGGGTGGGCCCGCTGACTCATCGTGAACACCTGGCGCCCAGTCACTTTCGGAGCTGACTTGTCACCTTCTTATTTGCCAAAAGGAAACCACGGGGCCCCACCTTTTTCATAACAGCTATATCCTTCAGGTCATCATCATGACACATGGACAACTCGCGTTCATTCTCGCTATTTCACAGGGTATAAAAGACGAGCATCTTACCCTTGAGAAATAGAACGGGCCGTCGGATCATCTCTTAAGTTGATCGGCTTTTAATCCTCTAAACAGGCTCTCAGGAGGGGTGGGTCCGCTGACTAATCGTGAACACCTGGCGCCCAGTCACTTTCGGAGCTGACTTGTCACCTTCTTATTTGCCAAAAGGAAATCACGGGGCCTCACCTTTTTCATAACAGCTATATCCTGCAGGTCATCATCATGACATGTGGACTGCTCGCGTTCATTCTCGCTATTTTGTGGGGTATAAAGGATGAGCATCTTACCCTTGCAAAATAGTGCGGACCGTCAGATCATCTCTTAAGCTGATCGGCTTTTAATCCTCTGAACAAGCTCTCAAGAGGGGTGGGCCCGCTGACTCATCGTGAACACCTGGTGCCCAGTCACTTTCGGAGCTAACTTGTCACCTTCTTATTTGCCAAAAGAAAACCACAAGGCCCCACCTTTCTTCTTAACAGCGATACCTGCCAAGTCATCTTCACCTACGACCTGACTCACCTCTGGGGCCCGCCTTTTAGCCTTTCATCCTGACCCGCTGACTGTTGTGACCTGTGCCACGTGCCACCAACTTACTCGCTTTCAACCACCAACTGGACCATCTATGTGGCATGCCATGTGTTTTTCGCAACTTTGTTGGTTTTAAACTACGTGCAACTTCGCCTAGCGAAATAACGTGAGCCGTGGATCCATCCGTGAGATGCGCACTAGTTACTGGGCCCGACAACTTTAGAAGAAAAACATATAAGGCATAAATTTTTCGATTAATTAACATAACCGCCTAGGCAAACAACAAGGGGAGACACTTCCTACGACCCCATGACCCGTTACTTAAGTGAATAAAGTAACGAAAGATTAGAAACCAGAGGTTTTAGAATGAAACACAAGAGGATCTAAAATCAAAAACCCTTAAACCCTTGAGGTCTAAAACAAAGCTGAAGCATTTGGAACTACACCTTATTCAAAAAAAAAAAAAAAAACCATAGCCAATCATGAGAAAAGAAATACCCATTTTAATCAGTGATAAGAGAACCTTTCTCCTTAAATTTATTTACTTTGAGGGTTAAGGGAATGTATTGGTCCTCATGTCAAATTCTTGGGGAAGATGCTGAAACTACCATGCCCACCCACTATATGCTCATGATAGCAAAGATTTTGAACCCATCTCTGGCAGTGACTTTTGATTTTGCACCTTATCTCACTGATGCCATTCATGAGGGATAGATAGGGATAAAGAATGCTAAGGTGGATAGACCTTTTGGATGGTATTCTCTCCTCATGCATATGTTTTTATTCAAGGGTGCTGAATATTTTGCTAATGAAATGGACTTGCTCAAGGAAAAGGATGGAGAGGAGATGCATGTTCAGTTGTGGAGCACAATTTTGTCTTGGGGTAGAGAAGACGCAAGTTACTTAAAGTTTGATAGATGTTTTGCATCTAGGCTTAGAATCCTTGTGTTCCCACAAAACCCTAGGATTCCTAAAGCTCTCCTTGAATTCCTTAGGCCTAAAGAATTTGCTGAAGACATCAAAATTGTACACAACTGAGGTGATATATATTTGTACCTAGTCTCGATTTGTGTTCAGAGTTTTTGGTTTTATAGGAACTCCATATCTGTTCTCCTATCAAGTCCCTTTGAAAATAGGAATTGTTGAGGTCCTAAGACAAATTGGAGGCTTGCAGGAAGCAAAATTTTAAAATAAGGGGAAGGGAACAATTTTCCCAACTGTTACCCTAGCACATCAGTTTGTAATCACCAAAGGTGGTTGGACACATTTTGATGATTTCTTTCAGCCATATAGGTTATCTACTGCAGTGGCAAGGTTTGTTGACCCAAAGGATTTCTTTAACAGTATGTTTAAGAAGAGGGCCAGATGTGTAAGTAAGGCCTATCTATAGTAATGATCATTTTGCCTTAGTTATGTGGTCATTAAGAAGGTAGGAGAGAAAAAAGAGGAAAGACTCCTCAGAGGCCAGCTATTCTGGAGGCATTATTATGAAGAGACTAAAGGATACAAAGGTGGTGGAGGTTGTCAATACAATTTTGGAATCCATAAAATTCAATATGGTTGTAGCTAAGAAAGAGGCCAAGGAAAAGGTTGATCTCTAGGTAAAGTTAGAGTTAATCCTAAAAGCCTATAATGAAGCTAAAATTGAAATAGCTCAAAAGGATAGTACAATTGCAAAATTGAAGAATCAAATTGCAAGGCAACAGCAGAAAGGTGAATATTCTACCTTGATGATTGCCTCCTCTCTAGCCAAACCTTCATCTACTATTCCAATCATTGAGTTTCCCCCTTCCCCTATGACTCCCGGTTTCCAATCTACTGAGACTATCCAAGATGAAATGGAAAAATTGAAGCAGGCTCAGGCTATGTTTGCAAGTAAATATGAGGAGAAGATTGAGGGCACAATTTTGAAGTTTGCTGACACAGTAGTGGCTTCTATTGTGTATATATATATATATGAAGAATTATGAGCATGTTGACTGCTTTAAAGGAGGACAAGGCTATTCTGAAGCCAATTTTAAATAAATGGATGGCTAGGGAAGCGGATTTGGAACTTATATGCTCATCCCATGAAGAGGTAGATGTTGATGTCACTATTAAATCCACTTGTGAGTTGGTAAAAGGTATGTCCAGGTTGGCAGAGGGAAGAGTTGGTCTAGAAAGAAAAGAAAACTTGTATTGAAAAGAGTATGTTGACCAAAAGTTTGAATTATTTCCTGGGGGTTTTATTGGCACTAACAAGTTGAATGATGAATATGTATGGTTTGGTGAGTTAGGCCATAAATTATCACAATGGATAAATGATGTCATCAATTCAGATGATACATCTTTATTCATTCAAGCATTTGAGGAAATTGAAAAGATGAAGTCACATTATAGTTTTTTAGAAATTGAAGTTAAGCAGTTAAGGAATACATGGAAAGGATTAAATAAGTTGAAGAAGAAAATTGTTAGCTTCTCTTGGCCTAGTGATGACGTGTTCAAAGTATGGAAAGATAAATATGTGATGCAAGAAGCGGAGGCTCAAGAATAGTCAATTGATGCTACAACATTGTAACAAACCTCGAGAAAGTTGGAAGTGGTTAGCTCTTGTAACTACTTGTTTTAGGCTAATCGGATTTTTGATGAATTAACGACACCTAGCACTCGACCTATGAATACGAAGAAGTCTTTTGGCCTCTATCCAACTGGTTAACTAATTGGTTTTCCTCCTGTTTCCTTTAGCAAGAATTGTAACCCTCTTTTGAGAGGGAATTATGGTTATAACAAAATTTTCTAGGAAAGTCTGAAGCTTGTTGCATCCATATTTCTATAAATGGATACCAGGACTATTTAGAAAATCATCACAAGAATTATGTAAGAAAACTCTGGCAAAGTGTATTTAGGGTTTGTCTAGTTTTTGGAAAATCACTCTTGAGTTGTGTAGAATTTCATGGAAAGCATTAATATACAAACCAGAGCATTTTAAGTCTTAATTCCTATTGTCTTCATGTCTTTATGATTGGCTACCATTTTGATTAAATGATTTAGGATTGTTTAATTGAATGATTTTCAAGTCAATATACGAGAATGAGTTTAGGTTGTTCCCTCAAGGAGGGAAATTAGATATACTCAAACCCTTTCTCGTTGGTAATCGATGATTCTTACTTGAATTCGTTGACTGGATTTAGCACATAATGAGAGTTTATGTATGTTAGACATATGTAGATTTGGTTATATAAATGTAATGGCATGTATGTGAATTTCTTCTATCAGTTCTTGCCCAATTCTGAGTGACTCTGAAGCCCATGTATGTTAGTCTTTCTTTTACGTCCAATTATGTTTAAAGGTGTAGGGTTTGTAGGAGTTTACACTGGTCCTCTGTAAATTTTCAATTGCATAAAGTGATCTAGGAGGTATACGCACCTAAGCTTAATTTTAAGCTTGAAGTGAAGAAGGTTTTTGTGTAAATCTTGTTAAATGTTGTCTTTTGTTTCTGTTTCATGTTGTTTCTCTCCATAAGCAACAGAGGTTTGAGAGTTCTAATAGAGAAAACAAAACAATCAGAAATTGAGAACAACAAAAATGGTGACTCTGTTGGGGAGAGTCATAGTGTAAATCTATATTGCAGATCAAATCTAGTATTGCCGGAAGTTTATTCAAATTTGTGTACTCGTTCCCTCATGATAGGTTTCTTTATCCCTGCATCTTATCGTTCCCCTCTTTAAAGATTGTGTTCCCGTTCTATTATCTTCTGTGAGTGATTTGTCAAGCTTAATAATTTCTTAATATTCCCAATTTGGGTGGCGGCTCTGATAAAGAAAAAACTAGTGTTCTTGACAAAGCATGTCATTTTAAGGAAGCACATATAATGCAGAGGGGGAGAAACACAAGGTCCTACATGATGAGAAATCCTCAAGAGAGATTGCAGGAGGGATTACCTAAGCAAGCCTGGAAAGGTCAAAGGAGAATGGCTACACATGAACCAGCTAATGCGGCATGGATACTAATGAGTAATCATATGGGTAAGTCTTCTGAAAGATCCATCTATGAAAATTCTAATACTTCTTCCAATGAGCCTGAGAAAGACATTATGGGTTTTCATTCGGGTTTGTTTGGCAATAATGAGGATGTCCAAATTTTGCATCAAAGAGTATCTCATACTGGTATTTCTGGAAAAGACAGGAATAGTTCTAATGTCAAGATGGATTCTGTACCATGAACTAAAGATAAAAACATCAGCTTGATTGATATTGATCAAGCCCATGTATCAGATTTTGAAGAGGTTTTTCCAGATCCAAATGAAGTATCCCTAGAAATTGAGGTTGTTAATAGAAGAGTTCATCAGCTGATCTCTTTAAGAACACAGAAGGAAATGAATAAAGAAAATGAGATTAAAGCTAAATTGATTGAGAGAGACAAGTTGTTGAGGCAGATTGCAGACCTTGAACTATTCACCAAAGAAAAACTCAATAGTGAGGAAGAAGGCCCAGTTATTAGGGAAAACCTTACTGTTAGGACCAATCCTACGCATAAAATTATTGTGTAAGCTAGTAGAGAGGTTCATAGTGACCCACAACCCACTAGAAACACTATTGAGAAAGGGAAACAAAAGGTCATAGAGACTGGATCTGGGTCTAAAACTACAGAAGAGATATCTCATAGATTATCTACACATGAAACATAAATAGAAAGAATGAGAAGAGAAAGGGAAGATCTGCAAAGGGAATTGGAGAGAGTTGAATTAGAAGCAACAAATAAAGAAGTTAAAAAAAAAATTCATTACTTAAAGGCTCCTCCCATAATCTTTCCTTCAATAGACCCAAATAAGCCACCACCTCATCATGTCTCACATCCTGCACTGAAAATTCAATCAACCTTACCTATGAGTATTGTTCCAGTAAATCAAGTTCCTATTACCAATCAAAATAACCAAGTCCCTCTAACTCATGGTCCTAATATGAGAATGAACATGGGTAATAATCCTACTGGTAACCAATTCCAGAGTTGACCCATTAATCTAGAGTTGTATAGACAACTTTTCTTTGAGGGAATCCCGAGATACCCAAACCATGTTTCTATTGAACTAAGGGACGGGCTTCAGAAATTTGCTGGCAACAATGCCATAAGTGCAGAGGAGCATTTAAAGTCTTTCAGTGACATGATAAATGATTATGAGATTTCCAATGAAGATGTCATCATGAAATTTTTTGTATAGTCTCTTGTGGATGATGCAAGGGATTGGTACAGAGGCCTACCTATAAATAGAATCAGTTCTTGGGAAGAGTGTTAAAACTACTTCCAAGATAAATATGGTGATAAAACCAATGTGAGATTTATGCTAAATGAATTCAACAATATCAGGAAGTCTGACAATGAAGCTATCATAGACTTCAATGCAAGGTTTCAAAAGGCAATGCATTGGATTTTTCAAGTAATGAGATTAGATGAAAATGTGTGTTTACTTACCTACTATAATGCTTTTGATCCCAAAATGGCTTACATCCTTCATGATAAAAACCCACATAGTTTAAGAGATGCTTTTAGAATTGCTATAAATGTAGAAAGTAATAGGAAAGTATCTGGGAAGGTGGGAAGGAGGATGGATGGTAGACTGTGGCAAGAGCCAAAGCCTCAACAAAAAAAGATTGCTCCTAAGGAAGAGGATAAAATTGAAAAGCTTATGATTATCATGAAAGATCTTACTGCCAAAGTGAGTAAAAATGACAAACCTCACTACAATTGGCAAGGTAGACCTCCTAGTTACATGACATGCCATATAACACCACTTGGAAGGATGGTAAACCTATCCAAGATAAGCCAAAAAAACATACATAACCAAGATACACCTGAGCCCTTGAAAGGTGGAAATGTGCATAATATGGAAAACACTCCTTGGTGTACAGCTTGTGATGGGCCACATTCTCCTTACCAATGTGTTGTGGCTCAAGCATTAAATGAATCTATGAGGAGTGATGGTGAGTTGAGGTATCAAAATGAGGATAGGCATGTTGTCAATATGTTTGAAACTATTGTTGAAAGTGATGATGAGCCCTCACAAAGTGAAGCTAGCGGGTATGATACACTGAGTCACAATGAAGGTTATCAAGGGAAGCTAACAATTGACTGGCACCCCACTTTGAATATGGTGACAATCAAAGATGAAGAAGTTCATCTCAGAAGGCCCAGTGAAGAAGAGGTCAAAAATCTCACTAAAGCTGCTATAGCCAAAGCCAAACATAACTACAATTTGAGAAGCAACAAAAAGGATGGAGACCATGGTGAGCCTGGTTCTATGTTTATGAAAGAAGTGTCTTAGAAAAAGATGGCAGACAATAACACTTCACCCAAAGATGACCCTATAAAAGAGGATGGATCTGAAGATTTGGGAAAGAATGCAGATAATTGTACTACTGGCACTTTATAAGGGACTGTTGCAGCTAAAAAGGCAAGCCAGCCAAAAACAAAGAAGGTTAAAGTACATACTGAGTCAATTGTAACTCCACATTTGATATGACTCAGGCTCTGACCCAAATGAAAGTTACAGTGTCATTGGTAGAACTGTTGAAAATAAAGGAGCACAGAGAAGCTGCTCTTTCTTTATTTTCTAATATATCAAACAATAATGTATCTTTACTTGTACATACCAAGAAGGATGAAAAGTACCAAGAGCAACAAATTGTAGAGATATATGTTGGAACAAAAATCACTCGAGAACCTTCCCAGGTTGATCCTTGTTATGTGACTTTATTAGTCAATAATAGGTTAATTAAAAATTGTATGATAGACTTCGGTGCTGCTGCAAATGGATGCCATATGGTGTCATGAAGGAATTGGGATTATCAGTGAGTATTGTGTATGGGAAATGCTATTCCATTGAAAATAGAGAAGTACCTATGGTAGGTACAATGAAGGATGTAGAGGTAAAAATAGCAGTGTTCCCTGAAGCCACTTACAAGATGGATGTTATAGTGACTGACACTAAACCTCACTATGGAATGTTGTTATCCATGCAATAGGTTGCAAAAGTTGGGGGGAATGTTCAATTGGACCTCTCATATGCAACTATCCCAGTGAATGGAAATCAAGTTAAGCTGTACAGGGAACCACGTGCCCCAAAGGTTATTGAGAAAATAGACCCTAATATGTTGAATTGTATGATTGATGTGGACCTTGACAATTTCAGAGTACAACCAATTCAACCTCAATTGAAGAATACTGATCCCATTATCAATGAATTGGAATCTAAACAAGAATGCTTGTGGCACATGTACTTTGATGGAGCATGCTCTAAAGAAGGATCTGGAGCAGGAGTACTTTTTGTGTCCCCATCAGGTATCACTTTCAAATACTCTTTTATGTTGGCTTTCCAATGTACAAACAACACAGCTGAATATGAGGCCTTATTATTGGGGTTGGAAATTGCTAAGAAGCATGGAATTCAGTAATTAAGAGTATTTGGGGATTCAGAATAGGTAGTTTTCCAGATAAGGTCAAGATATGCATCAAAAAATGACCATTTGAAAAGGTACAAACATGTTGTTTGGGATGTAATTGAGTATTTTGATGCATTTTCTATTGACTGGATTGAAAGATCAAAGAATATTATGGCAGACTTTTTAGCTAATGTTGCATTGAAAAATGATGATGTAACATTGACCAGTGTATCTACAATTGAGGTTAAAGCTAGACCTGCTATTCTGGATAATGTGTATAATTGGTAGGTATTTGCAGATGATGATGATATACTCAGATTTATACAATGCATTGATGATTATGACAGACAAAAAATTGATTGCAATGCATTGGTAGAAGTAGTTGATGACACAGAAACAGTATTCATAAATGACAAGGTTCAGTTAGAAATTAATGAAATGCCCAGAGGATTGGTAGAACTGGAGGGTATGTTCAGCTACAGTGATAGTCATTTGCACCAAGAGTCCACCACTAAATTGGAGGAATTGGAGGAAGTGAACTTAGGAATAGAATCATTCCCTAAGTTGGTATATATTGGGAAGAATGTACCTCCTCATGTTAAGACCAACCTCATTAACTTATTAAGAAAGTACAAGCTTGTTTTTGCTTGTTCCTATGAGGACCTAAAGGTGTATAGACAAGACATATTTCAAAATGAAATTCCTCTGCATCCAGATGCTAAGCCTTTTCGACAAAAGCAAAGACCTATCAACCCCCTTTTGGAGACCAAGATGCAACAAGAACTAATCAAGTTGAGAGAGGGGGGGATTATCAAGCCTATAAGACATTCTTCATGGGTGTCTAATTTAGTCCCTTTCAGGAAAAAGAATGGGGACATAAGGCTTTGTGTTGATTTCAGAAATTTGAAAGTTGCCTCTCTAAAAGACAATTATTCTTCCCCCAATATGGAGGCTATGTTGCAAAGAGTAACTACTTGTGATTTGTTTTCCATGATGGATGGGTTCTCAGGATATAATCGGGTATTAGTAAAAGAGGTTGAGCAATTCAAGACTGCTTTTACTACCCCTTGGGGGACATATGTCTATGTGAGAATGCCATTTGGCCTAAAGAATGTTGGAGCTACTTTTCAGAGAGTAATGGATGTAGCTTTTAAGGAATTTATCAACATCATCATGGTTGTTTACCAGGATGATTTAACATGCTTCTCAAAAGAAAGTTGATGACCACTGCGGTCATTTGGAAAAGATTTTTAGCAAGGCTCTGGAGTTTGGTGTGTCCTTGAACCCAAAGAAATTTCATTTTGTTGTCACTGGAGGGAAGTTACTAGGGCATATTGTCTCTAAGGGAGGGGTTAGAATAGACCTTGAAAGGATTGGAGCTATAAATAATGTACCTAAACCAAATAATATCAAAGGAATCCAGTCTTTTTTGGGCAAGGTAAATTTTGTCAGAAGATTTATAGCTAACTTTGCTGAAATTATTAAGCCTATTGTCAAATTACTTAAAAAGGATGCGAAGTTCTCTTGGGATGAAGAAGTTGCACAAGCTTTTGACAAAGTTAGGAAGGCTATTCAGGAGGCACCAATATTGAAATCTCCTAATTACAGTAAGCCCTTCTCGTTATTTTGTTTTGCTTCTTATCACATGGTAGCAACAATTTTGCTTCAAAAGGATGGTGATGGATATGAACATCCAATCGCTTTTTATAGAAAATCCTTACAAGCTGCTAAGTTGAAATATGAAATCATGGAGAAGAAAGCATATGCTCTTGTCAAGGCTATAAAAGCATTTAGGCCATATCTTGTAAATGCAAAAATAGTTGCTTATGTCCCACATGCAGCTATTAAGGACATTATATCTCAGTCTGAGGTTATTGGAAAATGCTACAAGTGGATAACTCGAATAGAGGAGTTTGACTTAGAAATCAAGATCACCGAACTGGTAAGAGGACTAGGCCTTGCTAAGTTGATGGCTGAATCAAATCTGGTTGATGTTGATGTCAATAATGTTGAAATTGAGAAAGTCCTAGTTACTAGTATTGAGCGACAGCCTTGGTACTCAGAAGTAGTGCATTTTTTGAGAGATGCAACTTATTCAGAAGGAATGACTCAAAATCAGAGAAGGATGCTGAAATTGAAGTCTCAAAATTATGTCCTTGTTCAAGGGGATTTATATTGGAGAAATAGAGATGGGGTATTGTTGATGTGCCTAGATGATTCCCAAGCTCGAGGGATGCTGACAAAAATGCACAATGGAGTATGTGGAGGTCACTACTCTGCCAAAACCATTGCTGGTAAAATAGTCAGGGCAGGATACTATTGGCCCGCTTTGTTTAAAGATGCCCATGAACATGTTCATAAATGTGATATGTGCCAAATATTTTCTTCCAAGTTAAAATATGAAGGAGCTTTACCCCTTAACCCAGTTATAGTGGAAGCCCCTTTTGTCCAATGGGGCATTGATTTTATTGGGGAGATAGCAAAAAAGTCAGGCAGAGGTCATAGGTGGATCATGGTGGCTATTGATTACTTCACTAAATGGATCGAGGCCATACCTACTAAAAGGGCAACTAGTAAAGTTGTCATTGAATTTTTTATGGATAATGTGATAACACGGTTTGGTGTGCCTGTAAAACCGATAATGGATAATGCTATGTTTCAGATCAGAGGAATTCACTGAATTTTGTGCTAGTCATGGAATTATCATGTCTTATTCCTCACCATACCATCCACAAGGCAATAGCCTAGGAAAATCTAGAAATAAAAGCCTCCTGAATATTATAAAGAAAATTCTTGAGCAAAATAAAAGGTCTTGGGATCAGAAACTCAAGTTAGCCTTGTGGGCAGACAGGATTACTGTAAAGAAAGCAATCGGTGTATCACCATTTGAATTGGTTTATGGAACATAGACCAGGGTACCAGTTAATAATCTTCTCCCTATATACAAATTCATACAAGCTGGGGAATTGGAATTATCAGGACCCATGGAAGACAGAATGGTTCAGATGGTGGAAATGGAAGAAATCAGAACTTTGGCTCATAGAAGAAACTTGAAGATCCAATTACAGTCCAAGTATCTTTTTGACAAGAGAACCACATCAAGGAAATTTCAAATTCATGACATGGTTCTTCAATGGAATGCAAGAGGACAAGATAAGGGTAAGCATAAGAAGTTTGAATCACTATGGATAGGCCCTTTTATTATCTGTGATATCAATGGAAAGGATTCATACTTTTTGAAAAGAATGAATGGTGAAGTACAGGAATTTCTAATGCATGGACAATTCCTGAAGTATTACTTCTCTTAATTTTCAGTTAAGTCCATGCACAGTTGGTTGTAGGTTGTACATATTAGGTTTGTTTCTGTTGTTTTTCGGCTTGTTTTTGTTATGGTCTACTTTTGAGAGTTTTTCTATGTTCTTGTCTTGGCCCTGCATCCAAACATCCCCAATCAGAGCCGATGTTGTCAATATTTTGAGTATTGGGATTTTTTCCTTGCAATCCTTAAAATTTTTAGGTTTTCAGAGTTGAGGGTTGAAGTTCTCAGAGTTCAAGGTTTTGTATTTTTTAAATTTTTCACTATGTAGGCCCTTCGCTTATGTTTCCTCATTACCTTTTCCACTTAAGTGGAAGGGTCAGTCCGTCATTAGAAAGGGGGGCCCTTTTAAAGTCTTGTCTTAGGTGGGCTATAATATTTTATTTACTTGTCACCTTTTTCCTAAGTTTTATTTCCCTTTTATTTGTCTACTAGGTTTTGTAATGCTTGTGCCAGTTCCTTTTGATTTGATGGCTATCATTTTTCGCTATTCGAAGGTGCACAAAGATTACCCTTCACGAAACAACGAAAAACCACGTGTGGAAAAAGCAAAATAAAGATCACGCATCTTACAGATTATCAGGCGGTTGTCGTTGTTTCGCTATGCGAAGTGGCACGAGAGTTATCTTTCGCGAAACAGCAAAAAAGTGGTGGGCCCGACAGGTAAGCGGCTTCCGAGGTAATGATCAAGCAGGTTGCAGATGATTGGATGGTTATCATTTTTTCGCTATTCGAAGGTGCATGAAGGTTACCCTTCACAAAATAGTGATCGATGAGCTGGTTGTCCGGTGGCAGATGAAGGGGTTGTTACGTGGCAGGTTAGGTGGCAAGACAGCTAGACGTGTGGATGAAGCAGAGGGTGATCTGTCGACAGGACACATGGCTCCAAATGGATTTTCAATTGGTCTGTTTAATAAAGTAGCAGTGTTGATTGAATTTTTGGTTCGGTGAGACACATGGCGGTTATAATGTGGAGCCCGGCAGATTTCTTGAGCAAATAAGTGACAAACACGTGGATACATCTAGCGGAAGTATGCAGGCGAGTGGATTTACATAAAGGGCCCACTTTGAAGGCTAAGGTAGTTAATGACTAGGCATGTTTGAAGATGATCGATGGTTGTCATTTTTTCGCTATGCGAAGGTGCACAAAGGTTACCTTTCGCTAAATAGCAAAAAACTAGTAGCGATGGCGGTTAAAGTCAGTTGTAAAGGAAAACGGTTATAGTGGAGAATAAAGATCGAGCGGTTAGTTGTTGATCGGAAGATTGTCATTGTTTCGCAAAGGGAAGTAGCATGAGAGTTACCCTTCATGAAAGAGAAAAAGGTAGTGGGACCCATTCTAAAGAGTATGACTCAGGTAAGGTAAAGGATGTGCAATTTTTACATGATCTTACGGTTGTCGCTGAACCACTATGAGGAGAAGCTCAACTATTAAGCATCACGATCCAGCAACAAAAGGCAAAACACTTAGAGAAATTTAGCTATCCGTTGGAGCCAATTTTTGAATTCGATTTATGAATTAATTGCCAATGCATGTGGCATAATTGACTCTAATCAATGCTCAGTTGTCGTAATAATCCTTGCATGAGTTGAATCTTTTTGTATGCATTCAAGGAATCTTGCAGAAGAACCAGTGCACAGGGCAACATTTCTCAGGCAACAAGTAAGTTTCTTGCAATTGTTTAACAATTACAGTTTGCTTGGTGTCAGTGGATGTTTGAATTTCCAAAGAGTCTGTTTGAAATTCCATTGAAATAAGTATAATTTTGAGATGGCACCATGAAGAGAATTCTGACGGAAGGTTGATTATCAGGAGAGAGCCATTTCTGACAACTTTATAGAGCAATTAACTCAGTCCACTAATAGTTCAGCTAAAATAAAAGAATTGGTGACTATGTCTCCTCGCCTGAGAATTGGCGACGGTTTATATGATAAAGGGAACTGGTTGAGAGATGCCCAAATAGGAATGGCGAGTCTAGGACTCTTCAAAGTGGGGTTCAGTCAGCGAAATTCCCCTACTCCAATTAATAGCATATGGGAGCTAGATGTTGGGAAGCTTATAATCCCTGGGGTTTTCATGGACGTGGACTTGTTAACCCAAATTGCAAACAATTATGATCCCAATACCAAGACTATGAGGAATGTAAATGGTGGGTCTCTAATTGAAATAATTGATGATGAGTTCAGGAGAGTTTTTCAACTTAGTGAGGTGTCAAATTATCTGGAGCCTATCAATTTTGAAATGTTGGCAAAGGTCTATGAGGCACAAAGAGATCACCTCAGAAATGGCCTCTTGAAGGAATTCTTTGCCAAAACAGGAGGACTAACAGTAGTAGGCCGGAGCACCATGGAACCTTTCTCCTTAAATTTATTTACTTTCAGGGCTAAGGGAATGTTTTGGTCCTTATGTCAAATTCTTGGGGAAGATGCAGAAACTACCATGCCAACCCACTATATGCTCATGATAGCACTGATTTTGAACCCATCTATGGCAGTGACTTTTGATTTTGCACCTTATCTCACTGATGCCATTCATGATGGATTGATAGGGATATATAATGCTAAGGTGGACAGACCTTTTGGATGGTATTCTCTCCTCATGCACGTTTTTTTATTCAGGGGTGCTGAATATTTTGCTAATGAAATGGACTTGCTCAAGGAAAAGGATGGAGAGGAGATGCTTTTTCAGTTGTGGAGCACAATTTTGTCTTGGGATAGAGAAGATGCAAGTTACTTAAATTTTGATAGATGTTTTGAATCTAGGCTTAGAATCCTTGTGTGCCCACAAAACCCTAGGATTTGTAAAGCTCTCCTTGAATTCCTTAGGCCTAAAGAATTTGTTGAAGACATCAAAATTGTACACAACTGGGGTGATATATATTTGTACCCAGTCTCCACTGTGTTTAGAGTTTTTGGTTTTAGAGGAACTCCATATCTATTGCCCTATCAAGTCCCTTTGAAGATAGGAATTGCTAAGGTTCTGAGACAAATTGGAGGCTTGCAAGAAGCAAAATTGACAAATAAGGGGAAGGGAACAATTTTCCCAACTGTTACCCTAGCACATCAGTTTGTAATCACCAAAGGTGGTTGGACACATTTTGATAATTTCTTTCAACCATATAGGTTATCTACTGCAGTGGCAAGGTTTGTTGATCCAAAGGATTTCTTTAACAGTATGTTTAAGAAGAGGGCCATATGTGTAGGTAAGGACCACCAGTTTCACTTCCTTGAGATTTAATAAGGAATGAGTTCGATTTAGATGAGAAATAATTCAAGAAGGAAAAATGGATAGCCATCAAGAAAGCCTTGGATTTCATTCACCATTTTGACAGCAGTTATGATCCCTTGGTTACCTTTCATCCTTTTCAAGAAAAGATCAAGTTTTTGGTAGTTTATTTTGAGGATTTAATGCAAACCTTGAAGGAGAAGAAGGAGGTTGTGATGAAAGCTAATCCTAAAAAGGCTAAACTGGTTTTAGCTAAGCCTTCTTATGCCAAGATGATTCCCCCAGGTGAATATGTAATGCATAAAAGGTCAAAATATAGTGTATTAATACCGATAAGAGATGAGCCTTCTACTTCAAAAGGAAAAAGAGAAATAGAAGATGGTCCAAGCTTCCCCTAAAAGGTAGAGGGTCGAGAAGGAAGTGTAGACAAGTGAGCTTTTATATTCTCCTTCCCAATCCCCAATACATGTAGGAGATGAGCAAGCAGCAGCAGAGCAACTGTTGCAATTAGGAAGTCTTGGGGAAATTGCTTACACATATAAAGAGTTACATGAAGGAACTCCAGAGGAACCAGCAAGTGCCCAAATGGACTTGACTGTAGAGGAATTTAGAGGTAAAGAATTTGACCCTGTCATTAAGCAGGCCAGTGAGGAGTTTATGGCAGATGATAGTTTTATCAAAACAGGATTCTTTTTGTAGTTTGTTTGGAGAAAAAATATAGAACAATTCAAGGTAAGATGTGAGAAGAGGAAAAATGAATGTCCTCACAAAGATACTTCTATGGTTGAGGCAGATGTAAAGCAAGAAATGTTGATATAATTTGAGACCATTAACCCAGAGCAAGGAGGGAAGATGATTGCAGAAGCTGGCGTTTTGATTCACCCTGAATGGGACATAGCAGATGCATTAATTCTTGAAGCGGTAAGGAAGGAAAAAAAGCCCCTAGAGGGAGTGACCTATATTAATGGTATTGTTGCCTTAGTTATGTTGTCATTAAGAAGGGAGGAGAGCAAAAAGAGGAAAGACTCCTTAGAGGCCAGCTATTCTAGAGGCATGATTGTGAAGAGACTGAAGGATACAAAGGTGGTGGAGGCTGCCAATACAATTTTGCAATCTGCAAAATTGAATATGGTTGTAGCTGAGAAAGAGGCCAAGGAAAAGGTTGATCTCCAAGTAAAGTTGGATTTAATCCTAAAATCCTATAATGAAGCTAAAATTGAAATAGCTCAAAAGGATAGTACAATTGCAAAATTGAAGAACCAAATAGTAGGGCAACATCAGAAAGGTGAATCTTCTACCTTGATGATTGCATCCTCTCTAGCCAAACCTCCATCTGCTATTCCAATCATTGAGTTTCCCCCTTCCCCTACGACTCTCAGTTTCTAATCTACTTAGACTATCTAGGATGAAATAGAAAAATTGAAGCAGGCTCGGGCTATGTTTGCAAGTAAATATGAGGAGAAGATCAGGGGCACAATTTTAAAGTTTGCTAACACAGGGGCTTCTATTGTGTATATATATATGAAAAGAATTTTGAGCATGTTGACTACTTTAAAGGAGGACAAGGCTATTCTGGAGCCAATTTTAAATAAATGGATGGCTAGGGAAGCGGATTTGGAACTTATGTGCTCATCCCATGAAGAGGCAAATGTTGATGCCACTATTAAATCCAAGTGTGAGTTGGTAAAAGGTATGTCTAGGTTGGCAAAGAGAAGAGTTGGTCTAGAAAGAAAAGCAAACCTGTATAGAGAAGAGTATGCTAACCAGAAGTTTGAATTATTTCCTGGGGGTTTTATTGGCACTAACAAGTTGAAAGGTGAAGATGTATGGCTTGGTGAGTTAGGCCATAAATTGTCACAATGGATAAATGATGTCATCAATTCAGATGATACATCTTTATTCATTCAAACAATTAAGGAAATTGAAAAGATGATGTCACATTATGGTTTTTTGGAAATTGAAGTTGAGCAGTTAAGGAATACATGGAAAAGATTAAATATGTTGAAGAAGAAAATTGTCAGCTTCTCTTGGCCTAGTGATGACATGTTCAAAGAATGGAAAGATAAATATGTGATGCAAGAAGCAGAGGCTCAAGAATAGTCAATTGATGTTGTGGCATTGTAACAAACCTCAGGAATGTTGTAAGTGGTTAGCTCTTATAACTACTTGTTTTAGGCTAATAGGATTTTTGAGGAATTAAAGACACCTGGCACTCAACCTGTGAATATGGTGAAGTCTTTTGGCCTCTATCTAGCTAGTTAACTAATTGGTTTTCCTCTTGTTTCCTTTAGCAAGAATTGTAACCCTCTTTTGAGAGGGAATTATGGTTATAACAAAAAAATTTAGGAAAGTCTGAAGCTTGTTGCATCCATATTTCTATAAATGGATACCAGGACTATTTAGATAATCATCACAAGAATTATGTAAGAAAACTCTAGCAAAATGTATTTAGGGTTTGTCTGGTTTTTGGAAAATCATTCTTGAGTTGTGTAGAATTTCATGGAAAGCATTAATATACAAATCGGAGCATTTTAAGTCTTAATTCCTATTGTATTCATGTCTTTATGATTGGCTACCATTTTGATTAAATGATTTAGGATTGTTTAATTGAATGATTTGCAAGGCAATTTACGAGAATGAGTTTAGGTTGTTCCCTCAAGGAGGGAAATTAGATATACTCAAACCCTTTCTCGTTGGTAACCAGTGATTCTTGTTTGAATTCGATGACTAGATTTAGCACATAATGAGATTTTATGTATGTTAGGCATATGTAGATTTGGTTATATAAATGTAATGGCATGTATGTGAATTTCTTTTGTCAGTTCTTGCACAATTCTGAGTGACTCTGAAGCCCGAATAAGGCACTGGTATATCTTGTTAAGGTTCTTGATTTTCTTGATGATCAATGAAAATGAATACAAGTCTTTCTTTTACATCCACTTATGTTTAAAGGTGTAGGGTTTGTAGGAGTTGACACTGGTCTTCTTTAAATTTTCAAATGCATAAAGTGATCTAGGAGGTATACCCACCTAATCTTAAGTTTAAGCTTGAAGTGAAGAAGGTTTTTGTGTAAATCTTGTTAAATATTGTCTTTTTTATATGTTTCATGTTGTTTCTCTCCATAAGTGATAGAGGTTTGAGAATTCTTATAGAGAAAACAAAACAATCAGAAATTGAGAACAACACCTTCTCCATATTCTTAGAAAATTCCATGCATAACGTATCTTCACCTCAAAAAATGATGTCATCAACAAATACTTCAATAATCAGTATATCATCATCAGTGACCTTATAATATAAATTATTATCAACATTACCCTTAGTAAAACCAAGATTTAAAAGACATTTATCCAACCTTGCATACCAAGCTCTAGGTGTCTATTTCAATCCATATAAAGCTTTCCTTAACCTCCAAACCATGTTTGTATCATCTAAAAGTGAAAAATCATCAGGTTGGTCAATATAAACTTCCTCATCAAGATCCCCATTCAAAAATGCACACTTAACATCCATCTGATAAACCTTGTAGTTTTTATGGGCAGCATAGGCAAGAAATAATCTTACAGCTTCAATCCTAGCTACAGGTGCAAAAGTTTCACAATAATCAATTCCTTCCTTCTGAGAATATCTTTTACAAACCAATCTATCCTTATTCTTTATGACTTGACCATCCTCATTCAATGTATTCCTAAAAACCCATTTAGTTCCAATAACATTCTTATTTTTAGGTCGAGGAACTAAAGCCCATGTGTTATTCTTCTCAATCTGATCTAATTCTTCTTCTATATCTTTCAACCAATATTCATCTTTGCATGCCTCAATTACTGATACTGGTTCAACTTGAGAAATTAAACATACCTCAATAGTTGTTAGTCTTTTGAATGATTCACTCTTACATACCTAGGAGTCTTCTGACTCTCTATTCCTCTTCTCGGTTCTTCAGTTACTATAGAATTTTCTCATACTTTCAGAGTAACTGATTCAACACTCTATTCTAGTAAAGATGATACCGATTCAGATACAATCATTTCCACCACCAGTTCTTTCTTATAAACTCTGATTTGAATTTTATTCAGCTCATCCACCTTGACATCAGCACTCTCCACAATTCTCTGCAATCTCTCGTTATAACATCTATATGCCTTTCTTTCATTAGAATAACCAAGAAATATGCCTTCATTACATCTAGGATCAAATTTGCCAATGATATCATCTCTCCTGATATAACATTTACTAACAAATATTCTGAAATTCTTAACTATAGGTGTATTGCCAAACCATAATTCATAAGGTGTCTTACCAGTTTCTCCTTTGATATGTACTTTGTTGAATGTATAAACAATTTTGCTCACTACTTCTCTCTAGTAGATATGAGGTAGACTAGCTTCCATCATCATTTTTCTAGCAGCATCCAAGATAGTTTTGTTCTTCCCTTCCACAACTCCATTTTGTTGAGGTGTCTGGGGAGCAGAAAATTGTATCCTTATACCATGCTTCTCACAAAAGTTATTAAACTCACCGGATGTGAATTCTCCACCATGATCTGACCTCAAACATTTAATCTTCAATCTTGTCTATGTCTCAACTTTAGCTTTAAATATTTTAAACTTTTCAAAAGCCTCATATTTCTCCCTTAGAAAAGTAACCCGCATCATTCTAGAATAGTCATCAATGATTAGCATGAAATATCTATCACCTTGAAAACTTTTAACTCTAGCAGGGCACACAAATCAGTATGAATAAGATCAAGAACATCATTAGATTTATCTTGTGTACTCCTATAATAGGTTCTGGCATGTTTTCCCATTAGACATTCTTTATGTACCGAATTATAGGGCTTCACAATCTTAGGTATATCTCTAACTGCCTTAGTTGAACTGATCTTCACAATGCAATCAAAATTCACATGACACATCCTCTTATGCCATAGCCAACTCTCATCAATTTGTGCAGTCAAACATGTCTTCTCACTGAAATTCAAATGAAATATATTATCTTTTATTTGTGTACTAGTTGTGATCTCCAAATCAGATCTATTAATGATTTTGCATTTTCCATCCTTGAACTGTAATTGAAATCCCTTATCCACCAATTGTTATACACTCAAAATATTATGCCTCAAACCTTCAACAAAATAAACATTATCAGTATTGTTCTTACCATCCAATGATATAGTTCATTTTCCTTTGATCATACATGCTTTGTCATCTCCAAATCTAACCACACCGCCAACAAATTCTTGCAAAGATAGAAACTTCCCTTTATCTCCAGTCATATGATGTGAACAACCACTGTCAACTACCCATTCATCCTTGTTTTCAATTTTAGCAGCAAGTGCCTTCTCTTTAGGTACATTTTCTTCCAGTGTCAGAACATCTTCCTTGATAGCCAAGAACACCCATTCCTTCCCATTGCCAGAACCACTAGCAGACTCTTCTGTTGGTTCATCATCAGAATCAGTAACACCTTCCTCATCCTCTATGTAGCATGTTTTATCTCTATTCTTCCTATACTTATACTTGTTCTGATATCCAGGGTTAGGCTTAAAATATCTTCTTTCTTCAAATATTGAATTCCTTTTAGGACATCTAGATGCACAATGACCAATCTTATTACATGCAAAACATTTAAAAGGTTCTTTTCCTTCATACCTAGTTCCTACCGGTCCTTTAGGTACTCTTCTAGCAAATAGTGCTTCAAGTTTCTCAAAATCATCATCTTCTCTCTTCATATCATCCAATTCCTTTGCATATAAATCTTTGCAATCTTTCTTACCGGTTGATGATGCAGATGCATGAAAAGAAGGTTCAGACTTCACAGCTCCAGAAGGTCCAAATTCTTCAAGCTCAAAAGCAGATAATTTCCCCACCAAGGTATCTCTATTGATAGATGTTTTAGCCATTGTACTTAATTCATTAATTGCAGTAGCCTTCATCTTGTAAGCTGGTGGTAGGGCTCTCAAAACTTTAAAAACAATTTTATCTTCACTCAGAGTTCCACCACAACATTGAATTCTCATAACAATCTCATTTACCCTTTCCATGAATGTAGTAATCCTTTCATCTTCTTTCATCTTTAGGTTTTCATATCTCACCCGGTAACCATCAAGTTTAGCAATCTTCACAATAGGGTCACCTTCATTAAGAGTCTCCAACTTATCCCATACAGCCTTTCCAAATGACTTGTCAGTTAATCCCATTATTTTTTTATCAGAAAGTGTACGCAAGAGGGATTCTCTTGCTCTACAATCATTGTCAAGCTCCTTATCCAATTTTTCTAGAGGCGGGTTATTAGATGCTGGATTATGAGGTGTAACACCATTCTATGTGATCTCCCAAATCTCCTTATTGAGACTTCTTAGATTAGTCTCAATCTGAATCTTCCATACTGTGTATTTTTTTCCATCAAGCCTATGAATATCTCTCTAAAAGATAGCTCTAGGTGAACTAGATGAACTTGAACTGTTAGTTGCCATAGGATCTTCCTCAAGTAGTTAATCTTTTTGCAGAGAGGACCAGAGCTCTGATACCAATTGTTGGACAATTCAAATAACCAGAAGACAACTGAGAGGGGGGGTGAATCAGTTGTCCCAGATTACTAGAACATTTAGCAATTAAAACTTTAATACCAAGACCCAAAACATTAATACTGGAATGCTTAAACCAAATACCAATATAGCAGTTAAACCAATTAAGCATAAACAATAATCAGAGAAAAAATACCATCCACATGACACCAAGATTTATACGTGGAAAACCTGATAAAGGAAAAAAACCACGATGGGAAGCCTACCCACAACCGGATAATACTTCTGTAGTAAGTATGTGAATTATAATTGAGGGGCTTGCACGTGTAGGAAGGCCAATAGCCTAAAGCGCACTCCTCATCACAAAAGGAGTCTCACTGACAACAATTCGAAAGAAGGAATGAACTGCAAAGATAGCATCTCTTATGTCTGAGTATAGTTCTGGTTAAGCTCAATACCAGAGGACTAAATCCTCTTACATAAACCCAATTTGATTTCCAGTGATAAAACAAATCCTCTCCCTGAATGATATTACATTATTTGCACATTACATATCCATATCCCATACCATGATGATCTACAATGAGATCTTAAATCATATATATATACAAACCCTCAACCATAAACAATCAGATTAGCCACTAGACAATAAACCAATTACATAATTACAAAACATGTTGGCCTTAGACCAAAAAAATAATATCCAACTCATAACACATCCCGGAAACACATCGAGAGGTCCAATCCACATGTCACATTAAGTTGGTCCATAACCTAGATCAATCAGGACCCAATATAGGTCCACACACTAAAGCAATGATCCCAATTCATCAAGTCTCAAACATGATCACTATCAGTATCTTGAATCCATACCAGAAGTTGCACTAACACCACTTATGCATATCATCAAAGATCTTCAACAAATCTCTGCCGATGAAACCCTTGTCGGAACCACAAACCAAGCTTCCAAGCAAACAGGATAGCATCCAATCACTAGACCAAAACTAACTGACTGAATATGAACATGAGTAGCATGAATAAGCCAATTCTATAACCAAAACATATCAGAGCATACCGGATCATGTCGGATCCAAACCAACCAAAAACCACACAACCTACCGAGACCAGAAGGGTGTCAATAAATCATCCAAAACAGCTAGTGTTGACATTAATGACAAAACATCAATGCAACGCATAATCAATTCTTCCAAATGGCCAACAACAATAACAATCAAATTGTCATTGAAGAACATGAGTGATTGGATAAATGATTATAGGAAAGGTCTCAGGAATTGCAAAGTGGAGATGAAGCACATCTAGATGCAATGCAGAACTGTGAAAAACTAATGAAGACTCATAAAAGGTATCTGGAAGAGTTAAGAGCAAAGGGAGAAAATTTCCTCAATGCAGCACAAATAGCATCTTACCCCTGCTCAACAAACATGGAGGACAAAAAGAAAAAATGGGTTGGATCTGTGAGTGCCCGCACATACTCAAAAGTGCATTGAAAGTTGTTGAGGACTAAGACATTGACAAGGTAGCAGATCTCATGGAGAGCATGGTGATGATGGAAGTGGAAGCCAGAGACACAATCCATGATTGTGACACCAGATACAATGAGAAGTATCTAGCACATTTAACTAATGTGCATTTATGCCTAAATAGATGATTAGTTATAGGTTTTAATCTATTTTCAAAAGACTTCAATCAAAGGGCATGACCCTATGATATATTATAAAATATTCAATGTAATCATTTGAAAAAAGTTTTGATAGTTGGAAGATAGATAGCTACAGTTCAAAAATTTTATGCATTTTTTGTGTTTCAAGACAAAGACTTTATTTAAAGTTAATACAAATAAATCCAATTCTCTTATTTGCAATTGTGTTGTGGATTTTCATTTTCAAAACAGTTCTCTGCTTTTATTATCTATGATTGATAATTGCTACTCTAAATCTCTGTGTGAAGAATTTATGTGATGTTACATGGTTGGATTATCAAGATACATCTGAGAATCATTTTTCCTATTGTGTCTTGTTTAATTGGTCTTTCAAAGGAAAGTTAAATTCAATTAAACTAAATGTGAAAAGTATCATTTAGCTATATAACATTGAAGGTTGGCTAGCTGACAGATCTATCTGAAAGGAGATTTAAAAAACTATCTCTCAGAGTTATACGTAGATTTTTTAAATGAATAACTCTATTGCCCAAAGGAAATAAGGCACTGGTCTAGTTGCAGATAAAATTCAATTCAAGATTAAACAAATCATTTTCATATTTATGTGTATGTTAGTAGGAGATAGAAGTAGAGAACAAGAGTATGAAGTAATCAAATTGAAACAAGAGCTAATCAGTAAAAGGATAATCAGGAAAGTAGAAGAAATCAAGTAATTTAAACAATATTATATTTTATCCCAAAGGTATATGCCACTCTGATAAACACCAGAAGTAGGAAATACAATGTGTAATCTGCTATAAAAAGTAACAATTTGGAGAGATGATTGGTGAGTAGGTACACCCACCTAGGTTCTACAGAGCCTAAAGTGAGGGAGTTAGCAACCTTGAAAGGTTCACTCTATTAGTTGTCCAACTCAATTGGAGAGTTTGAAAAAAGGAATTGGCATTGCCTTAAAACTTATCCAATCTATTGATTTGTGAACCAACACCTACTAGGACATATCACCACCTTTTTGCATCCTGAAAGTATCTAATTGAATGAATCCTAATTGAAGTAGATCCCTAGTACATTTTTCTATTCGTTTCAAAAGAATTAAATGAATCCTAATTCAAGTAGATCCCTAATGCATATAATTAACTAAATGTTTCTAAAATGAACTCATCTAAGATTAATGGATGAATCTAAGATAGAGAGAGAGGGAGAGAGAGAGAGAGAGAGGGAGGGAGAGAGAGAGAGGGAAGGAGAAAGAGACTTGAGAGAGATAAATAGAGTAATAGGCAAAGAGAGAGAGAGAGATGTGAGAGAGAAAGAGAAAGGGAGGACAGTGAGAGAATGGAAAAAATGGGATGGAGACATCTGAGAGAGAGAGAGAGGAAGAGAGAGAGAGAGAGAGAGAGAGAGTATTCATAATATCTACAAGTCATCCACATGTTAGTTTATCAATCACAATGTCTAGTCAACTAGGTCATAAAACCCACACATTTCTCCAAGAGTGGGGACATGAACTGCATGTCACCCATCCCACACTATACTTGGTCCAATGAACATCCACACACTTTGTCTAGCTAGTGCATAGCGCAATACTCTAGTTCATTTATTTGGAACGCCCTAGAACAAACTACGAACTAGTCATAGTGAGCATAATTTCAACCTTAACTTTCCTTCTTGATCACCCCCTATAAAATTTGAATAGATTTGTCTTTATGTTTAGCCTTACTTATTTTTCAAACTAAAAACCTCAAAACAACATATTGGTAGAATGTGGCTCAAATTATTGCATCAATGTACTAATAGGTTGTGAGCATAGACCTTTGAAAAATATCAAAAAAAAAAATTAATATAGACATGTTTAATATCCCATAGGTCAATTTTGATTTTACATATAATTAAATATAGAAATGTATAATATCCCATATAATATCCCATACAATGTCCCATATAATATCCCATATAATATCCCCACTCGAGATTGCCGCGAAAACCTGCTCATCCTTTGTCCTTAAATCTTTTGTTCTTGAGTGCATTTGTCTAGTTCCTTGGTGTCTAGTCCTGAATGGAAATGAGAAGTGCACATCTGATTTAAATAAGAAATGCAGACCTAATTATGAAAGTTTATGTCCCTTTCAAACGGCAGAAATAATGAAGAGTTTCACTCTTTCAAAAGGGTGCTATTTATACTAAGAATTATTATATGGGATATTATAATTATATGTAAAAATTGAAATATCACATTTACATATAATTATAATATCCTATTTACTTATAATTACTATACAAAGAAAAAGATCAAAATTGACCTATGGGATATTAGCCATTTCTATGTGTAATTAGAGAATTTGTGATCCGAATAAACATTGCTAAGCTATGTTGAATATATATTTTGCACTATTTGACCAATATAAGCAATGTATGAAAAATGTGGTAACATAGACAAGGCAGTGAACTGTTAGAAAAAAATACCTTAAAGAGATGTGGTCTCATGGTGATGGAATGCAATGATGGTGATGGAACTCCATGATAGTCAAATTACTATGGATTGTCATGGCATTCCATCACCATGAGAACACATTTCTTTGAGACATTTTTTCAAACAGTTCGCTATGTTGTCTATACAAGGTAGTGAACCATTTGATAAAATGCTTAAGACAAACATGTATTTAGGTGTATGTGCCTGATTCTAATCAGTAAATAAGTTACTTTTACCTACCCCTAATTGTGTATTGTGTAGTGTGATGAAATAATTGATTTTTTACAGTCCTAAAGAATACTCTTTACCATTCATTCCAGTATTTGTATAAACTATGATGACTACATATTGTAACAAGAAATAAATCTATTCATGTTGTCTACTATGTAATTTTTAGCATACGTATCATGTGAATTATGTAAATTTCATTATGATTTACCTTCATATAAGATGTAAGCTAACATAAGATAAATGAATTACATATGTAGGAACCTGAACCCCTTTGACAAGGATCCTGCACAGTCTACATAAAGGCAAGTCGATGATTCTTCTCATGGATCGGTAGGTATAAGTCAATACACCCTATAGAAACCATTTATTATTTGTTTGCTTTCTCTTTGCACCCATCTTGGAGTAGTTTAATAATAAGCCAGTTTTTAGAAACTATATTTTGTCAATACTTTGATTTTTTTTCTCACCTAAACCACCTTGACACCCACATGGTATAGCTCATTCCACTTTCTCGTCCCTCCTATATTCTTTAAGTGACAAGGAAGACTATTTTTCCGAGTTTTTGAAACTCCAAAATTACCAGCAAAACAAACTTTCTTAGTTTTTGAAACCTCCACATTAGGAGCAACTCTAATACAATTATCAACACTTGAGGCCCTAGTTGGCCTTATTCAAATTTAAATCTCAACAGGTCGACTTCTGCATCAACATTACCCTCAATGATTAATTTGGGAAAAAACATGAGCCATTCTTATCAATCCATGCAATGGACCTTTGGCAACCCACCCTCAAATCTATTTGCAGATTTGCGAAAAATCAACAAGATATGGTGAACCATCTATTACAACTTCTTGTCGTCTCTCTCCATGGAATCCTAAAATTTATTTCCTCTCACAATAACAATCGACCCTCTCCCATCTATCTCTATCATTTAATGGAGTGCAGGTAACACCAAATAGGTATTTGTTAGATGTGTCTTCCTCGAGCGAGGAAATTTTAGGAAGAGAAGAGGAAAGCAAGACATGTAGTAGGTCTAAAAGAGGGAGATCAACTAGAGGTCAAAAGATTAGAAGAAAATTTCATAAACGCGTGGAATTTTTTCTTGCTCAAGGGGGATCATGTTCTTATGATGAGGAGAGCATAGGTGACATCGAGGTGCCCTTGAGGTACAAACATCTACAGAAATAATGGGTACCCAAGGAACTTCCTCCAATAAATACTAACTTTTGTGTTAACGGGAGGATATATCATAGAGCATCATCGTCATTACATGGTTTGGGCCTATTTTCCATGGATGGTATAAAGGTCTATTACAATAAAGTTGTTGAATTGATGGAGTATGTTGGACCCTATTACAATTACAAAAATTGAATGCACCTAGTTCAATATACACAAAGTATGCGTAGGTATGCATTGTTAGCAAATTATATACAGCTAAAAGATAATTATCAAATTAAAAGAGTGGCTATGTACATTGACGGAAAGCCAAAAGCAACAGGGAATATTGTAGATTTTATAAACAGTACACAACCTGGGTCAACTTATAGGCAACCCAATTGCATATTTGAGGCGCATGAGGGAAACCGTGTATTTGTATGTGCGTTAAAATCAATAAGTGCAAGGGAAGAGATGCTAATTGATTACAATTTGAATCGCATAGATACAAACAAAGTTACTATCAAGGGAGTGGTACATACTTATATATACCATTTAAACTAACCTCCAATTAATGACTCTAATATACCATTTTATTATTAAGTTATTTTGGTAAGTCTATTGGTTTTATTTCACTAATGTTTTTCTATATTCAATTTTTGTCACAGTGCGACTTTGATCCGACACATAGCATAGACCAGGATGTAGCTCTGGGCACTTTTACCAAGCAGGTAAACCTCATTGTAATTGTATAACTTAGATACAAGAAAAATGTTATATTATTATGTTATTTTATTTAGAGTTTTGGATTAATTTTGATAATGTTACTAATATTCTTGTCACAAACGGATGTTCGGGGAAAGGCACCTGCAGTAGCTGAGAATATTGATGTAGAGATGGACTCACTATTGTGTGATGATGACATCGCATATTCTACAAACCCTGCTAAAATGATAAGAAAGACGCAAGAAAAAAAATTAATAAAGAAATTCTTAAATTGTTATTAATAGTCCCTAAAACTGATGATATACAAGAGAGGTTGAAACAATTGATAGAGAAAGCACAAAACTTGCAAGTAAGAAGTCATGAAATCTTTAATCATAACATAAGTTCATTCATGGTTTATATTTTATACTCTTTTATGTCATGAACTAAAATATGTACGTGTTGTTTTTACAGGAATTTTTGCGTCCTTGTGAAGCTGGTTGCCATGATCAGGGTACTCTAGGTAGTTTAGATGATGACCATGTTTTGTGCATACACTAACTCATATTTTTACATATTCTTGTCCTTTTGTTAATGTGTTATTTCTCACATATTTAATGTATTGTATATTTAATGTATTAATCTCCAGGTGTTGTCCATGTTCCTATGCATTCACCACCTCATTTGACCCCATCATTTGCACCTATATTGTTGACTGCAATGTCGGCAACACGCAACATGCAGTCATTGAATACTGCACTGACCTGTGTAGCAGAACATGTACCTGGGGATGCAGAGGCCACTAGTGGTGATATTTTAGTAGCATTTCCTAGATCTTCCCGTATTACTAGTATAGGAACGTTGCTGGTCACATTTGTGGTGACTGATGATCTTGTTCCCATAAAGATAGAGAAGGTTCCAAGTACTTTAAAATTATTATTATATATAGTCCAATTGTAATTTACTTATTGATCACTCATTTTGGACTAATGGTCCTATGATTTTTTTGCAGGCAATGATGTTTTTTATAAACATCTAAATGATATTACATTGGAGATCTTCAGGCCCACCATACGTACACGGTGGAATGCCCAAAATCAATAATTAAAAGATGAACTCATAAATTGTTTGGTTGTGTTGTTCGTAAATTATACATTCAACAAAACCAAGGTCCTTCGAAAAGCTGGCACATATCTAAAGTATGTGAGGGACCAATATAGGACATATTTAGAGAAGAACGGAAATTACAAGCATCCCCCCATGATTCCAAAGAGGGAGTGGAAGGACCTGGTTTCGGATGGAAAGGAGAAACTTGAAAAGAGAAAAGGACGTACACATCAGGCGAAGGAAGGTATGTGATACTATTAACAATATAATTATGTACTAATTACTCTTTATATTTACATAATCTAACATATTTCAAACTTTACATAGGTTTCCCAATACATCGAAGGCAACTACGGCAAGACTAGAAAAGCATGGGCAACACAAACTTGGCTTTAGTGGTTATATGAAAGTTGTCACACAAATTGTAAGTATCAATAAATGAAATATCGCATTGAAATAATAAATTGCAAATAATTTTTTTTAATCAAACAATAGAAGCAAAATTCATGATATTAAGCAAAATTGTAGGGCTCTGAATTCAATAGAGCGCCCATAGAAGATGACATGAAAATTGTCATCTAGAAAGGCTACGGAGTCATGGTTGAACGCCTAACACAATTGAGTGGGCAAACACAAGATTTTGATGCATCTGTCACATAGATAAATAAGCAAAGTGAATTATTTAAAATTGAATACTTGCGCAATAATCTATTCGTTGTTAATTTCCAACATAAAGTGACTATATTTGTTTTAAATAAGAAATCAATGATAATAATGCACATGGCATTGGGCTGCAGCCTACTAAGGGTGGAACACAACCTACACATGATGAAGGTCACGGTGTGCATCCTGGTACTGGAGGTATTCATGTGCTATACAATTTTTTTTATGTAATTATTAATATAATTAAACATCTTTAATTGAAATTGGTGTAGTAATTAATTTAACCTTTTTTGTTTTTATTTTAGAGAATGTAGAGCATGGTGAACAAGTGGAGCATGATCAAGGTAGACAACATCAGGAATGTGATGTGCCCCCATCAGGTAAAGAGGACCATTGTTATTCCTTTAAACAAATTTAATTGCAATTGGTATTGATTAATGTAACATTTCATGTTTCAACTCTAGAGGATTTAGAGGGTGTCCAGCATGTTGAGGATGAGGCTAGACAAAATGATCAGGAAGATGATGTGGCCCCATCAGGTAAAGAGCACCCCTGTAATGTTCTTTTAATTAATGAAATACTTGTAACAATAAAAAAAAATCCTATGAATTTAACCCATTTCTTTGTTATTGCAGCGGACCACCCTTTGCCTTGGTGTCCTCGTTGTAAGTACGGGACTAGGAATACATTAAGATCATGAGCAGAGGGCACAACAACTGAAGAGGGGAAAAATGATGAAGAAAATGATGCAACACTTAGTCTTTACTTAGCTTCAAAAAAAAAAAATGATTGTAATCGTATTATTTGTTAATGAATGAATGTAATGTTATATTTTATTAATGGATGAAAGAATGAATTAATGTTATATGTTAACAAGGAATTTAGAGTGATGTTAGGGGAGGGGGGGGGTGCAAATGAGCGTCCACCTTCACGTGGTTGGCTCTGTTAAGTAGAGAATATTTAACTATTCTTGAAACAAAGAGAAGCTCAATAAGGTAACGCACTTTTCAATATTCCATTATGCTCCACTATTAATCTTATTGAATAATATGTATTGAATCTTAATTGTAGGGTCCAATAGAGCCAACACGAACAACAGCACAAGAAGTTACTTAGTGGAGACCATCAAAGGTAAGGTCCTTGATTAAGATTTTGTTGTTTATATTCACATTGTTGATTACAAAAAATAGATTTTGTTTTTTATATTCATATTTTTGATTACGTAGGCAAATATTCATTTAACTTTTTAAAAAGGGAGTCACCAAATATTTGTCCAAGTCTGAGATCAAAGATTAAGGTATCCTTGTGTGAGTAGGATTTTGAGGTTTGGTGTAAAATAGGAAGTGGAGAGCCTCAATTTGGCCTTGGGAAAGTTGAGTAAGCCTAAACTAATATGTATTAATGGTTGGATGAGGGTTAGGAATCATGAGTGCATTGTTGGGATGTGTAAACCTTGTGAGTACCTAGTGGCCTTGTGAGGGCTCTTGAAGTTTGGGAAGGGTAATCACCTTGTTTTAATAGGTGAGTTGGGAAAAATATCTCCCTAATTGGTTGAGTTTGTTTGGGAGAAAGATAAACCACACTCACACATCCTTCCACGCATATCTAACCTTCTTGAACCCACAATATTGTTCCACAACTCACAAACACCCTCAAAGTTCACATTGTTACTCAACTAGGACTACCCCTTAAATAAGACTCCTTCTCTTCATCAAATACCAACTCACAATGTTTAATAGTTCTCTCAAACACATACACAACCCCCTTGAAGACTCTTCTTTCTTTACCAAACCACCTTTCTACACCCCCCATCCACCCTAAGGGATTCAACAATATTTATTGCAGGTTTAATGTCTTTAGGACAATCATGACGAATGGGGTCCTCTCCTCCCACTAGGACTTTCTAGCACCTCCAAGGGTCACTAAAGGTATCCACACACCTTTCCCATTTTTTTCCCACTGATCAAACCCACTCTTTGCATCTTATTCATAAGATCTTAGTCCACTATTCTCTTAGGACAGTCATAGGCTCAATTTAGGACAGTCATATTAATAGTGGTCAATATGATCCACCAAGGGCCACAATGCTTTGCGAAGGGTATATACTAACCCCTCACACCCCTTACTACCTTCCTCAAACCTTCCAAGTTCACTTTTACTCTTATATCCACCCAAACAACTCCAATCTTGTTGTCTTTAGCAGTCTAAGATACAAAATTAGTCACTTTACAATTTGTATTCCTTCATGTTTTTTTGCTCAGATCTCTCCTATACTCTTGAGGCTGCTTCTTGAATCTTTTGTTCATGGATACCTAAACTTTGATGATGAAAACTATTATAGGAAGAATACATGAGGAGCAAAGGATCCTTTTAGGTCAACATGGAAGAGACCAAAAAGCATCAACGCTTTGCATCATCACCAAAAGATAACACAAAATCACATATACAACACAACATATATACAACATATAAAAGAATAAAGATACAAATACGAGAATGACACATGTAAACAAGTATGAAATATAGTTTACACTTGTCCTTGAACTAAGAACTTCAATATTTTAATGGACTACATAGGGCACTGCATTAAAAAATGAGCCGACTTCACATGAAATTGGTCTAAGGTAGAAATAATGGTAAAAGGAACATCTAAGCTTTTAAATTAAACTTTGACTTGAGGGTGATGGAGCCAATGGTGGGACAAGTGAAACCATCATGCACCTTAATCAAGACTTCGGATTTATCATAATTGTCTCGATATAATGCATATCTGAAAAGTTATTCTTTTGTATTCATATTAACCATGCATAGTGGATCAATAAGCACCCTACATGTGGGTTTGTCATTAGTTATAGCAGTAATGTATATCGGTCCATCAGGTGTATGCTTTGACTTACCACTTTGGGTAAAGGTGATATTAGGTTCAATCTTAAGTTTCAGTCTACCTTGTTTAGGAACTAGATCCATCACATTCACTAGATGTTCAACTCGGTTGGTAACTCCAAGGGTCACCTTTTCATCCTACTGACTACTTTCAATCTTATGAATATCATTTTCCCTTGATAAGGCATTTTCTTTATTGATGTTGAAATTTGTCCCTAATGCCTTTATCATATGACTGGATTTTGTGATGCTATACATTGTCTTGTGTTTTTTTCTTTCCTAACTACCATAGTTCCTCATACACCTCTTTATTACTTTAATGTTTATCTTGGTTCTATGTTGAGGCTTTAAACTATCAATGTATCTTGATCTTTGACATTTTGTGACAATGGCTGCATTCTATTGTGACCAATACTCTTGATAGTCTATATAACTTTGAATTATCCTTTTGTTTAAATGATGTTACTATTTTGATTGTGTATTGTAGGTCTATGATACTTTGTGACTATCAAATATTTATTCATATTGTTGCTATGATACTATCATGTTCTCATTCATCTAAACCTTATACCTCTTTAACCCTAAATCATTGAACTATTGTAAGGCCACTCATGTTATTTTTTTCTCGAGTACCCTCTAGAGGGGGCATCATCCTCATTTTTCTATCCTACTGTTGATACCCCAAAATCCAGTAACAATACCTAATACCCCTAGCATGTCAATCATCACCAAGCTTTTGTATTTGGCATAAGTGAAAGGTTGAAGCTACAAAAATTTTCTTTAACTCAATACAAGACCTCACATACTATAACTAAACTCATATAAGAATAATCACTGATAGACCTAAGAAAGATTAGAAAAATAACCCTCATTAAGTAACATTCTATGTATATATCGGGATAGCTAACCCAATCTAATAAGTCAATATTGAACATGGCTATCGGCATAGTTTTATCAAACGCAAACGATGAGATGCCTATCAAAATAGTCACTAAAGGTGGAATAGTAATATTTTGTAATCCTGATAGAGTATATCTAACCTAAAACACATCTAGGGGTAGGTTGTAATGATGCAGTCCCTATCGGAATAACATATAAGATCAGGGTAGGTGCAAAAGGCTATCCAGATAGTCTAAACTTATAGTCATTGAGGTAAGGAGTTATATAGGGGTAGTTCAATATTTGAGAAAGCTTATCAAATCATATTCCATATTTGCAATGCTTTATATTCCCTAATGGCAATTGTTTTTGTTTTTTTAAAATATAGCATGTTCATCGGAATTCCAACGGACATGCCCAACATAGGCCCCGACGAGAGTGTTGTATCTACAACGAAATATTTTGTCATAGGCACAGCACTCTCGTCAGAGCTTCCTTGCATTTGTTGTCGGAATTCTGACAAAAAAGAGCACTATGCTTTGATAGGAATGTTGTACCCACGACAAAAAAAATTATTATAGGTGAACCATTCTCATCGAAGCTTCCTTGCATTTATTGTTGGAATTCTGACAAAAAAGGGTACTATGCTCTGACAGTAATGTTGTACCTATGACAAAAGAAATTCGTTGCAAGTGCACCATTCTCGTCGGAGCATAATGCCCTTTTTATTGAAATTCTGATGAAAACCCCGATCCATGGTTCGTCGGAATATTGGCGACTTCGTTGAAATTCCAATGAATGAGAAAGCCACATTATATGTCAAATTTTGACAAAGAAGGCATAGAAATTCAAATGAAAATTTATCTCTCGAATAACCCAACAAAATTTGAGCGACAAAAATATTTTCATCGTTTCGTCGAATCTACGACATTAATATGTCAAAATTACGATGATAGTTCATCGAAAAATGACCCCAAATGTGTTAGTGATAGTTCATTCAACTATACTTATCTTCAGATAGTGTTCTCATAATTGGGAAAAAAAAACTTGTCTTACAAACAGAGTTACTTGAACAGAGTCCTTAAGGTTTGTATCATCCTCATTATAGTCCTCATTTACGTCCTTACTTTGCATAAGTCCTTGCATAGTCCTCATTATCATCCCCATTTACGTCCTTACTTTGCATAAGTCCTTGTATAGTCTCCATACACATCCTTATAGAGCTCCCATATAAATCATCATAATCTTCACATAACTCCTTTCATAGTCCTCATAATATTTTCATATAGTCCTTGCATAGTCATCATAATCTTCATATAAATCCTTGCATAGTCATCATAATCTGTGTATAGTCCTTGCACAGTCATCATAATCTTCACATAACTCCTTTCATAGTCATCATAATTTTTGCATATAGTCCTTGCATAGTCATCATAATCCTCACATATGTCCTTGCATAGTTGTCATTAATCTTTGCATAGGTCCTTGCACAGTCGTCATAATCCCAGTTTTTAGTCCTTGCATAGTCTTCATCCTCATAAGACATAGGGTCAAATCATTATCTCCATTTTGCATTATCTTCAAAATTAGGTTGTTCCCTTAGTCCAAGTCCAAAGTTGCATTGTCATTCTTTAGGATTTCATCTTGTCTTTCCTAAATCCAATTTGTCAAAAAAAAATCAAAAACATAGGTTGCATTTTTCATCCTCAGTTGTATTTTTCCATTTCAAAATTCTCAAGAACAACAAAAAAATAGGGTTGAACTTTCATCCCTTAGTTGCATTTTATTTCATCCCTAAACTTCAAAAATAAAATAAAAATGGCATATAGTGCAATAGTTGAAACAAGCTCTCAAACTTCTAGGAGATAACATTACCCTTATCAACTTCCAACTTTCATGGGACCATGTCATTGAAACCAAACAAAAAATCATCTCAATCCAACATATACATGTCCCAAAATGTGCATCAAACTTAACATGAACAAACAAGTGTCATGCATATTTCTCCACCACTTGAAGAGAAACTAGCTCGATAAATAGAGATCTTGGAATAAAACATTAAAAAAAGTGAAGAGAGTAGATCACGGATGTTCAAACTATTTCAAAATTTGGATATCCCAATATGAACTTAGAGCTAGCTGATGTGTCGGCTCTTATTATGAAATCAGACATACCAAATATTCTCACACAAATAAACATGAGAAACCAATATCAATAGAAAACACATCCAACAATGCAAGTCCAACAACCAATACAACAAACAACACAACTCTCAGCACCATAAATTATGCAAACAAATCAACCACTACCAAGGTCACACACAATTACATGATCAATTTTGCCTTCAGCCACATCTCAAGTCTGTGAATATCCTCCTATGTCTTCACATACACCACCAAGGGTGTCCCAAACAAATGAAAGTGTATTTACAAACATATCACCCTGTGGACATCAATCAAACATGGTCAATGTGTCACCTATCATGCAACAAGGTCATCTGCCCATGTCTAGCAATGCCTCTTCCCATCAAGACTTTACACCTCAACTACCATCCATATCTTCCACCATTTCCTTGTACCCTGAAGTTACACAAGAGTAGTCCACACCATCTTTATCCAATAATGCAACCTCCCAAGGGCTATCCATAATACAAATCCAATCTAATCCAAGTCATGATGCTAGTCCTTCCCATGCTTCAGAAATTCAAAATCGAAGCCATCATATATTCCATTTCCAATAAAACATGCTTCAAAGAGTCTCATTCAAAATCATTTCTCATGAGGCCAAAATATTGAAATCTTACAAGAATCTCCCATGCATATCCAAACTAATTCCCCGTGTCAAGAGGATGATCCAAAATTAGAAGAAATGACTCCAGAAATAAATAATGATCAAGATCAAACCCTTCCATCCTAGCCAATTTGTGATCAAGAGCCCACCGACCAAGAATCTTATGAAGATCCCCTCACTCTTTTCTATTCCATTCATAATGATACCCTTTTGTTCAAGAACAAAGTTTCCTTTCAAGTCCCATCCAACATCCACCTCCTAATAAAGATCAGGACATCCCTTCCATCCTTCCTAATAATCCCTTTCCAAGTCAAAATCAAAGTATTCCTTCACCTTCATGTCCTAAGCAAGATCCCATTATTTCTCTAGATCCTGATCAAGATCCCTCCATATCTTCATCTCCATGCCATAATCCTCCATGTTCCTCACAAGATTCCCTCTCAAATTAACTTACCATTTCTCCTAGTCCCCCTCATGATCCCAATCCCTCTACACAAGTTTTTCATGAACTCCTTATCAATGAAAACACCAATCCTAATCATACTGCAGAGAACAATTTATCGATAATTGTATGTGTCCCATTTTTACATGCCAATGTGGTGATAGAAACAAGCATGGCACCAACTAATGAAATCAACACCTAAATTATTCTATCTTCTTCAAGCACAAGCATAACACCAGCTAATGAGATCAACACCTGGTTGGCTTCATCATCCTCTTCAAGTGCATCAATAGAAATAGTCATAGCACCTGCTCATGTCACAACTTCAAAATCAAAATCTATTTGTCTCATACACCCACACTTAATAGATTGGGGGCAAGAGGATCTACCACAATTGGATTGCTTTGAAAATGATAAGGCTATAGATGAATTCATGGGTGCCAGAGCTGGATTTACCTCTGATGATCCACAAAATCCAAAAACTAAGGAAATCAATATTGGAGATGTTGAACATGTACACTCAGCCGAGTCCTTATATCCTATTGGAAAAGACATCTTTATCCGACTTTTGAAACAAAGAACAATGAACTACCTACACAAAACTTCCTGACCCTATGAACAACATGTACCTTAAATGATACTATATCTAAGGGTTGGGTCAGTTTAGGTTTTGCTTTCTGCATTTCATCTCATTTTATTCAAAGCACTGATCACATATAGTTTCTTTCCAAGCACATCACATTCACAAATTTCATGGCATATAGTTTCTACATTTACATATAGCAGCATCAATAAAACAAGGCAATTGTCCAAGTTTATCATTTGTTTGCATTCAAGAGAAACAAGGGTCGTCTCCTTTCTTAGACATTCGGACATGATGTCTTTGAGATCCTAAGGTCATTCATTTTTAACATTACCCTATTATGACACTTTACTTATGGTTGGGTAGTGATTTCATTATTTGAGACTTGTTAACCCAAAATCTATCAATTGCTATATCCCAAACACATTAACAAAATCTCTAATTCATTTGAGACACCTAGTTGATCATATGACTAGTGAAAAATCTAAAATTCTACTTCAGTGCCATTATAATTGTCACACCCAAGTAGGTTTAATTACTTACAAGTCAAGGTAAGAAAATAAAAAATAAAAAGTGATATGCTAAATATTCATCTGAAGGCAAAAGAGCAATGATATATAACTAAAATATCACGCATACAAGTGCGACAAAAAGCTTGACTATGGTAACATATGAGTAACTCCATCAAGGCTAAGGATGCTTCTTGGCAATGGATAAATATTTGAGATATTATAGTCTATAACCTCGTCGGAGCTCTAAAAGCTTGCTAGCAGCAAGGCTCTATTCGGGATGCTTTTGAAGTTAGAATAATCCACGTAGCTAGTCATATAGGATGCTAAGGATCTTTAGTGAACAGAAGAGCGGGAATTAACTCATTTGCACACACATGGGCAAAAGAAGATCAAAGTTTCAAGAACCAATGGGGAAGTTTTCTGCATCTCCATTTTTAAATCCTAGTCACTAAGTGTGTTAATTTGGATGTTCCAAGGGACCTTAAGGATCGATTGACCGCTTATCTATGAAATGTTTTGCACCTCCAATTCAATTGGTGTACTACAAAATGCTAAACAAACACAATCATCCTTGTTCAAATAGGAAATGCATATTCATCATGCATATTGCATTAACATAGGTCATGTCAAAAATTCATTGTTTCCACATGCATTCTACAGATCATCATGTCATATAGGTCTATATGCTAGGGGCATAGCGAAAAAAAACATAAAAATTGTAAAAAACCCTAAAAAAATTCAAAAACATTGAAAAATGAAAAATAAATACCAAAAACATTGGGAAAACACAAAAATTCAAAAATATTGGAAAATCTTTCAAAAATACCAAAAACATTGGAAAAACAAAAAATTCAAAAAATATTGAGAAAACACATCAACCAAAAACATCCATATATGATCCTGAAAAAATCAACCAAAAAACATTGGAAAAACAATCTACCAAAAACATCAATATACAATCCACAAAAATCAACCAAAAACATTCAAATATCAATCCACAAAATCCAAAAACAATCGAAAATCAATCAAATAACTTGCAATAAAATGTCTCGCGAGAATCAAACACCCTAGCATATATCCAGCAAACACTTCGCACGAAGTTAACAAAGGATACAACTATCCAGTTAAACATCTGCAATCAACTGATCAAGTTGTCTTATCAATCGTATCAAATATCCATATCAAGTGATCATTATCTTGTCTTAAACAAAAGAGGATACACTTGAAATCAGACAAGTCGGTCTTAAACAAGATCCACACTTTCTAAGATCGGATATTATCAACTATCACATCAAGCAATCAAAATGAAGACACATATCAGTATGGCTACTAAATTTTGTCCTAGTCAGTAATTATCTTTTATCATTTGGCGACAGATCATGTTTCTATGCTACTCAAGGATGTCCACAAGTGACTAGAGGAACCATGATGGGCATTATCTTTTCTTTGTTTATTGTTTGTGGTGTGGATCAATGAATTTTTGGGGAAATAGTTCCAGTGGGTGTCTGTGATTGGTACGTTCATTCAACAAGTATCCCATGAAGGATAGCTATGCTTGTGACTACCCCACATACCTCGACCCCTGACATTATTCCTAGAATGGAGGGTTCACTCCTTGTCTGCTAAGTGTTTGTTTCTTCAATGAGATATCTTTACATCTTGGTTCCTTATACCCTGATGTGCAAAGCTCAATTGTTACATAATGAGGCTTGGTGATGAATATATATTGCACTATGAATAAGGCACAAAAGTTTGTGTATCCATCATCAATCTTTCCATTTTATTTTCTTATCTCATCATGTCGATTATGTCTCAAGATCATTCTCTCATCAAACATCTTTTCTCAAATCAATTTCATCATTCAATCATCTAACATGTTCTTTCATCAATTCTCACTAATCTTGCATTCTCATATTCACTAACATTTCTTCAACTTACTAACATTATCGTCAAATTGGTCCCAGTGTCATAATTTTTCGACCACTTTTTCGAGGGGACATATTTATACCCTAAGTATCGTCGGGCATACTGGGGAAGAAATTTTTCCTTTTCTTTGAAACAACGTCGTTCCAACATTATCTCAAAGAGGGGCAAATGTAGACACCTAAAAATGTCTCATTGATCATGTACTAATTATTCGTCTAATTGATTAAATAATTGTTTAATTGTTTAATTAAATTAATTAATCTTATTCTTCTAATTTCATATTTCCTCATCATCTTACTAATCATTCTATTTCAATTCTATCATCATTTAATCATTTAAACCATTTTCTAGTGTTAATTAAATATTTATTATTTAATTAATTGTGATTATTAATCCTTCAATTTGAATAATCGTTATTATTTAAATAAGTTCATTTTCAATTTCTCTTTATTCAATTAATCATTCAACCTTTTTCTAAATATTAATTATATATTTATTATTTAATTAATTGTGATTTTAATCCTTTAATTTGAATAATCTTTATTATTTAATTAAATTCAATTTCTAACATAATTAAATAGTTTCTTTAAATTATTTAATTAACTAATTAATTCTTCTAATTCCATTTCCAAATCCCCAAATTGTAATTTCGTTTAATTTCATATTCCTCTAATTCACATTCTAATTTCATCCAAATTCAAATACATGTGCATGATTTCAAAAATTAAAATTAAAAATCAAAGTCAAGTTCTAAATATATTCAAAATAAATTCAATATTTGAATTAAATCTCATGCAAAGATTAAATTGAAAATCAAAGTCAAAGTGCAAGCACATGCTAAATTAATTAATTAATTAAATCAATTATCTTTCCAATCTCTATTTCTATCTTCCACTTTGCTTTTTTCAAAAAAGCTTTCAATTAGTTTACTATTCAATCTATTTTAATTAATCATTTCAATTCATTGATTAATTACATCATTTCTCTAATTCTCTCCAAGCATTCTTTTTCTATCTTCCACTTAGCTTTTTCTAAATAAAGCTTTCATTGTCATCAATCAATTATCCTCCAATTATTCTTTTTCATCTTCCAATCAACTTTTTTCTTAATTAGTTAACTCAATTATCTGTTCAATTTATAATGTTCCACCTCCAAATCAGCAATTCAACTATCAATCAGCATGTGAGCTTACCTGAGTTCCACCTCTCAATCAATCATCTCCAATAATCTATAAATTGAGCATTCAATCTCCATTTTCAACAATCACTAACTTTGAATCTTTGTGTCATTTGCAGGTTGCCATCATACCACGAAGAAGAGAAGAACAATGGAAGCCATATGCAGTCATGGAATAGGGAGTTTTAATTGAATATTTTATATTCCTATTACTTTGTTTTGCATTATTTCGTTGGTTTATTTAGGATTCTTTGGTTAGATAGGGATTCACGATTTACCTTTTATTTCTAATTGAATAATGATGATTTTAAGCATATACAATATATATGACCTTCTTTGATGTCATAGTTCTTCGAGTGCTACAATTCCTAAGAAAGGTATCAAAAATAATAGAAAACAATTCAATGCTTTGACAATCACATAGACCCCTCTGAGACTACAAACTCCATTTATTGTTGTACTCTTTTGAGTTATGGGTATGTGGAGGTTAATCACTCCCTTCACAAAGGCTACTCCTCACTCTACATTATCCCTTCACCTCTATTTAAGACTATCAAAAGTGGATTGCTTACTTTATCTCTATATTGAGGAAGAAATTGTTGTTTATGAACCTCTTCATCCAACTTTATACATCTAGGGCTGATTGCCAATGATTCTCTAGGTTTGTCATTCTTTGTGCTTCTGAGCATTCACTATCTTCATTGGAATTTTAGGACTGGGAATACACTTTGTACCATTACTGATGATACCTTGACCTTATGACTTTCTATGGGTGTAGAACCCCAAGAACTTGTCCATTGTTTGATGAATACTATACTTGGATGCATTTTCACTGTCCTCTATTTCGTAGTCTTTCATTTCAACTATTTAATTAAATATTAATTCATGCTTGAATTTTCTAACTTGGGTTAACTTTCCCCTTTGGCAATGATCTTTAGGGTTTTGATTAGGCTTGCATTGTAACTTTAACCTGATTCTTATCTCTGTGGCTAGTCACTACATCTCATGTATATGCTTTATGATTTGTATCTTTTATGTGACTGTACTTTTATATTTGACATAATTGAATGTTCATTAGTTTGCAAATCATTCTTTACCTATAATAAGTTGCCCTCTAATAATGACTCCAGATTCTTTGATCAATATATGCTCCTTTACTGAGATCCTTGCTTTAAATCTGAGATGTGTCTTTATTCTTTTGGCACTATGATTGTATCTAGGTTGAAGACCTTATTCCTATTATGCCTTTGTCTATAACAATAACTGGTACACTAAAGAATGAACCCCATTTCAATGCAATAAGACTCCATTCAAGCTTTGAATCAATGATAAAGACAGTGTGAAATTATTTGATCATTGTATTATGCTTCTTTACACCTCTAAATGAGTTCATCGTCATAGTTGTTGGAAACCTCTCTATGGTCATTATTTTTGTGCAAATCTTGAAGTTATTAGTCTCCATTATCTTCAGTCTTTTATGATATCTGAATCAAGACTTCACTCATAGTCTTCATGGTTCCATTATCTTTAGCCTTTTATGATGTCAAAATCAAGACTTCTCTCATAGTCTTCATGGTTTCAACATGGGATTTCTCTATTTTTGTGCTATGTGAGTTTATTGTCCATCATATGATGGGTGTCCTTCAAATTTTCTTGACATATGGGTTATTATGATGGCAACCTAAAGGACAATGTAAGAGCTCAGTAAATCTAGGACCATAAGGGTTTTTAGTCATAACTCAAGTATCGGGTTGAGATCTCAAATAAATGCTTATACAGTCCAAGGAAATGGTATGTAGGAAATCCTAGTAATAGTAATGAGGGGTAAACCCTACTAAAGTGATTCATACCAGACCTTTTCTCTAATACTAAGATAGTAGTGACCAAGAATGCAATGCAACAAAGCATAAAGAGTGTGATTCATTACAGATAACCTAGAGACAAAGCAACAGGGGTCATATATAAATGATAATAGTCCCAAATTATAATATTTAATGTAAAGGGAAATCTAGAGCATATCAAGAAGGCGACATTCATCAATAAATTTATGTTATAGATTCCATGTCACCTCACATCATGAAAGAAATTTTCAAATCAAATAAAAGAGAGACAAGGTGGTAACCTGTGAAATGTGTGAGGTTTATTCCCAAATAAAATTTTAATACCCTTGAAACATGTGGGCCTCCTCTACTATTTTTATTCCTTAATCTAAGTGAAACTCCTCATCATTTCACCCAAAACTTCACTTCAAACCTTGCTAGCTACTTGACAATCTTGAAGCCTGTGATGTAAACTCTATTCAAATTGTTGTCCTTATGAAAATCAAAGGCCTTCAAGCTCTTTGATTTCTCTTCAAACATCTACTGTTTGACCGGAACTCCTAGTTTTGGCAGCCATGGAGGACAAAGCATGAAACTAGAGTTTCAGAACCCTTGGTGACCCATAGCACTTTTAGTTGACCAAAGGTTTGAAGTCAAGGTTAGCAAATTCAAACATTATAAAAATAAAGCTCCCCCCAATATTGAGAACTCATGTGATTTTACCATAAATCTTACCTTCATAAAATTGGCACTAGAAAATACAAGCATTGTAGAGGAACTGCATGCCATATTTAAAAAATTCAAGTCCAAGATGAGAACCTTCTACAATATTAGGTGCCTCCTTTTACACATAGGACTCGCAAAAAATCTTTTTCAATTTTTCCATTGGGGGTGCAACCTACACAGGACATAAAATCTTCAAAAATGGTTAAAAAAAATGCAATTAAGGCATGAGGAAAAAATTAGGCAATATTTTGGCAACTCTATGGCGTGTTTGTCTATTAAACAATAAAGGAACGGCAGCTTTGAGGATATCCATTGGGTACATGAGTCTCAAAACTCAAAAATTGAACTTAAACAAACTCAGACCTTGCTATTAGAAACATGAGACAACACTTAAGACTCTGACTAGACCTGAAACTAAACTACAAAAGTGCCACAACACTTGGAGAAAAGAAAAGTAAGCTAAAACATGGCTCAAAACAACTCAAAAAAATTGAGAAATTATTGCTAAAACCCATGCCCAAGCACTTAGAGGAATTAAACTAGACTAATAAGAGTGAAATAAGATGTTACAACACCTTATTGAAAACAAAACTAATCTAATATGTACAAATGTCAAAACATCATTGTTGGCAATTTTTCTGCCAACCCTTGCGAAGATCAGTTCTAAGATTTCAATGTGACTAACATGTCATGTTAGGCAATGTGGATAATGTGTCATTTTAGTCAGTGTGGATAATGTGTCATGTTAGTCATTGCGGATAACGTGTTGTGTTATCGCACTCAACAGAGTTAGTTGCTTCCTTATATTTTTTAGATGCATAACACGAAGGTTATGTGGGTCTCAATAACACGATATGTTATCAACTTGTGCCTTGCAGTAACACCAGCATCTCATGCAAATAACATGTTGTGTTATTCGCCATCTTGTATTGACATCGCGTGTTATTGACTATCACGTGTTATTGACCTCATCAAGTTATTTACCGCAGTGTGTTTTTTGTCTAGCGGTAAGTCATTTTGCTATCCCACAAGAAAAAAAGAGATCAAAAGAGTTGTGCAAGATAAGAAAACAAGGCAAAGATAATGCTCCCCCTCTTTACCCCACACCAAGATAAAGGCACAAAGCAACATCATGCAAGATAAGAATGGTAAAGCAATTTTCTTATCCCACAAGGTGAAGTGATCAAAGTGAAAGTTCGTGCGGGGTAAGCTATCCAAAGGCAAAGTATGTGGTCCCCCTTATCCTGCACCAAAGAAAAGCATAAGAGATGACCAGTACAGGATAAGAAAAGATAGTGGGCAAGACTTTCCCTATTATCCTATAGAGGAAAGTGGAGGTCCAAGCAGGCCATGCAAGAAAAGAGGGTCGAAGGGCGGATGATGGGCCTAATGACTTAGTGGCCATGTTAGTGGTGGCAGATGACTTTGTGGGCTTGGTGGGCCCAATTTTCATATAAGGGCCTTTTTCTACAAGACTTATCTTGGTGACAAAGGGCAATTTTGTTTGGCTCAAAAGCCATGTTAACCTGAAGCTCTCGGAGTGGGGCCAATTGCCTCATGGTGTAATCATGATCGTTGATGATCACTTAAAGCTCGATTCAACAACCATGACTTGTTCTTTCGTTGGCCCCCTTGACACTCTCTTGGTGAGATCATGCGCATCCATCTGTGCACTAGATCTCCAAATAGACGACTAGCATTTAAAATTTTGCAGGAGGGATGTTGTTGACCTGATGGTCAAGACATTCTTCCATCTCAGTTGGTCTTTCATTCTTGGTCAGATTCTCATCCAACCACCAGGGATCACCTTCTTTACTCCAGATTGGACCCTGTAGGTCAATTTTTGTAAGGAAAGCAAGTGCGGAATTTGCTTCCCTAATGTCAATTTTCAGAGGAGAAACAGACTAGTGTAGACAAAAATTCCACATTTACTGAATATGGCACGAGTAAGAAATGTACACAAAAACAAACACAGAGAGATCACACATAGAGTTAACGTGGGAAAACCCTTTCGGGAGAAAAACCCACCACCAGCAAATGATCGACTTTATTATCAGTATGTTAAAACAATACAATAGAGTCTCATCTGCAAAGTTCCTTTGCTCTTTTACACAGTCGTTCCAGACATACAAACAATCGGATCGAACTCTTCACGGAACACACCAACAACAATCAAGATTTCATCATCTCGCTATGGATTACAGTCGACTTCAAATACCAAACTAATCGCCAGTTCATCACAGCAACTGCCCCAATGGCTCGAAGTCTAACCGTCTGCCTGCATCGAAGTCTAACCGTCTGCCTGCATCGGTCTGCATTCATGAAAAACAATTATCCCACATGCAGTAGAGAACCAGGTCGATTCGTATTCATTTACACCGATAGTCTCATACATAGTATTCAAGAATTGATCTTTTAGATCTTGGTTCGACCTCACTCCCGCAGTCGGGCTCTGCTCTGTCGCTATTAGCACAACATTCAAAAGGTAAAGTTGATGGCCCGATGATACCCAATCACCTAAGGCGACTCCATCGGGTCACCGGTATATCTTTCCAAAAGATACTCTGATCTCTGATGACAAGGAGTGGTCTTCATCAGGACATTGGAATAGGAGAATAACTACTATCCCGACCGCTGATACTGAGAGCATGAAATCATTGGCTCATCGGACCAAATCCAAAACTACTATCCTGATCTGTATTGCCAGCCTGATAAGATGGTTTCATTGGGTTATCAGAACACAAAGAAAAATACTATGCCGATAAGTGAAACACTTCAAGACAAGGTAGAGTGAACTCATCGGGACATTGACATGACATTCAGAATGTCAACCCAATAGCTGATATGTGACCCGAATGCCAAAAGGCGACTCCATCGGGCATCGGTACACCACTGCTGCAGTCTTCCCGAAAACCCGAAGTTATTCTGATCTCCTGATAATACCACAGAGACCCATCGGACCATCGGCATATCGCTCCACAAGTTATTCTGATAGCTGAAGTTACTTTGATGACCGAAGTTGACTTCATCGGGTCATCCGGACGACTTCAAACATGCTATTTTGATAGACAACATAGAAGAATACATCGGCAAGATTCATGCCAATAGAGCTCACAAAAACCTTCATATTGTTTCATCGGCAAGACTTAACCCGATCAGTATGGACTATTGTCAAGTGAATTAGAAGCACATATTCCAACAAACTCCCACTTGACGAGGAATTCACTGGACCGCGATACCATTCCAGACATTATTTACAGGCATGGGTATGAAGACCCATAGAATTTGAACACCACCTAAACTTGTGTGTGCTCACTGATTTCGTCAAGGCATCTGCAACATTTTCCAGAGTGTCTACCTTGTTAAGACAAACTTTTCCATCTTCCACCATGTCACGTACAAAATGATACTGAACATCAACATGCTTCGACCTGGCATGGAAAGTAGGATTCTTTGCCAAACATATGGCACTCTGACTGTCACTCCAGACTTTAATCTGCCCTGCATTAAAACCAATGTTAGAACTCAAACGTCTAAGCCAGACTGCTTCTTTGCAAGCATGTGTGGCTGCCATGTATTTAGCCTCTGTAGTGGACAAAGCGACTACAGCTTGTCGCTTGCTCATCCAACTAACTGCTCCACCATTTAGGACAAAAACATACCCACTAGTAGATCTCCTGTTGTCAATATCCCCTACCCAATCAGAATCCATGTAACCACAAATGCTGAGAGTTCTTTTTCAATCCCTCAGATTACCATGATAACATAATGTAAAATTTGAAGTACCCTTTAGGTATCTAAACACTCTCTTTACAGCATCCCAGTGTGATCCCTGGATTCAACATAAACCTGCTGAGTACTCCCACTGGTTGGGCAATGTCTGGTCTTGTACAAACCATAGCGTACATCAGACTGCCTATAGCACTTGCATAAGGTACATTTTTCATGTCTTCAATCTCTTTTGCAGATTTCGGACTGTCCAGCATAGACAACTTAGTTCCTTGCAAGATCGGAACAACCTGTGGTTTACAGTCAGACATATGAAACCTATGAAGAACATTGGTTATGTATTTTCTCTGGCTGAGCCAAAGTTTCCTCTTAGACCTATCTCTTTTGATCTCCATTCCCAGAATGTAATTTGCTAGTCCTAAATCCTTCATTTCAAATTTCATACAAAGCTAAGATTTTAAATCTAAGATCATACTTTTTGTGTTTCCTATGAACAACATGTCATCTACATACAAATCTATGATAAGAATCCTATCACCATCAGTTTTGTAGTAAACACAACGATCAGCTTTGGATCTCAAATATCCCAAGGACAAAACAAATGTATCATACTTCTGATACCACATTCTAGGAGACTGTTTCAAACCATACAAATGATAGTTCTGATACTAAATATGATTAGTACAGATGCCAAGCTAACAATATGAGAGGGGGGGTGAATCATTCAAACTTAATCTTCAATAAAAACAACAGATTCAACCTCGGTAACCTTATCAGAAAAATAGTAATGCATGCAGACCCATAAATAGACAAGATAACAAACATATAACACTAGATTTAACATGGAAACCCAAATAGGGAAAACCTCTGTGGGATTTCGGACTCACTAAGAAATATACTCTTCTAGAGTATGCTCGGTTAAAAGAAAATCCTGTTAAAGATTACAAACACATTGCTAGATGTGACCCGATTAAGGGATTTCCCTCAGATCTGTTAGGATCTTCACCTTGTTAGAAGTGACCTTGTTAAAGGATTTCAAACACTCAATAAGAATGTCACCTTGCTAGAGGATTTTACAAATAAGACTATTAAGTCCACTCGGTTAAGAGATTTTCTACTACTTCTCAAAATAACAGTAATAAAAATATGTCTGCAACTTCACATCTAAAAATGTTGAAGCAGATTCTTATTTGCTCAATACAATCAAATCATAGGACTTATCTTGTCCCTCTATTGGGCTCTATACTCTATTATCAAAATAGGTCTTCAAGCTTCTGTGCTCGGTAATCACTATGTAGCATCCTTGTGCATACACTTGCCCGCATACATTGTTTATCAACAGTTTCCTATTTATAAACAATCTTCCAACCGCTTAATCTCCTTGATCACATTTCCCATGATCAATCATAGCCATCAGATCTTCAATCTTGTCCAGGTTCAATGTATCTTTCGATCTGAAAACATTTTACCCCACCTTGGAACTTGTGTTAGGGTATTGTGGTTCAATCTGAGCTATAGATCTTCCTACTGACCTTTCTTTACCATAGATTCTTTAACAATCTTCATACACAGCTTACCAATCATTTAATCTGCTCCAGCTCATCAGCTTCCTTCATTAAATATCTCATAAAAACATTTAATGCATTTTGTTATAGCTCGGTTACAACTCGGTCACAACTCGGTGAATACTAAACTTCACTCGGTAGACATTTCGCCTTCATTAACCGATAGCGATAACCTTAGGGTTTACCGACTAGGTTCCTTAGGGTTTACTGACTAGGTTCTTTACTCGGTAACATAGTATAGTATTAACCTTTCAAACAATAGCATATGTAGGATATCAAAACAATCTAAACATCATGATCTCATCATTGTCTAACTCGGTAATAGTTGCCCATTGAATAACTTATCCCCTTATTCATCATATTCTTTTTGTGTCTTTTACCGACATCTTTATACTCATCAAATCATACTTCTTAAGATATGGCAACATCATACTGAATTAGAAAATCAATTTCTTGACATCAATGACAAAATAATAATATTAAGACAGTAATCATCCTTAATCAGTTATATCCATAGTCATCAACAACCTTCTCAATATCCTTATTGAAATGCCAACAATCTCTCATTGTAATTGGAATGCCAACCTTCTTCTTGTCTATTATAATGCCAACAATCTCCCCCTTTGGCATTGATGGCAAAACCAATTGATTTCTTTATTGATTCGGATTCACTTTGCTGTGAAATTCTGAAATGCTCTCCCTTTGTCATTAGTCTTCTCCCCGAATCTGAAATGTAGTCTTCTCCTTCGATCAGTAGACTTCTCCCCCATACATTAGTCTTCTCCCCCTTTGACAACAATGCCAAAAATGAAAAGAACTAAAAACATAATTTCTTCCTTTGAGAAGTGAATTCCATGTTGTTATGTATCAATTTAGTCTTGGTCAGAGCATTTTGTCTTCAATTCATATTCCTTGTTTATTGTTTCTTGCACACCTTTAGAAAACATCCTAAAGTGTGTAAATCAGCATCAACTCCTAAAAGATATTTTGTAGAGTCATCGAATTGATGCTTTCACCGAACTCGGTCAGTGAATGGAAGATAGGGGTAGGACCCCTAATTGACTTCTGAGATACTCAAAAGTGTCCTTTGGCAGTGGCTTGGTGAAGATGTCTACAATTTGTTCCTTTATGCTAACATACTCCAAAACCACTTTCTTCTCTTGAACTTCTTCTCTAAGATAATGATAGTTGATAAAGATGTGCTTTGTCTTAGAGTGCATAACAGGATTCTTTGAAATGTTAATGGCACTAGTGTTATCACAGAATATAGTTACTGGCTCGGTAACTTGCTCATTTATACCTTCCAACAGTTTTTTGATCCATGCTATATTGGTGCAATTCAGTGTTGCAGCAACATATTCAGATTCTGCTATTGACTAAGAAACACATCCTTGTTTCTTGCTAAGCCAACTCACTAGTCTTTCTCCTAAAAAGAAAGCTCCTCCACTTGTTCTTTTCCTGTCATCAATGTTGCCTGCCCAATCAGCATCAGTATAAACTTTTAAATCAAAAACATTTCCTTTTTGATATACTAAGCCCTAATCTTCAGTGCCTTTTAAGTATCGAAAAATTCTTTTGATTGTCGTCATGTGTGTTTCCTTAGGATCTGTAGAAAATCTTGCAACAATACCTACTGCATGTGCTATATCTGGCCTGCTGTGAACAACATATTGCAACTTTCCAATCATAGATCGGTAAAGTGTCTCATCAACAGATGCAGATTCATCATTCTTTGATAGTTTACAGTTGGTAGTCATAGGAGTACTTACTGGTTTTGAATCCTCCATTCCAAATTTCTTCAAGATTTCCTTTATGTACTTGGATTGGGTAATGAAAATCTCATCTTTCATTTGCAGTATCTGCAGACCTATAAAATATTTTATCTCACCGATTAATGACATCTCAAATTCTTTACTCATTTCATTTCCAAAGTTCTTGCATAGAGAGTCATTTCCACTAAAGATAATATCATCAACAAATATGGCTGAGATCAGTATTCCATTTTCATCATTCTTCATGTACATATTGTTGTTTTCACTTGTTCTTATAAAACCAATTTTGATCAAATATGAGTGCAATCTCTCATACCATGTGTAAAGCGGAAAAATCGAACCCTAGTCATTCTCCCCTCCCCAACTCCAAGGAGAGAGAAGGGAGAGTCACTAGGGTTGATGGTTTTCACTTGGGAGAGACTTTACATTCAAAAGAGGGGTTGAAACCCACAAGATCCAATCCCACACAATGCAAGATTGGATTCTAAATGAGTTTCAAGGGTTAGGACATCAAGGATACCCTCTTTTGTAAAGAAATGTGGATAGAAAGATTAAGCTAGGAATGCATGAAAAGTGAGAAAGATTCACTTATAAACAGAGATAGGAATATAGGATGAAGCTGCGGACCTGGAATTAGCAGTAAAATGTCGAGACGGTGCTGTTCTGCAAATTTGAGTGAAAGTTGACGAGACGATGGCGCCCGGCGTGCACACGGTCCTCCGAAAAATCCGCGAAACGAAGGTGGATCTATTTGTCTTTGCACAAGGATTCCAGATCTTCAATTACAGCCGCGTACCTGCAACCTACACACAGAAAAGAGAGGACGATTGGGGGGTTAGGGATGAGGTGTTTTCCTTTAGGTCAAACCCCGGTTTTGGAATTAACCAAGAAATGAGAATGCTGTAAATGTAAATGTTTGTAATGTAAACAAGTACTGATACCTTGTTGTAAGAATGTTTGTATTCTTACATGCAAAGGTGTAATGTATGTAGTATGTAATGTGTTGTAAGTGATCTCCTCTTCAATGGTTGAATCCTTGTCTTGAATGCAACACCTAGCCTTGAATGGAGACTTAGAATGATCAATTGCTTGAAGGAATGCTTGAATGCTTGAATGCTTGAATGCTTGAATGTTTGAATATCGTTTCCGCCTTTTTTCCATCTACCAGAATGGGAGAGGAAATGTAGTTTATATACTTGTCAATTAGGGCTGATAGACTGATTTTCCTGACCTTAGGCCGACCTAGGAAGATTATTTTCCAATTTGCAAACTTAAAGACCCGAAGCCCCATAAGAGACCGGGCCCAAAATAGGGCCAGGGACCAGGGCGCTGGGCGCCATGGTCCCACCTCCAGGGGCAGCAGGGTGCAAGGAGGATCAGGCCAGGGTAGCGAAAAAATGCAGTTTTTGGTGTCATGAACAAGTTTCGGGGTCTCCATTCAGGTTCTGTGTTGCATCGCCATCATGAAGACCCAAATGCAGTCAAAATTACAAGTGTCGCAATTTTAGGACGCTACACCATGCTCTAGGTGCTTGTTTCAGACCATATAAAGCTTTGTTCAATTTACATACCTGATCATTATTTTCTCCTTCAACAAATCCTTCAGGTTGTTCAATGAAAACTTCTTCTTCTAATATACCATTCAAAAATGCAGATTTGACATCCATTTGATATACCTTGAAATTCTTGTAAGCAGCATATGCCAACAATGTTCTTACTCCTTCAAGTCTTGCCACAGGTGCAAAAGTCTCACCATAATCAATTCCTTCTTCTTGCGCATAACCTTTGCAAACTAGTCTTGCTTTATTCTGAATGACCTCACCTTTTTCATTTAGCTTGTTTCTGAAGATCCACTTTGTACCGATTACATTTTTGTCCTTCGGTCTTGGGACCAGTGTCCATGTGTCATTCTTCTTGATTTGATCAATCTCTTCTGTCATAGCATTTATCCAATCTTCACTATTAAATGCCTCTTTCACTATTCTCAGTTCAAATTCAGATATTAGACATGTGTTCTGTCTCAGTTTGTTCCTTGTCATCATTGGATCATTCTTATCTCCTATAATCTAACTTGGTGCATGATTCCTTCTGACATACTTGGCTAATACAGGCTCGGTAGGCTCTGTATGATCTTCTTCATCACTCGGTAACTGGATATTCTCTTCATTTTCTTCAGCAGTCTTCTCAGTAGGACTTCTCAGTTGAACATAGACAAATCCTTCATAATCTTCTGGTTCTTTGGAGTTTCCTTCATCATTTCTTTCTGTAAATTCATCAATTTTCACATTTGCACTTTCTACTATTTTTTTAGATGATTTGATCAGACACTTAAATGCTTTGCTTCTAGAAGAATAACCTAGAAATGTTCCTTCTTCACTTTTATGATCAAACTTTCCATTTCTATCATCTTTGTGAACATAGCATCTACTCCCAAAGATTTTAAAATAACTTACATTAGGTTTCTTGGCATACCAGATTTTATAAGGTGTCTTCAAAGTACCTTTCTTCAATTGAGCTCGGTTCAAGGTGTAAATAGTTGTGCTTATTGCTTCTCTCCAAAATGTTTGTGGAACTTTCTTTTCAATCATCAAGGTTCTAGCACAATCCACAATAGATCTGTTCCTTCTCTCAGCTATCCCATTCTGTTGTGGAGTTCTCAGTGCAGAGACTTGTCTTTTTATACCATGATCATTGCAAAATAAGTTGAACTCATCAGAAGTAAACTCTCCTCCTCTATCTGATCTGAGACATTTCAGTTGTCTTCCTATTTCATTTTCAACTCTTGCCTTGTACCATTTAAACATTTGAAAAGCTTCTGATTTTTCTTTTAAAAACATTACTAACATCATCCTTGAGTAATCATCCACAAATAATATGAAATATTTATCACCATAATAACTCTGAACTTTCATAGGACCACAAAGATCAGTATGCACTAGGTCTAAAATTCCCTTAGAAGTGTAGGACTTACTTGTAAAGCTTGGTCTTGTCATCTTACCCATCTGGCATCCTCGGCACATAGCATTCTCAGGTTTTTCAAGACTCGGTAGACCTCTTACTCGGTGCTTCTTACTTATTTTGATCAGATTATCAAAATTAACATGACAAAACCTTTTATGCCATAACCAAGTATCATCTATCCTTGCATATAGACATTTATTCCGAGTTGAGTCAAGATGAAATGTATTACCTCTTGTTTGTGTCCCGGTAGTAGCTAACTTTCCATGCTTGTCATGAACTTTGACAATTCCTTTTTCAAACACTATTCAGTAACCTGTGTTGTTTAGTTGTGCTACACTCAACAAATTGTATTTCAAACCTTCAACCCAATAAACGTCATTACATTTAGCATTGTCAAGAAGTGTTATGGATCCTTTACCTCTTTCCGGACATTGTGCATCATAACCAAATCTTACATAGCCTCCATCATAATCATCTAATTTAATAAACTTGTGTTTATCACCTGTCATGTGATGTGAGCAACCACTATCTATGATCCAAGAATCATTAGTATTTATATGGCATATTAAAGCTTTTCTTCATACCTTTCTTCATCTGATCCATCTTTGATAGCCACATAAACAACTTCCTCTGTATCAGTTTCATCTGATTTATCATCATTAGATTCCTCATCAGCTATCAGGCATGTCTTTTTATCTCTTCTCCTGAAGTCTCGATGTCCTCTATAATGATTATCTTTCTATCTGTTATCTCGATAATCTCTCTTTTCACTAGATTCTTTGTCAGAACAGTTAGAAGCCATATGTCCTATCTTGTCACAATTGATACATTTTAAAGGTAGCTTTCCTTTATACTTACCTTTTCCTCTCAGTAGCCTTCTAGCTAATAGTGCTTCAAACTCTTCTTGCTTTCTAATTTCCTCATATAGTTTGTGTACCTCCTCCATGTTTTTGTGAAATCTTTCACTTGCTCCATTGTGATTCCCTTCAGAGTACTTATACTTTCTATCATTGTAATCATCAGTTTCATCAATATGAAAAGAACTGAATGCAGATTCAACTTTATTTACCAATGACCCACTGTTATCAAAGTTACTTAACTCAAATGCATGTAGCTTACCAATAGTAGCATCTAAAGAAACTAGCATATTGGGTACAGACCTCAATTCATTGATTGCAGAGACTCGGATTGCATAGGCAGGTAGAAGGGTTCTCAGCATCTTACTTGTTACATCCTTTTCTTCAATAGTTCATCCTGCTCATTTGATTTGATTTACAATCTCCTTTAGTCTTGTACTATACTAGGTTATGTTCTCACCTTCATTCATCCTCATAGATTCAAGTTGTCCTCTTAGACTATCCACTTTTTCTCTTTGAGCATGTTCATCTCCACCATACACAGATATGAGCTTAGTCCACAATGCCTTTGCATCAGTACATCCTTCTAGATCATTAAACTCTAAGTCAGTCAATGTAGATGTTATTTCAATCATTGCTTGAATATGTTCTTGCTTTGCCTTTATCTCTTCCATTGTCAATGGATAGGTGCTCGGTGTGATGAAATCATTCTCTAGATAATAGACAACATATTCTCCAATTCCTAGTAGATGCAGCTTCATCCTTTTCTGCCATGTAGAGAAACTTGACTTATTCAGCTTTGGTGCATCCCTCTTATACATCTTTTGGATCTTTAACTCAAGTGCCTCTAAACTTTTCTTCTGGAGTCCAAAGCTCTGATACCAATTGATAGTTCTGATACTAAATATGATTAGTACAGATGCCAAGTTAACAATATGAGAGGGGGGGGGCGAATCATTCAAACTTAATCTTCAATAAAAACAACAGATTCAACCTTGGTAACCTTATCAGAAAAATAGTAATACATGTAGACCCATAAATAGATAAGATCACAAACATATAACACCAGATTTAACGTGGAAACCCAAATAGGGAAAAACCACTATGGGATTTCGGACCCACTAAGAAATATACTCTTCTAGAGTATGCTCGGTTAAAAGAAAATCCTGTTAAAGATTACAAACACATTGCTAGATGTGACCTGGTTAAGGGATTTCCCTCAGATCTATTAGGATCTTCACCTTGTTAGAAGTGACCTTGTTAAAGGATTTCAAACACTCAATAAGAATGTCACCTTGCTAGAGGATTTTACAAATAAGACTTTTAAGTCCACTTGGTTAAGAGATTTTCTGCTACTTCTCAAAATAACAGTAATAAAAATATGTCTGCAACTTCACATCTAAAAATGTTGAAGCAGATTCTTATTTGCTCAATACAATCAAATCATAGGACTTATCTTGTCCCTCTACTGGGCTCTATACTATGTTATCAAAATAGGTCTTCAAGCTTCTGTGCTCGGTAATCACTATGTAGCATCCCTGTGCATACACTTGCCCGCATACATTGTTTATCAATAGTTTCCTATTTATAAAAAATCTTCCAACTGCTTAATCTCCTTGATCACATTTCCCATGATCAATCATAGCCATCAGATCTTCAATCTTGTCCAGGTTCAATGTATCCTTCGATCTGAAAACATTTTACCCCACCTTGGAACTTGCATTTTCACCTTGGAACTTGTGTTAGGGTATTGTGGTTCAATCTGAGCTGTAGATCTTCCTGTTGACCTTTCTTTACCATAGATTCTTTAACAATCTTCATACACGGCTTAGCAATCATTTAATCCGCTCCAGTTCATCAGCTTCCTTCATTAAATATTGCATGAAAACATTTAATGCATTCTATTATAGCTCGGTTACAACTCGGTAACAACTTGGTGAATACTAAACTTCACTCGGTAGACATTCCACCTTCATTAACTGATAGCGATAACCTTAGGGTTTACCGACTAGGTTCCTTAGGGTTTACCGACTAGATTCTTTACTCGGTAACATAGTATAGTATTAACCTTTCAAACAATAGCATATGTAGGATATCAAAACAATCTAAACATCATGATCTCATCATTGTCTAACTCGGTAATAGTTGCCCATTGAATAACTTATCCCCTTATTCATCATATTCTTTCTGTGTCTTTTACCGACATCTTTATACTCATCAAATCATACTTCTTAAGATATGGCAACATCATACTGAATTAGAAAATCAATTTCTTGACATCAATGACAAAATAATAATATTAAGACAATAATCATCCTTAATCAGTTATATCCATAGTCATCAACAAACTTCTCAATATCCTTATTGAAATGCCAACAATCTCTCATTGTAATTGGAATGCAAACCTTCTTCTTGTCTATTATAATGCCAACAACAAAGACTTCTTGAGTTTGCATACCAGATGTTCTTTACCTTTTTCCACAAAGTGCTCAGGCTGAGACATATAAATTTCTTCTTCAAGATCACCATGAAGAAATGTTGTCTTCACAGCCATCTGCTCAATCTCCCAATCATATGCTGCTGCAAGTGACAAGAGAAATCTAATGGATGTCATCTTAGCTACAGGAGAAAAGATTTCCCCATAGTCAACACCTTCCTTTTACGAATACCCCTTTGCAACCAGTCTTGCCTTATACTTGTCAACGTTGCCATCTGGACCATACTTCTTTTTGAATACCCACTTACAGCCTATAGGCTTTCTGTCTTTAGGCAGTGGCACCAAATCCCAAGTTCCATTTTTATCCAATGATGACATTTCATCATTCATGGCTTCCAACCAGGAATCTGAATTAGGCATTTCAATTACTTCTTTTACAGTCCTAGGCTCATCAGTATCTGCAAGTAACGCATAAGCACAATTAACATTTAACATAGAGTGATTGTACTTATTAGGTGTATACCTTTTAGGTTGTCACTTCTCTTGAGTAGATCTTCTCAACTTTGGTGTTGAGGCTTCTTGAGGTTCACCAGGAGGCTCAATATCATGTTCTTCTTTAGAACTACTTGAACTCTCCTCATCTTCAGGTATCTCTAGAGATTCTTCTTTGACTGGAGGTACTTCAACCTCAACTTCTCCTTTTTTTTCTATTTTAGGATCTAATGACATAGGCTTCATCTCATGAAAAATCACACTTCTGCTGAATAAAAACTTACCAGTCACTGGATTCCAAAGTTTGTATCCTTTCACACCAACTCCATAGCCAATGAAGATACATTTTATCACTTTTTTATCCAACTTAGATCTATTCACATCAGGCACATGAGCATATGCCTCTGCACCAAAAACACGTAGGTGCCTTAAAGAAGGTTTCTTACCAAACCACGCTTCCATAGGTGTTTTGTCAACCAATGCTGAAGTAGGAGAACGATTCAACAGGTAACACGCTGTAGCAATTGCTTCAGCCCAGAATATTTGTTTCAGCCCAGCTCCACTCAACATGCTCCTTGCTTTCTCCATTAGAGACCGATTCAACCTTTCAGCGACTCCATTTTGTTGTGGAGTGTAAGGTACAGTCTTATGTCTTTTAATCCCATGATCAACATAGTACTTGTCAAAATATGCACTACAAAATTCACCACCATTATCTATTCTTAAACATTTAATCTTTCTCCCAGTCTAATTTTCAACAAGGTTCTTAAACTCCTTAAATCGACTGAACACTTTTATTTTAATTTTAAGAAAGTATACAAATGCCCTTCTTGAATAATCATCTACAAAGGATACATACTATTTAGACTTAGACAAAGAAGGTACATCCACTGGACCAACCACATCAGAGTGAACATAATCCAAAATAGCAGAAGATTTATGAGAACTAGAATAAAACTGAACTCAGTTATGTTTTCCATAAATGCAGTGTTTGCAGAAATCAAACTCAAAACTACAATCATCAAGACCTTCAACCAGATTCTTATCCTTCAAGGATTTTAAACCTTTTTCACCTATGTGGCCTAACCTGTTATGCCAGAGCATTGTTTTCTCAACAGGAAGTTTAGCTTCCAATGAGTTTGCATTATGCATCCTTGTAGTTGTCTTATCAAACTTTTCAAAAGTTACATTACAACATATAGGTTCAGCATTTAACTTATACAGTGTACCAATGCGATCACCCTTTGCCAAAATAATGGAACCCCTATTCATCTTGCAACCACCAGACACAAAAGTAACTTGAACTCCAGCATCATTAAGTTTACTTACAGAGAGGAGGTTTCTTGCCAGACCTGGTATATGAAGAACTCCATTAATCCCCTTCACTCTACCATCTGGAAACTAAATTTTGATTTTGCCTCTCCCTACAATCTCCAATGTAGAATCACTAGCCAAATATACCTTTCCACCAGCATATGATTCATACTTTGAGAACAATTCCTTGTGGGATGTCATGTGGAAAGATGTGCCAAAATCTACTAACCAGGTGTCATCTGAGGTAGGCACTACCAGGGCTGCTACAAAAGCATCAGCATCACTCTAAGAAGACTCAGTGTCAGAATATTTCTTCTTCTTCTCCTCCTTCTTGCAATCCTTTTGGATATGCCCTTTCTCCCCACAGTTCCAGCACTTCACCTTTGACTTCTTGCCTAGAGATTTAAAACTCTCTCGAGACTTGGACTTCTTTTCTTTCTTCTTGTCTCTGTCCTTCAATCTGCCTCGAATAGAGAGTGCATCCTTTGTCGTCTCAGAAGACTTCTTTCTCATTTCTTTTGACAAAAGAGTATTAACCACAGTATCCATCTTGAACTGGGTCGTGGTACTACCAATAGCCATCACTAAGTGTTCCCAAGAGTTAGGCAATGAACACAACAACAACATGCAACATTCTTCTTCCTGAATGGACACACCAACAGAAGTTAACTGTGCAAGAACCATGTTGAATGCATTCAAATGGTCTACCAATGGTGTCCCTATGTCCATCTTCAGGGAGTACAATTTCTTCCTCAAGAAAAGTTTATTCACCAAGGATTTGCCTTGATAAATTTCACCCAACTTCTCCCAGAGAAGATGTGCAGTCTTCTCCTCATGGACGTTTAACAAAACAGAATTAGCTAGGCATAGCCTGATTAGACCCCTTGCCTTCCGATCGGCTAAATCCCAATCTTATTGCTTCATACCTAAAGGCTTAGAAGTTGTAGTTACAGCACCCCAGAGATCTCTGTTGACCAGCAAGTCTTCCATCTTGAGTTTCCAAAGTTCAAAACTAGAACCATTAAACTTCTCCATGTCTTTGCATCCTGAAGTACTCACCATTTCAATCTATAAAACAAGTAGACACTTTGCAAGACTCCCACTGAGATAGAACTGATACAAAAAACCTACCCAACCCAACAAGAAAAACAAAACGGGACAGGCTCTGATACCACTTGTAAGGAAAGCAAGTGCGGAATTCGCTTCCCTAATGTCAATTTTCAGAGGAGAAACAGACTAGTGTAGACAAAATTTCCACATTTACTGAATATGGCACGAGTAAGAAACGTACACAAAAACAAACATAGAGAGATCACACACAGAGTTAACATGGGAAAACCCTTTCAAGAGAAAAACCCACCACCAGCAAATGATCGACTTTATTATCAGTATGTTAAAACAATACAATAGAGTCTCATCTACAGAGTTCCTTTGCTCTATTACACAGTCGTTCCAGATATACAAACAATCAAATCTAACTCTTCACGGAACACACCAACAGCTATCAAGATTTCATCATCCCGCTATGGATTACAATCAGCTTCAAATACCAAACTAATCGTCGATTCATCAGATAAACTACCCCAATGGCTCAAAGTCTAACCATCTGCCTGCGTCGGTCTGCATTCATGAAAAACAATTATCCCACATGCAATAGAGAACCGGGTCAGTTCATATTCATTTACACCGACAGTCTCATACATAGTATCCGAGAATCGATCTTTTGGATCTCGGTTTGACCTCGCTCCTGTAGTCGGGCTCCGCTCCATGGCTATCAGCACAACATTCAAAAGGTAAAGCCGATGGCCCGATGATCCCCGATCGCCTAAGGCAACTCCATCGAGTCACCGGTATATCTTTCCAAAAGATACTCTGATCTCCGATGACAAGGAGTGGTCTTCATCGGGACATCAGAATAGGAGCATAACTACTATCCTGACCACTGATACCAAGAGCACAAACTCATCGGCTCATCGGACCAAATCCAAAACTACTATCCTGATCTGCATTGCCAGCCTGATAAGATGGTTTCATTGGGTCATCAGAACACAAAGAAAAATACTATGTCGATAAGTGAAACACTTCGAGACAAGGTAGAGCGAACTCATCGGGACATCAATATGACATTCAGAATGTCAACCCGATAGCTGATATGCGACCCGAATGCTAAAAGGTGACTCCATTGGGCATCGGCACACCGCTGTTATTGTCTTCCCGAAAACCTGAAGTTATTCTGATCTCCCGATAATACCACAAAGACCCATCGGACCATCGGCATATTGCTCCACAATTTATTCTGATAGCTGAAGTTACTCTGATGACCAAAGTTGACTTCATCGGGTCATCAGGACGACTTCAAACCTACTATTCTGATAGCCAATAGAGAAGAATACATGGCAAGAGTCATGCCGATAGAGCTCACAAAAACCTTCATACTGTTTTATCGGCAAGACTTAACCCGATCAGTATGGACTATTGTCAAGTGAATTAGAGGCACATATTCCAACAATTTTCAATGCTACCATGCCCTCTTCAATGCAAAATAGAGAGTTTTTGTCTGTGCAAGTGTGCTTGGCCATGCTTGTTGATGGGGATTGTTTCACCAATTGGTTATTTTTCTCTTTTTGAGGTAGAGAACATCTTGCAAAGGAATCCAGCACGCCATCAGATTTCAAATCTGATCTACTCCTTCTTGTAGATTTTTGTAACCTAACCCTAGGAGGGTTAGGGTTTCTATCAGTAATTCAATTCTGAGTTATGCCTCAACTATAAAGGCAAGTTTTGTATATTTTCCAAAGGATCTTATCCTCTTTTTCTCTGGAAGTAGTCTATAAATCTTGCAACTATAAAAACTACCTTGCCTCTATATTAATAGAATTTGCTTACCTTACCTTGTTTTAGTTTATGCAAATTTGTGTATTTCTCTTACCTATTTGTGTGAATGCATCTTTTTCTTATTTTCTCAGCATATGTGATACTTTTTACTCCTCTTAGAGTGGCATTTGAGAACAGTGTTCAATCCACTTCCATTGTTAAGAATTCCAATCTTGACCCAGTCTTAGAAAGATAGACTTAGATAGGAATTAGTGTATCTTTTGGGCAGTTTTATTGATGTAATGTGCAATTACAGGTGGGAGTATATCAACTTTCAGTCTAGGTGTAAACCTTTTTTCCCTTCTTTTATGAAACCCTTCTCTCTCTCTCCCTTTTCCCTATCAGAGCAAAGATTAGTTTTACTAGTGTTGGGTTGAACTAACACCTAGACTAAGATTGAATAGGAAGTCGGCCTTCTACAGAGACTCAACCTCACTTTTGCAAGTCCCACACTTGGGAGGTTGTTTCCATGTTTCACAAGTTTAGTGATCAAGTTTGGTCACTAAGGGTGCAAAAATTTATGACAACAATCACCTCAATAGCATTGTTTGAGATGAATCCCATTTATTAGGATTGGTTCCATCTCTCCATCCATCTTAGACAACTGAAAGGCATTGTGCTGCTTGCACTCAGAAATTATGTATGGTCCACTCGAAGAAGCATCAAATTTTGTATGCTTTGTGGGTCTTCTCTTGAACTCATCCCATTTCATAACAATGTCTCCTTCCTTGAACACTCTTGGGGATTCTCTCTTGTCAAATGAGCTCTTCATTTGAGCTTGGTGTGTTTCCATTTTCTTCATTGCATCATTTCTCACCTCTTCTAGCTCAACTAGCTGAGCTAATCTTGTTGTCATAGATTCTTCTTCAATCATGTCAAGTTGATTGACTAGATCAAGGGCTGTAAGTTCAAGGGAAATAGGCAGTCTTGCCTCTTTCCCATACACAAACATGTATGGTGATAGTCATGTTGACCTTTTTGGTGTAATCCTATCAACCCATAAGGTTGCTTTAAACTTGGTATTCCAAGCTCTCTTATTTCCTTCCATGATTCTTTTTATAATTCAGAGAAGATTCTTGTTTGTGGACTCTACTTGTCCATTTCCTTGAGGATAATAGTTAGAAGAAGTACTAAGATAAACATCATTTTGAATAGTCCAATCAGATATTCTAGTTCCTATGAAAGCAAGTGTATTATCTAAAACAATTGATTCTGGAACTCCAAACCTTATTATCAGCTCCTAAAAATTTAGAACAACTGTCTCATTTGCCTCCTTAAGTGCCACAGCCTTAGACCATTTGGTAAAATAATTAGTGGCTATGAGAACCCACTTTTGGCTAGTACTTAAAGGTGGATTTATGACTCCAATGAAGTCTAAACCCCACTTCATGAAGGGTTTTTCTACTTGAATAGGTTGCAATGGGAGGGTTTCTAACTTCTCCTTACCTACAAATATGACACACTCCTTACATTTTCTCGCCCATGAGTGTGCATCCTTGAAAAAACTAGGCCAATAATATCCTCCTTTCATAATATTAAGAGCTATAGCTCTTGGAGAGAAGTGACCTCCAACTAATCCTTCATGAAACTCATGTAAAACCTTATCTACTTGATCAGCCTCTATGCATCTTAGTAAAACACCATGAAAGTCTTTTGTAAAAGGAATACCATTCAAGAGTACATAGCGAATGGATTGAAGTCTGTAATACCTTCCCTTTTATGTATTTAAACCATGAGGACACACACTAGTTAACAAGAAATTAATCATTTCTTGTACCCAGCTTGTAGAGGAAATAGGTACAGTTGTTTGTTCTTGGTCTTGAAGAGCTAGGACTACCTTCCCTTCATTATCTTCATTTTTGTTTGTGATACCAAAAAGATACTCAAATAAACATTTTCCTCTTATCAGCTTAGTGACTTTGATATCAATATCATACTCCATCACTTTAATCACCCAGCCAGCCCTTATACCATTCAAGTGTTTACTCAATAAAAACTCCTTAAATGAAGGGTGTGCAACCATCAACTTAATCTTGTTAGAAATCATATGTCTTTTTTTTATAAAATTCTAACAACAACAAGAACATGTTTTTTTAAAGAAATGCCTCTTTTCATACTCCGTGAGGCCTTGACTAAAAAAGTATAAGGGCTGCTCCAAACCATGGCCATTCTCTTGACCCAACAATGTTGATATACTATCAATGCTCCCATATGCATACAAAATAAAATCTTTAGAAAAATTAGGGTTTAACAAAGTAGGAGCAGCTGCAAGTACCTCCTTTATGATCTCAAAACATCTCTTTCCATCCTCAGACCAGCTGAAAGGAACATTATTTTTTAACACAGAGGTTAGAGGTTTTAATAACTCAGTTGCATCCGAAATAAACCTCCTAACAAAATTTATCTTACCCAAGAAGCTTTGTAATCTTTTCTTGTGTGTTAGTAAAGGAAGGGAAAGGATGGTACTTACTCTTTCTAGATCAATTTTAATAACTTCTTTTGGAACCAAATATCCCAGCAGATTACCCTCATGGATAGAAAACACAAATTTATTTGGGTTAAGGGATATACCAAACCCCCTACACCTCTCAAAGGTTTCCTTAAAGTGAGCCAAGTGTTCATTTGAATTCTTTGAATAAATAGTTATGGTATCCAAATAAACAAGCACAATCTTATACATAAAACCTTGAAACGTCATGTCCATAGCACGCTAAAAGGTAGCACCAATATTGGACAAACCAAATGGAATATTCTTGTAAGCCATAGTACCCCATTTGGTTGCAAATATTGTTCTAAATTGATCCTCCTCCTTCACTAAAATATAATTGTACCCTGAGAAGCCATCTAACAAAGAAAACCTCTCAGAACCTGCAACAACTTGAAGGATTTGTTCCATGGATGGCAGTGGGTATCTATCCTTGAGAGAGTCCCTATTAAGGTCTTTTAAATCAACACAATGTCTGATTTCACCATTTTTCTTCCTTACTCAAACAAGGTTTGACACCCAAGAGGTATGTTTGATAGGGAATATGATGCTTCTCTCAATTAGTTTATTTAACTCTTTGACCATTAGGGGCTCAAGTTTGGGGTTAAGAGGCCTTTGCTTTTACCTCATGGGTTTGGAATTTGGCTCAAGATCTATGGTATGTTGGGCAATACAAGGATCAAAACCTTTTAAATCTGAATATTGCCAACCAAATATGTCACTAAACTCTTGACAAATTAGAATGAATGCATGTCTCTCTTCTAGTGTGCATACCTTACCAAGCTTTAAAAGCTTGTCCTTGAAGATCTCAACATTCTCATAGTGCTCTTCTTTTATTTGCATACTGCTTTTCTCTTTTCTCTTTTGATCGTCAATATTGAAGATTGACTCCAATCTGACCAAACCCTTGGGTAATTTATTTGTTTTCAGCTGTATAATTTGATCTTCATACTATTGTTTCAGCTATTTTTATTTCCATTAGAAAATTCTACCTCTTCCCTCAAAAAAATAATGATCTATTGATCACTATCAAAAACTTACCAATGGTGAACATTGGTAGGAATAGAGGATCTTACAATCACTTTAACATACTTTTGTTCCTTAGTGTTGTTGATATCACTAGGAATCTCATAGTGTGCTCCTATTGAAGCTAGTCTATCGGCATGTTTATTAAGAATTATAGGAATGGACAACAAATTAAAAGGTTGGAAATCTTCAATAAGATCCCATACCCTATGCTTGTAAGACTTTACAGTATCATTTTTAGTGGTATGGAGACCTCTTACCTGATTGAAAATCAATTTATAATCACCAAACACTTGTAAACAAATAGTTCCTCTCTTCTTTCCCCATTGAAGACCATGAACCAAGGCCTCATACTCAGTTGTGTTGTTAGTGTAGCTAAATGAAAATCTGAAAGATGAATAGTACTTATCATCATTGGGAGAAACTAACATACAACCACCACGAGCACCTATCTTACCTCTTGATCCATCAAAATAGAGCTTCCAAATTTCATTAGAGTTGGTTATCTTGCTGATTTTCATCCTTAACTAAGTTAGGGATAGCAAGGCCTTGTTCATGAAACATATATTTCCCAAGGCTTCCCTCCTCCATGTTTTTGAAAGGATCTTCATCAAGATTTCTGAAAGCCCATTTATCTAAGATAATATCAATAATGTCATCAATAGGGGTGTTTGGGTCTCTTGGAATAAGTCAGTCTTCTCTCTCATGGATGGCTAAGTTGGCATTGATAACACTAGGGACATATGGCTCGTTGTGATATTTTGCCAAAACCTCAGATTTGATGATGAATTTGCTTCCATACCTCATTCTAAAGAGCATGTGTGACCAATAAGATGACAAACAACCTCCTAACTTAGTTGTAAAATCTCTTGAAAGGAAAATAGAAAAGTAAGGTGGTGAATCTATCACATATGTCCCATGGGATTGAAAAATTGGGACAAGCATGGAGGGTAACACTCACATTCTAAATAAGTCCAACAGTGTTAATAGCAGTCCCATCCAATTGAACTACACCCTTTTTCAATGGATCATATTGCAGTCCTAACTTATCCACTAGTTGCTTTGGCATAACTAAAGTACTTGCACCTGAATCTATCATACAATTATGCACAAGGTATTGGCCAATGATTAAAGTTACATAAAATGGGGGTGGCTTGATTACCTTGGACTGTTGTTCACTCTTCTCTTGAGGATTATTGGTGAGCACAACCTTAGGAGCTTGCTAATTGGAAGATTCAATAGACAAGGAGATGTTAAACAAAGCATTATGAAGCAAATCATTTTCCCTAGGAAGAGCTAAAGTATCCCACATTGAAACACTAACATGTGTTTTCTTAAGATATCAAGAATATTTAAATTAATCACACTAACCTTTAGTTTTCCTTTAGGAATAACAACATCCCCCCGTACTTGTACTGGTTGTGGTTGGCTTTTAAGTTGATCCTTGGACACCACAGGATGTGCTCTTGGAAGAAGCTGAACATTTTGAGAAGTAGAAGGCCCCATTTGTCCTTGTGAGCTCGTGAATGACTGATTTTTGTCCTTATCAGCTTACAACCCAATGTCAAGAGCCCTTTTCTTTTATCTTGTATTGGCTACTATGGGAGTGTATGACTAATTTTGTGGTTGATTGACCCCACAAAACTCCTCACCTTGCCAATTCATCAAGGTGACATCTAGATTACCTTAATCCACATGGATAAATTGTTGTTCATACACTTCTTGTGATGGATCTATTAGGACAACAACACTATTTTGTGCCATTAAGGCCTGATTCAAAATGTCATTTGACCATGTAGATTGGTTATGTGCCTGATTACAAGGGAAACACCACTCATAATCAGTTGCCATGTTGTTCTAGACTAGTACAATCTCCCTAGAAGAGCTGGGTGTATTGGGATTGTATTGTTGGAAAGGAACTTGATTGAAATTCCTCCTTTGAGGTTGAGGATCATATTGCATAGGAGGTCTATTTGGTTGATAATTAGCTTGGTAAGGTCTAGCAATTTGACCTTATTGCCTCTCTAGGTTGACTATATTGTTATCATAGGTCTACAATAAGCTTTTAATCTATTGGAGCTCTTGGGATGGGGTCGGCACAACATTTACTTGAGTAGGGACTTGATATCCTAGAGCTGGAATAGCTGGAACAGCAACAATAGTAGGGGTTTTCATTACAATAGGTGGTTGTACCTTTGGAAATATGGGCATAGGAGGCCTATGAGCTATTTTTCTAGCTTGGATTAAACTATTCTCAACCCTTGTAGCAACATCAAATGCTATTGGTAATGTATTTCCCCTCATAGATTGTATCATCACTGAGATGGCAGAATTTTAAGATTTAAGATAATACAGGAATGCATAATCATTTGAAGGTCTTACCAAGGCTGGAATCATATTCCAAGTCTTTTAGAATTGGTGGTTGAAGTCCATCATGTGCTCAGGTGGAGCTCTTTTGATGGTAATGATCTGCTCCACCAAGGAAAGGTGATCTGACTTCTCTTCAAAATGCCTATTCAGCCAATCTCCCAGTTGGTCCCATGTAAAAACTAAATTTACAACAAGGCCTCTAAACTATAGGAGGGCTTTACCCTTGAAATAAGTTGCTAAGAGCCTCAATGTAACATTTTCTTCTATGATGTGACGCACTCCATACAAGGAGGCCACATCTCTAATGTGTTCAATAGTTATAGTATGGTCTTCTCTAGTAAAGAAAGGTAAGATATTAAGGGCAACAACTGGAATATCATCATGTTGGGCCAAATTTAAAGGACTCCCTTGATTAAATGGTACAAAGGTTTGATTCCTAGGAGGTTGATTATGAGACATAGTTTTGCTCAAAGGATTAGAGCTACTCGTAAGTGTGGAACTTGTTGGAATTTGAGTGGATGGGCTTGCAAACAACAAATTACTATAGGTTTTAATTACTGGATGAGAGTTGGGAATGGTAGGAAAAACCCCACTAGCTGGATTTGATGCTTTCTTTACTACCGTAGCCTTCCTTTTTAGGGGTGATAGCTGAGAATCATCTACATGTGTTTAACTTTTCCTACTCTGAATTTTTCTCATATGTTAAATAGGCTAAATTGTTGAGAACCAAAGATTGAGAGTCGTCGGGTGTGAAAAACACTCCTCCTTAAAGGCTTCAATGCTACTCTTCACACAAAGACAACAACAAAAATTAAGATCTTTTGAACTAAAAGTTAGTTTGGGTCTCATCAGGTGTGCCAAAACTATTGTCACAGGGATTTGCACCCAATGCCAAGTTGAAAACTCTACAATCCTGTGCAACATGGGACTACTCTTAGGATGTGGGTATCCTATGGCGAGAACAAGCCTCCGGATTATGGGTTGGCTCCCCTTTTTATATCTTAAAAATTAAATATTTCTTCATAAGGAAAAGGGATAAGGAGAAGCTTTGGAAATGAAACTACTACTCTACTAAAGAGGTGATACACCAATACTTGATTTTTTTTACTTTAAAATTGAATGAATACAATCGATCCAATGAAGAGATTAACTATATCCACAACTTATTTGATTTGTATGATGATCAAAAATACTTCATATAGAGGTCATTCTTTTTCAGTTTACATAAAAAGATGGTATGAATCATGCAGTTATACCAGCTGAAACAAGATGTTGACACAATATATAACTTGATTAAATCAAATGATAACTTGCTAATACAATAAATTTCTACATAGAACATCAAAGGATTCTAAAGAAAATCACAATGAATACTCAACACCATATAATGTAGATATCAAATAATGAGTAGAAACAACAATATTGTTCATTGATTTTCAAAAGATTCAAATTACAATTTATCAAAAAACTTAGAAAAAGAACTCAAAATATTTGAGTTACAATACTTATTTCATTGTTGTACATACAGAGGAAAAACAGTAAGAACTATAGAAGAATAGAAAGAGAAGAATGACTTATATTCAAAAGAGCTCCAAAATATTTGAATTTGAATTGTTGACTCTCCTTCAACTGATGTTGACTACTGGCCCTCCTCAAAATCATCTCTCTAATTGGCTATGAATCATCTCCTTCTACTGTTGGGCAAATGAAGTTCAAAGTCCCTCAAAATCAAGGTCAAAACTGAAGATTTGGAGCTGATAATTCCTTCAAAACTCTCCTCAACTGATGTCTCCCCCTTGGGGGCCCTTAAAATAGGGGTAAGATTGTTGTTAATCTCTCAAATTTCTCCTCAAATCTGGGGTTTTGTTTTGGTCACCCTCTTTTGAACTTGAGGCTCATATGGATGACAATTTTAATAAATAGCTTGATTTGAAAAATAGGCCTCAGTTTGAATTGAAGAATATTTTGCATTTAACTGCTACTTAGGATCCACTTGTCACCTTACTCATGACTTTTCATGATTACTAATAGCCTTTATATATGTCCTTTGATCTATAAACTACACTTTTTAGTTGTGTTGAAGTAATAAGACCTTTCTTTTCTCTCTAACTTGACCAATAATCTTTTACTGCTCTTTGGACTAGGATATATGCATGTGACTTTTTCACTATGATCTTCATAGTCACTTCTCTAAAGATATTGTCCTTCTCTGCTCGTAGGTTAATCCATAGTTGTGACTTTCTACAAAATATCTTTTGTCATGGGGCTTTGGTTCACTATGTGTATGACTACATGGCTGCTCAGTGAGTCACTAGGAAGTGAATGAAGGTGATCACTATATATGCAACCTCTATAATTACAATGGTCTAACACTACAGTGGTGGCTCATGGTGGCTTGTATTAATAATGACCCCTTGAATGTGACTATGCTCCAATGGTATCATTCCTGATTGTATTTCAAGGTCTACTCATTAACTATATGGTTACTTCTAATGTACTAAATTCCTTGGTTCTGTACTATGTATTAGCTGGGATTGATTACTGGGATTTCATCATTGTTGAACATAGGTGTAGGAAATAATTTTTCCTTTATCTTTACACCACTATGACTATAAAAAGATCCTTAGAACTGGTTTTGTTATCTTTTCATGATTGAAAACTGAGAAAAGATCTTTGTAATCTTTGTTTTCTTTGTCAATGTTGATGATAATCTTAATAAGATGTTACAATACCACTATTTTGATTGAGCATGATGTTTTGTTCTTTGTTTGTTGAATGTTGCAAATAACCCCCATTACTCAGCAAATGGCCTTTCTTTCCCTATAGCTCATGATCATTGGTAGTAGTTTCCATGTATTTATATCTCTATCTCTTGTTTGTGGCTGCATGTGGATGGATTAATGACTACAATAGGCTAAGGGCATTATCTTCATAGTGGACTGAGTTGTCCCCTTTGTTGCATTTTGATGCTTAACTATATTTGGGCTACTCTAAAACATTATTGACAATAACTCTTCATTGGTGTTAGTTATCAGATTTTTCCTTCCAAAAATAATTATAAGAAAATTTCAATATGCCTAGCATGAAAGACATACAATAAACTAACAGTTGGAGAGATCTATGTTAAATAGATGATCTTCCTCCAAATTTTAGAGGTACAGGTCCCTTGTATGAGCTAATTCTAATTTTTAGGGGTATTCTTTTAACCAAAAAGTAGGAAAGGGACAACTCTCTCTCATATTGTCGGGAGAGTAGAACTTAGGATGAGTCTAACAACCAGGAATATGAACAACACACAATTTGCCCATAGTGCAATTAATTACATGGGAAAAGAAGAAATGCCATGTAAATAAACTAAATATAGAGCATGCAGAGTTCAAAGTCTCTACATCACTCATTTTAACCATGTCAAAGAGATGAGAACCAAATGAAACTGTAGTAATTCAAAGCTTACTTCTAGCATGAAAGAATATAGCAAACTCAAAGTTTTGATATATGTATTAATTTATTCAAAGATATTCAAACTATAGTACAAAGTCCATCCATGGTTCTAAACATAGCTAAACATCAAAATATTACAGTACCTTTTCTTCTTTTGCTTCCCCCCCTTTCTAATCTATCTTCTACTTATTTATAGCTAAAAGCCCTTTCTATTTTCAAGAAATGGTTCCTTAAAGTAATTGTCTTGAAAATGACTGCTTTAAACATGATTTCAAAGAAAACAAAAATTATCAAATAAACCCTATTAACACTAAACTCTTGAACTATTAATTTCATGCTCCTTCTTCTTCATTAGGCACTGGGTTCTGATCCAGAATCTAGTTGGCCATCCTCTCAGCTATCATCTCCTCTTCAATCAGCACCCAGAGGACCACTGTAAATTCGTCATCATCCCATATGAGCACCCAAGCAAGGTCACTCAAGTCGAGAAGGATGTCATCTTGCAGGTGTTCAACATTAGACTGGATCATAGGACCTTTACCTTTGAGCACCATCCTTAATGTTGTTTGAAAAAATAATTACCAAGAATCCTCTTTGCAACAAGTTCTTCTTGTAGACATTGTTCATGGTCCTCAGCCTATTCCGCTATTTTCTCTAACAGAGCGATAACCTTTTTATATTCACTGAAGTCAATGTGCCTCTTCCATTGAAAATATTGTAACTGTTAGATGATATCTTCATGGTCAATTTCTGGCCAATTCAAGTCAGGGTTATGAAATGATAGTTTGTCGTCATAAGGCAAAACCATTCTAATAGGGACAACTCATGATAGCATACGCTCCTTTAGCTAGTTTCAAAAGGTGGTGTATTAAATTTTATCTGCAAGGGTGATAGTATCAAGTGTTACAACGCATGTTCCAACCTTTTATGTTTACTTAATTGCTTAGCCTGTCATTAATTATGGTACCTCATAAATCTTCTTGATTTTCTTCATGGAGAATGTGTGCCGCTTGGCAGCATGATGGATCAAAGTTGGTAATGGCAAAGGAAACAACCTTTACTAGGTAGATAAACTTAATCATTTTTTGTCACCGATTAATTATTACTCACCCCCTGTCAATACTCATGTCGCCACCTCAGTAGACCTGTTGTATCGACCTTTAGGTTGTGTTCTTGAGAAATGCACCAGCTTCTTAGTTAGGTATGTGGTTTCTCCTTGAAGGCTTCATGAATCATCAAATCTGATGACAAAACAAGATGGATTCACAATTTTTGAACAGTTTCATAAATCAACTAGAAACCCGACCTCCTATGAATCCTCATGAAGAGCGATCTGCCTTTTGTGAGTTCTCACAATCATGTCGGGTGATCGGGAACTTTTGAAACTTTAGAACTCTGCAATAAGGTTTAAAAAAGGCAAGGGACTGGTGATTAAGTTTTGAAAATGCATAAAGCCTCAACCTAGGATTCAAATTATTAAAGGAATGAAGAGACACCCTAAAGAAAAACCTCAAGACATGGAAAGACTTGTGACATGGTGGAAAAATTTAAATTTCATGGGTAACATGGGATCTGAATGGCTACAAGGACTATTAGGACACAGAGAACCCTAAAATCTCAAGTAAGACCAGTGCCTTATCCATTGGGCTACAGAGTCGGAAAGAATAGCAGAAGGGGAGGGTGATGCTATGCAGATGGGTGGAGGGGCGACGAGGCACAAACTAAGAATGAACACACTCAAAAGAAAAAGGAAACTAGACTAAACACAAACCAAAATCTTATAAATATGTACATGGCCATAAGGCCCTACCTCAAGACTACTTAAGGTTGCTCAAGTAAATCCATTAACAGATTGAGAAAAGTAGGCACCTATGCAGAACAATGGATCAAAACCATATGATACAACAAAAAGGGACTACTTCTTGGTGATAGCTTTGTCACCTAATCTCAAGCTAATGAAATACAAAACCTTCTTGTATATACATTAAATCCCAAACAACCATTCTTCATGATACACCTCTCAGACATAAACAATCATACTTTCACAACCTTCTTGAGATAACTGAGAACCATCTACTTGAAAGAACCCAAACGGTATGCCTTGATTCAAATAGAGTTCCTTGTGACCCAAATCAGAGATGTCATCAATGCAACTGGCATGGCTAACCATGAAGTCATTGCTCACATTATTATTATCTTTATAAAGCAATTCACCCAACACTAACCCAATACTTGCATCTTCACTAGCTGAGAAATCATCAACAATTTCATTCATGGGCAAACAATCATCAGCAAGGACTTTTGAGTTAAGTTTCAGAAAGACAACATAATGAACATCACCACTTTCCATTTGTATACAACATCATGAAAAATCAGATTTATCATCCATGGTGTTGGAGCTAATGTTAAGAACATATCTTTCCTTTTCAATTTTATCATGAGGAGGCTAGGAATCAAATAATTCAAAAGAAGATTATCCGAAACTTGAAAAAATTTCACGAAACCCTATTGGCACATATAATGAATTGAATGTGCTCTGATCATATTTACTCTTGGGATCTCCTAGTTTTGTCTCTTTTTTCATTACCATTGTGACATTCTCTTTAGGCACCACATTGCTTGCAACTTCAGTTGAACATACTAGAGAAGCATCAGAAATGAAATATTTTTCTTGCATACCCAAAGCTAAAATGGAATCTGTGCATGTTTCCCATTCTAACCTCTAAGTGTCAGTCTCTAGTAACATAGGATCAAACCTAAAAAGAATTTCTTCCTTTGCACAAAGAAAGTTGTCATTGGGGATACAAGTAGATGGAGGGGATGATATACCTATATCAATAGATCTGACCAAATAATTTTCACCTGCCTGAATTTCATTTCTTGATAATTCTTCCTCCTCGATCTTTACATCAAAAGATTTAGATGAATAGAAATCCATACTTTTTTCAAAATCACAGGGGCCATTAATAAATGCCTCTATTCCAACTTCTGTGACATGACCTTTCTCGTCTACAATGTCGCATCAAAAATCATCATTAGAGCCATTCAAGAACCAGTTTGAGATGAAAAATTTCCTGCATCCATCTGATAATGTTTCTTCTTTGGGGGAATCGAATGGTATCTCCTTTGCCTTGGTTGATATGCATGTGGAAAGAGATTAAGGATTTTCACTTTTGGTTTGGTGAACATCACCTCTTTGTTGATGATTCTGACCCCAATATTCTACCGACATTGTCTCATAATCCTGTTCTTCAAGGGCTGAGAAATTGTACGAGGCTAGTTCTTTTAATCTTTCAATCTCAGCATGATAATCTTCTTCTTTAAAATTGCTCAATTGATAATATCCCTTATACACGTTTCTTAGTAGCAGTGAAAATTTGTAATCCTCATCTCCACCAAGGATTCCTTTTAAAGAATTCCAAGGGTACGCAAGTATTTGGTCAACTTCAGTATTCATTTCTTCAAATATAAATCAGTTGATGAGTCAGACATGGTCTGGAAATATTCATCTGAGGTCTTAGACAAATAGAGTCACCAGTCTTCTTTCTCAAGAAGGCACTGTACAACAAAAGCTCACAGGTTAAGCTCCCCAGGTAAGTCGCCAAAAATTTGTTAGTTAATAGATTTGTCCTTCCAAAAATAATTATAAGAAAAGTTCAATATGCCCAACTATTGGATATTGTTCCTGCTAGGATATGTTGTTGTCATTAATGTCAACATATTCCTGTGTTTTGGTGTGGTAGAGAAATTTTTTGGTGATCTAGTGATTGCAGTGAGTTGATCTAGTTGGTTTATCTATAATTTGTTATGTTGAATCAACTAGAGATACTTCATTATTTATTGATTTCATGATTTTATGTGATGATTTGATCAAGTTGTGGATTCTGGTATGGAGATTGGCTTTCAGTGTTCAGTGTTGCAGTATTCTGGTGTTTGATTCATTCTACTCTGGTATGATCATATCTTGTGTTGTGGATTTGGGAGAGTTTTTGGGATGTTCGTGTGTTCATTTCAGATGGTTCGTGATTTGATATTTCGCAAGCTATCTTTCTTGTCTGAGTTGTTGTTGTTAAGTGTTCTTGAGTGTTAGTGTGATGATCAATGAATATTTGGATAAGTGGTGCTAGTGCAGCTATTACGGATGGTTCTAACGTGCTTGTTGGTGTTTCCTAATCATGTCCTATTTTTTTCTATGGTCCGCATTGATCATTATACATGTTCTTGATGATCTTATGGGTCTGGTGATATTCTTCATGTTGTGCAGTATTCTGGTGGTTTAACGTATTGTGGTTGATCTTGGCAAGATTTTTGGTGGTGGTGCATGTTTGAGGAGTTGATTTAGGTCCATGCTATGTTTTATATGACATTTTATTGGACCGGTGGTTAATTTATGTATCGTGTGGTGTAATTTTGTAATTAGGTGTTAAGGGTTTGGCCGACCTTGTAGTCAAGGTTGATGATTTGTATAAATGGGTGTAATATTTATGTAATTGGTGGTTAGGTGAGCTGTTGTTGTTGAGTCTACATTATTAGACAGTGGTGTATGTGCAATCAAATGAATTCATCTTTCAGTGTGGTGCATTGAGCAGAGATTGGTGAAGGGCAGACATATGAGCTTCACTGGAACTGTCATTAGGCATTAGTAGATGTTATTTTTGTAGTTCATCTTTGTTGGATTGTAGTTTGAATATATTTGTAAGGTATTGAACCTTCCCTAAGGGTTTTAGCCTTTTGGGTCATTGTAATTTGAGTAGTGAGCTCTAGGAAATGTGCCTAACTGCATGTGCAGTTCCCATTGTAATATTTACGCATACTATTGCAGAGTATCATCTCATTGTGGGTAGGTTCCCACCATGGTTTTTCCCTTAACCAGGTTTTCCATGTAAAAATATTGATGTAATGTGTGTTGTTGTTATTGTTGTTATCTTTCTTTTTTCTATAGTTGATCAAATCTGAGATTGGGCTTAATTTGTTTAATCCGGTGAAATCTGATTCACCCCCTCCCTCTCATTTTCCCTTACATGTTGTTTCCAACAAGTGGTATCAGAGCTATATCCTCTTAAAGAATCTTAACCACTTGAGGAGATCTGGGATGGCAACCTATGTGTTCAAGAAAGAGAGTCCTAGATTTGATGGAAATAATTATATTGTATGGAAGGACCAGATGGAAGTTCATTTCAAGTCTCTTGGAGAAGATTATTGGAAGATAACAGAGAATGTCTACAATGTACCTCTGAATGGATCGGTTACTGTTGATGAAATCAAGGAAGATGAATATAAAATAAGGGCTAAGGAAGCATTGTTGAGTGCCTTGATAGATTATGAAATGACTAATGCGATGGGACTTCAGACTGCACATAAGATATGGAAAAAGCTAGAGGTCTTGTATGAAGAAGATGCACAAGTTAAAGTTGCTAAGTTGTAGATTTTGAAAAGAAAGTATGAGACATTGAAGATGGGAGAAGATGAGAATATAACATCATTTATGGATAAAGTGAATGAACTTTTTATGAACATCAGATGTGTCGGTGGAACCCTTGAGGAAGATGAGATTATTGCTAAAGTGTTGAGATCATTGCCTTCTACTTACAAAGCTAAATTTGCTTATATTGATGAGATCTAGAGTGTGACTACTATGACAAGAGATATGTTGGTTGGTAAGCTAGCTGCATTTGACTTGAGTGAATTAGGAGAATCACATGGTAAATCTAAGACTGCATTTAAAGCCTCTGTATCCAAGAAGCAGCTGTATGATCTAGGAGAGATTTCATCTAAGGTCTCTAGATATGAAAGAGAAATGAGAGAGATGGAAGAGCGGAAAAAAGAATTGGATGAGTTTGAAGCACTTATTGCTCAAATATTGCCTAAGGGAGCCAGTAAGTATGATGGAAAGTTACCTTTGAAATGTTTCTCTTGTAATAAAATAGGACATTTTGCTTCTAGGTGTCCTGAAAGAATGTCTAGGTATGACAAGCATGAAAGACATTATAGGTTTGATAAGCATGATAGATATGAGAAGCATGATAAGTATGATAACCCCTTCAAGCCTAACTAGAAGTAAAAAAATTAGAAGAGATGTTATCATGTTGTTGATGAAGGTGTGACAGATGAGGAATCAGACAATGGGAATTCAGGAGATGAATTTGTATTTATTGCTATTAAGGAAGATGATCTGGTACCAGTGAATCCTACAAGTTGCATTGTTGAGGAGAAAGCATTGGCTGCTAAGATTGAAGGGAAAGATGAATGGGTAATTGATAGCTGTTGTTCACATCATATGATAGGTGATAAGAGTAAATTTATAAATATGGAAGGGTATGATGGTGGTATAATGATATTTGGAGATGATAAAGCTTGTGTGATTCATGGTAGAGGTACTATATCTTTTGATGGTAATAATAATACTGATGAAATCTTATATGTTGAAGGTTTAATGCATAATATTTTGATTGTTGGACAAATGGTTGACAAGGGATATGATTTGCAATTCAAGAATGGTAAATGCAAGATTATGAATGCCTCTGGTATAGAGATTACAACAAGGACTAAGACTAAAGGTAATATATTTTACTTGAATGTCCGTGAGAAGAGTTGCTTGATTGCTCAGATAGATGAAAGTTGGTTGTGGCATAGGAGGATATGTCATGTTAATTTTGACTGCATGATAAGGATAAGTTCTACTCAAGTTGTTAGAGATTTGCCTAAGATATTGAAGCCCTCTAATCCGGTATGTAAAGAATGTCAATTGGGAAAGTAGACAAGAACATCATTTAAAAGTAAGTTGTATACATCTAATGGACTATTATATCTTGTGCATACTAACTTGTGTGTTCCTACAATAGTGAGAAGCATGGAGGGTGACAGGTATTTCATGTTACTGATTGATGACTACTCTAGAATGATGTGGGTGACTTTTCTAAGGGATAAATCAGAAGCATTAGAGAAATTAAATATATTCAAAGCAAAGGTGGTAATTAAGATAGGGTTGAAGCTAAAGTATTTGAGGTTTGACAGAGGAGGAGAATTCACATCCAGTGAGTTTGATACATTTTGTGAAAGGAATAGAATTAGAAGACAATTATCTGCTCCTAGAACCCCTCAACAGAATGGAGTTGTTGAAAGAAAGAATAGAACAATCTTGGATGTTGCTAGAATGATGTTGATTGAAGGAAATGTTGCACAAACCTTTTGGAAATAAGTTGTTAGCATTGTTGTTTACACATTCTGTAGACACCTAAAAATGGTCAACGCTTGCGGAGTCATACTTTAATATTTGCGCATTGCCTCATTTTAGGTTTTTGTGTCGCATTACCATTTCTCCTATGTCACGCACTTGGTTTTTATCATTTGCGAGCATCGAGTCATTCTTCTACATTCTTCATTCATCTCGCTCTCAAATTTGGTCTTGTCGACAACACTATCCAGTCATGATTTTGGTCGATCTTATCTTATTGCATCAATGTGCATGCTTATTTGGCATCATTTTGGACATCGTCAATCCTAATTAGGGTTTTGTCCTCCTGTCAATCTGGCGATCAATTTATCATCAATCCTTCAATCTTGTCATTTTGCGATCGATTTGTCATCGATCGTTGTCATCTTCGATCTTGTCATTTTGCGATCGATTTGTCATCGATCGTGGTTATTTTTAATCTTGTCATCTTGCAATATATTTATCATCAATCCTTGTCCTCTTGTCAATTTTGTCATTTTGCGATCATTTCACTATCGATCATTGTCTGTCACAATTATGTCAATTTGGATCAATTTGTCATTGTTCCTCGTCAATTAGCACATTTATCAATCAAATCATTTATCACATTGGTCCTTTGTTAAATCTAAATCATGATCGACATTAATTATCTTTAATCAAGACCTAATTGTCATTCTCGCATTGCTAATTCGTCTTCTACAGTTCCGTGATTTCATCATTTAACCTTGTGTCTCATTTCTCCCTTTAGGATTAATAAATTATTTATTTATCCTAAGTCTTCTCATTGCAATTAAATGTTCATTTAATTGGCTAATTATACCTCTTTGTGAATTAATTAATAAATGACAAATTATTAATTAATTTACCTAATTTCTAATTTTCATCATTTTCCTAATTTCTTAATTCCTAAATTCCTCATTTTCTAATTTCTTAATTTTCTAATTTCCTAATTTCAAATTCCTCCTATTTCTCTCCTAAATTCATGGAAATGACATAGAAATTTGTCATAATTTGTCATAATTGACAATCAATCAATTCTTGACATAGAAATTTGTCATAAATTGTCATAAATTCTTGACATAGAATTTGTCATAAATTGTCATAAATCTTTGCATAGCAATTTGTCATAGACATGTCATAATTTTGCTATTCTTGATTTGAATTTCCATTCGAATCACTATCATGCTAATTTGTTCATCTCTCCAATTCTTCTATAAATTGGATGATCTTCATCAATCAAGGCTAATTGGTAATTGGTAATTGATAATCAGGCTATCGAATCTAAGCTTCTAGTACTCTTGATCAAAAATCCCGTCTACTTGCTTTCAATTGTGTGTGCACTTGTAGGTGAGATCCACAACTATTTGGAGAGGAAAGAAGAACAATGGAGCCGCATGGAAGGAGTATTCAAATCGTCATCTGGTTTGCACAATCATTAGTTTTGTATGCTTTGTTTTCATGTCTCTATTGAATGTGTCTTAGGATAGATTCATTGCAATGGATGCTTTTGTGATTGAGCTATTACGTTTATCTTATTTGTAATGATTTCCTATTTCCTAACGTACATTAATTGGTGAACCCGACGTGAAAAACTAACCTTCTAACCTCTTTATGGTGTTTTGAGTGCTCTCAAGTTGATTTGCAGGCCAAAAAACCCAAAAACAGGGTCGTGCAGGGTATTCTGGAGACTCCTGCGCCTGTGTGAAGAAACCTGCGCCTGTGTTGAGCATTCTGCACTTGTGTAGGTGACATTTTGCGCTTGTGTCCTGCATTCTATGCCTGTGTCATGGGTTCTGCGCCTGTGTAAAGTCCAGAACAGAGGTAAAAAATGCAGTGTTTACTTGAAATTTGTTGTGTTTTTGCATTTTGTTTTCTGTGCTTTGGATTTTGGTACTAATTATCTGTGCAGAATCTTGGCATATGCATGGCAAAGACAATAAATCAAACTACTAACACACTTTGTGCAGATTCAAAAGTCAAAGAATAAGCGTATCAAACTCCTAACTTGGGTTTTTGCAAGTTGCCTTGGAGAAACAATCAAACTTTGTGTTTGCATTTAATTTTTAGGCACCTAGTGGTTTCTAAATAGGTTGGAATGAACATTTGTTTGCTTTGATTGTTGAGTATGACATTGGAGTAGGAGAGTATGCTCTCATCCTTCTTAGGGTGATCAGAAATCCAGATCTTCGATACCATGCTTGTATTGTTGATTGTCTGTCACATTTAGAGGGCCTGCCTACCCGACCACTTTGCTTTTGCAAGCAAGTGATAATCATGAGAAGGGGATGACCCAAAGTGAGTACGGCTAGAATTCCTTAGCATTCTAACTCACTATAAAAAAATACCCGATGATCGAAAGCTTTGAAGGAAGTGTTACGTGGGAATTGTAGTTACTTGGGAAGTGATGACCCTTGAACTCTTTCTCATATCAACATCTAAGTAGGACCTCACAGTCTAAATCGTGCTTGCGCGACTACATTTGTTTGGTATCTTGATGGGCTTAATGTCTCAATCACACTTGCGTGACATCAAGGAGTAACGCTTAACAGAAATCCTTACTACATACCTTGTTTTTAGAGGCCAAAAACCCTTCTAGTTGCTTGAGAAGGACAAATTCGGATACTTGGAAGAGATACTAAGTTCGCCATGGGGAGATTTCCACGGGGACTGATGCTTGGCTGCCCTGAGAAGTAAGTGCCATGGAGGGGAGCCCGTGGGGTCAAGCATCTATGTATTCTCCTTGAATCCCATAATGAGTCTACCTCTCAAGTACCTAATGTCCTTTCCTACCATAAGAAATGTGGGAATGAGCATGATTGTCTTGAGTCTAAGTTGAAATATCTTGTATTCTTTGCTTGTCAAAAGTTGAATTGCATCCCATTTCAAAGAAGCAAAACAAATTGATCCAACATAAGATTAAACACAAGAGACATTCATCCAACAAAAAGTTCAACAAGGTTCAAAACACATCTTCCAATATGATGATCAAACATTGTTCCAAATCTTGTCTTAACATTCATGTTACTTACATTTAGGTTCATCCTAGGTTGCATTTTGCAAAAGTCATTGTCAAGTACCAAGGTTAGGTTTCACCTAAGTCATATTCCTTTGCATATCAATAAGAGTCATCCACTTGCATATGTCCTCTTGCATTAAAGTCATACTATTGTCATACATTCATATTTGCATACCCTAAGTCTCTTCATTAAGCTTAAGTCATTATCATATCATAGTAATTGTCCTTTTGCATATAGTGCCAAAATTAGGTTTTGTCATACTTGAGTAATCCTAATCTTTGAAAAACCCTAAGTCATTGTTAAGAAGTCTAGACCTTATCAAATCTTTTGTCCTTTTGTCATCAATATCATTTGGTCAAACCTAGCTTAGTATCCAAGCATATAGGGGAGACTTTGTCATTTGTCCTTTTGTCACTTACGTCCTTTTGTCCTTTAAGGTCTAGATATCATTCCAATTTCCTAAGGGTCCCTCTCTTAGATTTGCATTTCAAAAGTTTGTCAAAATCTTCGAAAATAACCAAAATCATAGATTGCATTTTCATCTATTTAGTTTGCATTTAGTTGCATATCATATATTATCCTTGAAAAATTCCAAAAACATTGCATTTGCATAAGTGACATGCCTGTTGAGACAAGATCAAAATCTAAAAAGATGGGCGAACCAATGTATCAACCCATGGATGACATAGCAAATTCGCAGTTTCAAACCAGTCAAACAGTACAAATTGAAGGTTCCTCAAACACATCTCTACCACCATATGGAATGGTTCAACTTGGGCCACCTCCATTATATGAACCAGTATTTGTACCTATGAAACCAGGACATGGGAGTGTTCCACCAACTCCAAGAGGAAGTGCGCCTTTCAATTTCAATCAACCACACCTACAACATGACATTCAAAATCAAACATTATATGAAGAACCAACCCTCTCACAAGGATTTGGTTCAGATCAAGGCTTTCACCAAGAAACGAATCCAAATGTCCAACCAGATTCCTCATCCGATTCCGATACTTCTAACGATGTTGACATGTTCCTTCAAGATCCGAAGATAACAAAAAAGATGGATAAGTTCTTGAACAAAGTCTTTAAGATGTTTCCACAAAAGTATCTTAACATGATGAGTAATGTGACATCTTCAAGTGACCAAATCAATGTGCAAGAACAACAAGGTGGTGAGTTGTTAAGTTTTTCCCTGCATCCAAATGAAGAAGGTGCACAACAAGCAACTCAACCTACCTTGATGAGTAAACGTGCTTCAAAGGCATTGACAGTGACTATTCCCCAAAAGTCACCATTTGAAATGATAAATAATCCACTATTCAACACAACACCTATGACGCAAGATCAAATGAAGAGCACACAAGTATTCACAGTTGTCCCTCAACAAGAAGTGGTTCCTTACATGCATAAAGTGGGATCAAAATCTAAGATGCAGGAAAGCTTCACAACTGGAATGCCTAATGTCACCAATGTCCAAAATAATTCCACGATGCAACAAAGTTCTTATGTTCCGTTAAGTTCAATATCTTTGCCGAATACTATTGTGACAAATCCTTCAATAATGGCAACACAAAGAGCTACAGATAGTGGTTTGCACCAACAACAATTGTTGCAACAATTGAGTAATATACAAAAGGTACAATCAAATGTGCAAACAAGCAATGTGCAACAACAACAATTTCACGTTCCACAACAAGTTGCAGTGCCTTCAACACCATTACAAGTTAATGCAAACTTGCAACCATCATAATGGATTGGACAAGCAACACAGCAAGTTAATGCAAGTGCTATACCCCATCCTAAGGAGAAGCAATGAAAAGCGCCTAAACAAAGTTTTTTACAAATGATGGGATATACACCACGATGACAATTGGCACAAAGTCAACAAGTTCCGACCCGTCAGCCTCAACACCAACATGTGCCACAATATGTGCCAAGACAAGCAAGCCATCTTACTTTACAACCACAATTGGCGCCTGTGCAATATCAACAACCTACTCAATTGCAATATCAACCTAGGCTCCAAGAAGCACAACAACAAGGTCAATATCAAGGCATAGCACAACCGCAGCAACAAGCGATGTATCAAGAACGTTATATGCCGGAAACACCACAAACGGCCATTCCAGAGTATCAACAACCAATCGAAAATGCGATGTATCGACAAAGGATACCAACTGGGATTAATGATGGACCTCTAAATTCTGATACAATTGCGCAACAACTTGAGAAGTTGCAACGAAAAGTTGACGCATTAGAAACTAAAGGAACAAAGAAGTTGTATACAGATCAAGATTTATGTCCTAATCCATTTGACAAGAGTGTATACATGCCTCCATTCCCTAAGCATTTTGAGGCACCTAATTTTGAGAAATATAAAGGGAATGGCAATCCAAAAGATCACATTAGAGCATTTTTCGTGGCATGTACGGAAGTGAGCTATGAGGAGACAAATTTAATGCGATTATTTGCATGAAGTCTCACGGGACAAGCTATGGATTGGTATTCACATTTGCCAGGAAATATAAAGACTTGGTCTGAATTGGCTCAAAATTTTTTATCTCATTTTGCGTTCAACATCGACAGTGATGTGACCATGTCAGATTTATGCAACACCAAGCAAAAGCAAGGTGAATCATTAGTGACTTTCTTGCAACGATGGCGAAGCTTGTATAGTCGTTCTTCTCTTGATATACCCGAAGAACAACAAGTGAATCTATTTATCCAGAATTTGGTCCCAGAAATGATGTATGAGCTAAAGTTGAAAAGTCCCAGTACTATAGAGAAACTTATTAAGAAGGGAATGAGCATTGAAACAGCTCTGGTAGCTAAAGGAATTATCAAGCTCAATAAAGACAATGACAATACCAATTATTCAGGGGACAGAAATAGATTTTGGTATAAGAACAAGAATGTCACTAATGATGGTGTTGTTGATGCGAGAGCGGTGAATGCAAATCAACCCCCATTCACAATCAAGAAATTGAGTGTTCCTAACATGTCAACTATGGAACAAAATCAAGCACCAATGAGCAATGTTACTCAACAATCGCAATATCAACAACATGCTCAACAGCCGCAATATCAACAACATGCTCAACAACAGCATACTCAACAATATAATCAACAAGGCCAACAACAAAATCAACAACGCAAACCCTTCCGATCGCGGGATGGGCCTCCTCGATAGTTTACGCCATTAGGAGAGCCTATAGAATCAGTAATGAAGCAATTAATACAAGCGAAATTTATCAAGCTACTAGATATTAAGGCAGAACCAGCGGTAAAGCCGCATTGGTGGAATGATAATGTATACTGTGAGTATCATCGGTCCAAAGGACATAAAACTGCTTCATGTTTCCAATTGAAACATATGATTCAAGATTTATTAGAGCAAGGAGTAATTGAGGTAGATCCACCCCATCCGACCTCCAACACTGATCATACCATTTTCAAAACTCCTTTGCTTGACCATGACAAGGGTAAAGCATCTTCTTCCACCTCTGCTCAAACGGCCAATTATGCAAATACCGGTTATCACAATGTTATTAATTGTTTTCATGCGTCAAATGAGTATGTATCCACCTTGAGAATAAATGGACAAGATCCTTCTTATGCGGTCACCACTCGTCAATCCAAAATAGTCTTGAAAGGAGCTCCTGCAGCTCCCCCCAGACCAACTCCTGCAAGTCAGTATAATCTTTTGGATCATCTAGGAAAAACACCTGCACAAATATCCATTCTAGAGTTGTTGAAAATGTCTCCCATGCATCGTGCAGTCCTAGATAAAGCCTTAGTTGAGTCCACTATTCCAACAGATATTGATGTTGACCAGTTTCAAGCCCGGATTGGACATTTAGCCGTTTCCCAAAATGTCGCATTTTCTGACAATGATATCTCACCCGACAAGCTCCCTCACAATGATCCTTTACACCTTGAAGTCTTTGTTCATAACTGCAAAATCCGACGAGTCTTGGTAGATGGCGGAGCAGGTCTTAATATTTGTACTTTGAGAGTGGTTATTGGCCTTGGGTATATAGAAAATGACATTGATGCTTCTAAAAGAATAACAATCAAAGCATATGATGATGCTGAGCGCCCATCCAAAGGGATAATTACATTGCCTATCAGAGTTGGTCCAGTGACAGAAAACACTTTCCTGCAAGTCCTCGACCTTGATCTCCCTTATAATATGATCCTTGGCCGTCCATGGATTCATGCAATGAAAGCAGTTCCATCCACCTATCATCAATGTCTAAAATATCCTTACAATGGAACTGAGATAACAATTCTTGGAGATCCTAATCCATTTCAATTTTGTGCTACTCTAAAGGATACCCCTCAGTGGCAGGTCCCAATCAATAGAGAGGCCAAATCCAATAGCTATGTGGATCCCAATCAATTGTTAGAGGCTGTCAAAGGTAAATTGAAGATACAAGACCAAGGGTGTTGAGAATATTCAATGGATCAGACATTCCTCATCGGGAATTTGCCAATATCTCCAAAATCATATGGCAAACCGCATTTATTGCAAAAGGAACCTAAGGTCATTATTCAATATCAGCCTCCTACTACATTTACAAGATGGGGAGAACTTGACAAGGAAACTGTAGATGACGATGTCATAGATTGGATTTATAAAGATCCAATTGAGACCCCACCTGTCAGATTGCCAGTGGAACGATATGGCAAAGGATTTACTATGCTGCAGAAGAAAGGATATGATGGCTGCAGTGGCTTAGGCCTGAACAACAATGGACGGCTAGAACCTGTCATACCCAAGAGGTGACCCCCAACTTTAGGGTTAGGTTTTGTACCGTTACGAATTGGATCCACATCTACCAAAATGTCCATGTGTCGAAAAGGGCATGATTCTGACGATGAAATAACACCTGAGGATACCCGACCCGAGACTGATTCTAATGAATGGGAGTGGAGTTCTTTTTCTTCTAGCTCCTATGCCCTTGACAATATCTTCATTGACCCTGATAATTTGCCTATGGAAGACAAACATGAAATAACCCCTCTTCCTAAAACATGTCCTCATGCTTGGATAGAGTCATTTTGGGATCCATGCTCCGAATCCGATACAAGTAGTTCGGATAGTGACACCACAGATGTTCACATTTTTACCATATCAGCCCTCTCTATCCTTACAATCGATGATGAAATGCCCCTCATTTATCCCCAGCTTATCCAACATGACCAACAAGAACCGCTCACATTGGACTATTTTCAAAATGACGAAGCAATTGCAGAATTCCTGGGACTATGGGAAGGCATACCACAAGGCGATCATAAGGCAGGCTTTGCTATCGACCTAGATTCCACAACATATTTTGGGGAGTCAACTCCCTCTTCCAGTCATAAAAAAGAAAAAGAAAAAGAAAAAAATCAAAAGAATAGATCTTTGAGTGAAAACCGTAAGGCACTCTCTGATCATACAAAAGTAAAAATAAAAGAAGTACCTGCGGGTGAAAACCTTTCTGAGGCGCCCAAAGGTGGAAGAGTGGACATACCCCTATCAATTCAGGATAAATCAACACTGCTTGTGGAGATGACTGAGGAAATCAATTTGGGTACACCTGACAACCCTAAGGTCATTCATTTTGCTGTTTCTCTATCAAAACAAGAAAAGATAGATTTTGTCAATTTCTTTCTAGAGAAGAAGATCAGCTTTGCATGGTCCTATGCAGATATGCCTGGCCTTGATCCAGAATTGGTTCTTCATCATTTGCCATTAAAAGCGGATGCCAAGCCTGTCAAACAGAAACTTAGAAAGATGCATCCTCAGGTGGCTCTTCTAGTCAAAGTGGAATTAAAACAATTGCTAGATGTGGGCTTCATCAGACCCATTGATTATGCAGACTGGATTTCAAATTTAGTGCCAGTTAGCAAAGTAACTGGGGGCATCAGAATCTGCACAGATTTTAGGGATCTCAATAAAGCATGCCCTAAAGATGATTTTCCATTGCCAAACATAGACATCATAGTGGACATGACGACTGGATATGAGATGCTTTCATTAATGGATGGTTTCTCCAGCTATAACCAAATTCGCATTGCTCCTGAAGATCAACATAAGACCGCATTCACCTGTGCTTGGGGCACCTATTGCTGGAATATGATGCCCTTCGGTCTCAAAAATGCAGGTGCAACATATCAAAGAGCAATGACGACAATTTTTCATGATTTCATGCATACTTTGATGGAGGATTATGTTGATGACTTGTTATGTAAATCTGTTACCAGAGATAGTCATCTAGCCATCTTGGGCCCAATCTTTGACAGAATGGAGACCTACAAACTCAGGCTCAATCCAAAAAAGTGTGTCTTTGGTGTTACAGCTGGCAAATTACTCGGATACATTGTTTCTCACCGAGGCATTGAGGTCGACCCCGCCAAGGTCAAAGCAATAATGGATATGCCTCCACCTTCAAATCTCCAGCAATTAAGAAGTCTGCAAGGAAAGCTCAGTCAATTTGTCGCTTCATAGCTCAGTTGGCCGACAAATGTCATCCATTCCAACATCTACTACACAAAGGTGTTGCTTTTAAATGGACTAAGCAATCTCAATCAGCTTTTCAAGCTCTCAAAGACTATTTGCTATCACCGCCTATTCTAATGCCTCCTATAGAAGGAAAGCCCTTTTTATTGTATATCTCTGCAACTGAAATAGCATTAGGAGTTCTCTTGGCTCAACAAGATGAGAATGGCAAAGAAAGAGCTATTTACTATATCAGTCGGACATTGGTTGGTTATGAATTAAATTATTCAACTATTGAGAGGGCATGCTTAGCAGTGGTATTTGCAACACAAAAGCTCCGGCATTATATGCTAAGCCACCAAACATTGTTGGTTGCAAAAATTGATCCCTTAAAATATTTGCTTAGCCGAGAAGCTTTGACGGGTCGCCTAGCAAAATGGGTCATGATTCTCAGTGAATTTGACATTGAGTATATGGAGTGAAAGGCCATAAAAGGACAAGTCATAGCAGATCAACTTGCAGAGGCTCCTATTTCTGATGATCATCCCATGTTGACCGATTTTCCAGATGAATCGGTCTTTGCTTTCACATCATCTAATGAATGGAAGTTATACTTTGATGGGTCCCATACCAAGTTCGGGTCCGGAGCAGGCATCTTGTTTGTCACCCCTCAAGGTGATGCTATTCCAAAGTCTTACAGAATAACTTTCCCCTGCACCAATAACATTGCAGAGTATGAAGCACTGGTTACAGGACTCCAAGTAGCAGTCCACTGGAATGTCAAGCATTTGCAAGTCTATGGAGATTCTCAATTAGTCATCCGACAAGTGAATGATGACTACGAAACAAAAGATGAAAAGCTTATTCCCTATAAGCACATGGTAGATTTCTTCAAGACAAAATTCACAGCTATCCATTTCAGTCAAGTGCCAAGAATGCAAAACAAGTCGGCAGATGCAATGGCTACAATTGCTTCCATGTTGAATATGCCTCATAATATGGACAAGTGTGAATTCTTGGTCGAACAATTGCTGGTCCCCTCTTTTGACATTCTGACAGCTGATGTGATGTGCATTCGTGTTGGTCCCAACTCCCCATGGTACAATGGCGTATATCAATAGTTGAAGTCCCAGACCTTACCACCTAACTTTTTCGCGAACCAACGCCGAGCCTTTATCCGATAGACAGCCAAGTATGTCATCATTGCCGACACCCTTTACCGTCGTTCCTTTGACCATACCTTCCTCAGGTGTTTGGATTCTAACGAAGCACAAATGGCTTTACACAAGGTTCACAATGGTATATGTGGGGGCCATTTCAATGGTCTTAGCTTAGCCAAAAAGTTGATTCGTGCTGGGTATTATTGGCCCACTTTGGAAAAAGATGTTCATGATTTTGTTAAAAAGTGTTACAAGTGCCAGATCCATGGAAATTATATTCATGCACTAGCCCAAGAGCTTCATTCTGTCATATCTCCATGGCCCTTTTCTTAGTGGGGATTGGATCTTATCGGCAAGATTCACCCAACATCTGCAAATGGACACAAGTTCATTATTACAGCTACAGAATATTTTACCAAATGGATCGAGGCTATCCCCATGACTTATATCACTGGTGTCCAAATTTCAAAATTCTTGCTGAACTATATCATATGCAAATATGGGGTACCCCTTGCCATAGTCACAGATAATGGTCGACCTTTTAAGAATAAAGATGTCAAAGAACTCTGTGACAAGTTTCATATTCAACATCATTTTTCCAGTCCGTATTATCCACAAGGTAATGGGCAAGCTGAAGCATCAAATAAAACCATTATCAAGATCCTGAAGAAAGTTGTCAATGACGCTGGTCGAGATTGGCATGTACAGTTAAATCCAGCACTATGGGCCTATCGCACTTCTATCCGCACACCTACTGGCGCAACACCTTATTCCTTGGTGTATGGTGCGGAAGCCATTTTACCTTTGGAAGTCGAGATTCCTTCCTTGCGGGTTTCCTTGCAACACCTGATTGATGATGAGACACACAGAGTCTCTCGGCTGCATCAGCTTGAGATGTTAGATGAAAAGCGTCAGACAGCTCTGACACATTTGCAAGCATATCAAAACCGTCTCCGTCGCTCTTATAATAAGAAATTCAAAGGGCAACACTTCGAAGTGGGAGACCTGGTTTTAAAGGCAAACCCTAAGAATGCACAGTCTACTGATATCATCAAAGGTAAATTTGAACCTAATTGGGTTGGTCCTTTCATAGTAACTGCAGCATATGGCTCGGGGGCATATCAGCTTGCTACCCCAGAAGGTGAACCTCTGTCCAATCCTATCAATAGCATGCATCTTCGCAAGTACTGGGCATAATTCTCTATCAGTACTTATTCAAATATGATCCTGAAAAAATACAAAAAAATGAAAAAAATGAAAAAAACACAAAAAAATGAAAAAAATGAAAAATACAAAAAAATGAAAAAAATGAAAAATACAAAAAAATGAAAAAAGAGAAAAAAGAAACAAGAGCAAAAAAAGTAAAGAGAAAAAAATGATTCGCCCTCTAGTGCAAACCTAGCAAATAGGCGCTTTGGGCAAGTACCATGGTGAAAACCTGGCAATCAGGCGCCATGAGTAATGAGATCATTGCTCCGCCATCTATCATGACTTTTAGCTATACTTTCTCTCAGCCGGTTTATCATGCCTATCTTTGTCTCGACCCAATGTTCAGTTTCAGGCCTGTTATTGGTCAACATCACTGTCTTGCCTACTCCAGTTTCTTGTCCATATGTTTTGGTCCCAGGTCTATGTGTCTTTCAGCTGCGCATTGGGTGCCTTCCCCTTGTCATGATCAATCACTGGAAATTTTGAATCCAATAATGTCCTGAAATAATCCTAAAGATCAAAAAAAAAAAAATCAAATAATGTCCTGAAAAAAAGATCATAAAATTCAAAAATGTCCTGAAAAAGATCATAAAAATTGAATAATGTCCTGAAAAAATCCCTAAAAATCATAAAAAGTCCTGAAAAAATGACCAAAAAATTTTAAAATCCAAAAACAAACATTTTGCAATACATTATTCCTTTTGTACATAAGACAAATCACTGAGCATTCATCCAACGACACTCACAATCACACGTTGTGCTTTAATGAAATCACGCTTAAACAGATGAACTTTTTCAATCAAACCAAACATTGAAACTGATCACAATTGTCATAACAATCGAACGTTACCATCAAAATCATTTGTCCTTGTCTCTACTATCATGGGTCTTATACAAGGTGTGGTATACTCGAAACCAGACTGTGTCCTGTCTTAGACGGGGTACCACATTTCCTGAAACCAGACAGCATGATCGTCCTCTCAGCACTTTCAACTTTTGACAATGAAGATCAAGATGTTTGTCTGATTGGCTTGAATTTGTGTATCTTGTCTTTTTATTGATTTATCTTTGGCTTCGATCATGTTCTTATGTTGCTCGATGATGTCACTGAGTGATTTAGAGTGACCGGGATGGCTCATGGTCCTTTTCTTTTCTTGATTGTGATTGTTGTTTGTCTGTGATGTGTCTGTCTTTTGCAAAAAGGGTTGCATTTCAGCTCTGGCCTTCAATGCCATGATGCTACGCATCCATTTTGCTACATAAAAATAAAGGTTCTCACCTACAAAGTGCATTACTAAAAGCAAGTTTTCTTCATCTTTAACTGTCCTCTGTTTCATTTTCTTCTTACTAACATTTCTTCCGTCCGGTCAGATAGTCAGTTCAGTCTAGTGCTCCGATTTCCAAAAATGCATGTTGCATCCTGCATCCATTTGGTTAGTACATTTGAATTATATCAAGCATCATATCAAGCATTTTATCCATTTCATACTATAAATGCATCAAAAACACAAAAAAATGCATCCATACATGTTCCACAATGGTACATAAACAGTGCATAAGTCATCCATACATAGAAAATAACCATACGTCATAACATATTGCATCCCATCATATCGATGCATATCATATCATCTATCACAAACATATCAGAGTACAAAATCGAACTATCTATCCTAAGTATGGCCCGCAGGCTGACTACAACATGTCAAACTACATAATGTCCATTGTCTGTCATACGGAGCACGTGCCTCTGTCACTGGGTGCTCCCTCTATCCTCCTCATCCCTGCCATGTCTCGCGGACGATGTCCCTCCTGGTCCTGGCTATGGTGGTCTCATAGGTCCACTCACCCCCATGCTGCTCAATGACCTCCGAGAGCGTGACCTACTCTCTGTCCTCGATCGTGCCCGGTATGAAGGTGCTCTCCACTCCGGTGGAACTGCACTCTCATATAGTGTCCTCCAATACAGTCTCTCCTCTCCGGTCTCTACTAGCATCTGTGCCATCTCCCGTGCACTGGCATCCCTAATCGACCCAATGAACTTAGTGACTCTTTGTCCCTCTCGCTGTGCCTGAGCTATTGTTGTATCTTGTTCTGTCCTCAAGCTGGCATTCTGTCTCTCCAATGTTGCAATATAGTCCTGCTGACTCGCTATGGTAGCCCTGAATATCTCCATCTCCTTTGTCCTAGTTGTCTTTGGCTCTATGGGTATGTCCTGTAATGCCTCATGCTCGCCCAAATCTGGCTCATCCTCCTGCTCCTCATCATCCTCATCCCCACCTTCCTCATCTCTATCCTCATCCTCGTCTCTGTCCTCATACCTGTCCTCATCCTCCTCATCCTCATCATCTCCCTCCTCTCCTGTGAGTGGGAAGTCCTCCTATCTCCTCGGTACTGGAATATCCGGATCAGTCAAAGGCACTGGCCGTCGTCGTGCAAACCATCTATCATACTCATCTATCGTCCCGGCGTCTACCACATCTGACCTCCAATCCCACTGTCTCTACTGTAGCTCTGCAAAGTCAGCATATGCTATGTGTGGCTGAATCATACTGACTCGTCTCTCTGTGAGATCGGGCAAAGCATGCAGTCCTCCTAGGTACGTCCTGCGTCTCTCCAAACTGTCGTCTGACTCTCTCTGGCAGGTACATCTCAATCACTCTCTAGCGATTCACTGGTTGCCCAATCAGGTACCTCTCCTGTCTACAATAGGGTAGCTCATCACTATCATCTGACCATCCCGGACAATCACGATATGGCCTCCATATGAACTCTCTCAATCTGTCTAGCTCATGTCGCCAGTATAATATGTATCCAAATGGACCCTATCTCAGTGCTCCACCATAGCAATACACATATGGTCGGTGTGGTACAACCTGTCTCTCTGTAATCGGTCGACATATGGCTATGTGCTCAAATGCCCATACCTGTAGCAGTGTAACTCCACAGCTCAAAGTCTGCACTCCCTGATATGCTATCTGATGCAGCTGAAAATACAGCATAGCCAGTACACATGGTCCCCATGCGTACATTGTCCCCTCTTTCGCCATCCGCTCTAGCACTCTTCCCCATCCAATAGGGAATCCATGTCCTCATCTCTCTCCTGCCAGTAGACATGCTATCACCACGGCTATCACCATGTATCTTCGATCATACTCTGATGCCATAGTCTCCCAGCCAATCTCCCTCTCGACGATATCCAACTCATCTGCGTCGCACTCAAACAATCTGCACAATGCCTCTCTCCCTGTCATTGGATCATACTCTATCATCTCTCCATGAATCAGAATGTGGAGGATACGCCATACATCCTCCAGTGTCACCATCGCCTCTCCGGTCGCCAGATGGAATGAGGAGGTCTCTGAATACCATCGCTCTGCCAATGCGGTAAGCAGTCCTGTGTTTACCCTAATCTCGGCCATGAATGTGACATAGTATATCCCCAGTCCTGCTAAGGTATCTCTCTCTATGCTCCTGAGTCTATGTCGTAGCATGAAGCAATCCGGTCGGTTCTCCCATGTGATCAACGGATACTGTCGACTCTGCATCACAATTGGGCCAAATTTTGTCAGTTTTAGGGTTTGCTCCTACGGGTTGCATTTCCTCATTTTCATGTCTAATCAGGGTGTTTTTCATCTCATTTGACCTATCCTATTCTTGTCCCCCCTTTTCGGAGCATTTGCATGTCGTTTTGACCAAAATTAGGGTTTCCAATGCACACTTGCGCCTGTGTCCAGGAACCTGCGCCTGTGTCAGGTAACTTGCGCTTGTGTCTCCCTACACAAGCGCAGAAGACCCTACACAAGTGCAGGATTCGCCCTACACAAGTGCAGGAGTCAGTTTCTGCATCCCTTGTGGGCCCCACAATGTCCCACAAGCAATCAAAAGTCATGAAATTGAAAACATGGGTTTTTGAGATCCATACCGCGGCTCCTGCATCATCCGGTCGTCTGAATGTGCGTACACGTTCTCCAAGGTGATCCACCATTGGAATGTTCACCATCTCTCTGCAAGTGTCCTTGTCCAGAGCAACAAATCCTCCTCTTTAGCTAGTGCAAATGAGCAATTTTCCACCTCTTGGTCTCATTTATAGCTCTTTGTCATTGCATAGATGGACGTGCGTCTTCTCCATCTTATGTTGGTCGCAGTCTTTTGCATCTTCAAGTGCTTGTCCTTCATGCATCCGATCTCTGATTGTCAGTCCGTTCGATCCTATCATTTTTATCGATCAATTGGCCTCTTTTCTGCATGTTTCCGGCCAATTCCTTGAGGGGGCATGCATATATCATTGTTATTGTCTGGGGCATTTTCATATGTCATTGTCAGTGTCCGGGGCATTTTCATTACTGTTCTTTGAAACAACGCTTAAAATCGCATTGTCTCAAAGAGGGGCAAAAGTATTTGAGGTTTGATAGAGGAGGAGAATTCACATCCAGTGAGTTTGATACATTTTGTGAAAGGAATAGAATTAGAAGACAATTATCTGCTCCTAGAACCCCTCAGCAGAATGGAGTTGTTGAAAGAAAGAATAGAACAATCTTGGATGTTGCTAGAATGATGTTGATTGAAGGAAATGTTGCACAAACCTTTTGGAAATAAGTTGTTAGCATTGTTGTTTACACATTCAACTGAGTTCATATAAAAGGTGACTCTGGTAAGACTCCTTATGAGCTATGGTTTGGTCATGTTCCTACAGTTAGATATTTCAGAGTTTTTCGAAGCAAATGTTATATCAAAAGAGATGAGGATATAGGGAAGTTTGATGCAAGATGTGATGAAGGAATTTTCTTGGGATATTCTACTAAGAGCAAGGCCTACTGGTGTTACAATAAGAGGTTGAAGAAAATAGTAGAAAGTGCAAATGTGAAGGTTGATGAATGTCATGGGAAGCAGATCAGAGTATGCGGATATGAGATTGATGATTAGGATATTGTTTCTAAGCTTGCATAGACTGAGATCCTAAAGTAGAATGATTTTATGGAGACATTTAATCTAGATATTGTTGTTGTTGATGAAGAAGTTCAAGAGCCTGAGAATTAGAACAATCAGAAGACTCTGAGGTATGTGAAATTGAATCGTTTAGAATCAAATTATTAAACACAAAAATAAAGGTGTGATGACTAAGAGAAGACTTGCTACTGAAGAGATATGCCTGACTTCTAAAATTGAACCTAAAGATGTTGTTGAAGCATGTAAGGATGAGAACTAGATAAAACCTATGGAGGAAGAGTTAAATTAGATTGAGAAGAATAACACATGGGAGCTTGTTTGGAGACCTAAATACAAGAATGTGATTGGTACTAAATGGGTATTCTGGAATAAACTGAATGAAGTCGGTGAAGTAGTAAGAAACAAAGCAAGATTGGTATGTAAGGGATTCTCTCAGATGGAAGGTATTGATTATGAGGAGACTTTTTCTCCTTTATCTATAATTGAAGTTGTTAGATTAATGCTTGCATATGTTGCTTACATTTGAAAGGTGATCTTGAAGAGGAAGTCTACATTGAGCAACCGGAAGGATTCTCATTCTCATATGAAGGAGACATGGTATGTAGATCGAAGAAAGCACAGTATGGACTAAAGCAAGCCCCTAGAGCCTAGTATGCTTGATTAGATAAGTATTTGATAAAGTTGGGATTTTGTAAAGGTACTGCTAACAGTAACTTATACTTTAAGGTTAAGAATGATAACATTTTGACTGTTGAAGTGTGTGTGGATGATATTATTATTGGATGAGATGATGATTTGATTATGAATTTTGTTGATGATATGAAAAAGGAATTTGAGATGTCTATGATAGGTGAGATGAAATTCTTCTTAGGATTGCGGATTACTTAGACCGGTAAAGGTATTTTCATTTCTCAATCTAAGTATGTGAAGGAAATATTGAAGAAGTTTGGGTTAGCTGATTTTAAACCTGTTGGAACTCCTATGGTGACAAGATGCAAGTTGTCTAAGCAAGATGAATCTCAAAAAGTAAATCAGAGCTTGTACAGATCTATGGTTGGTGGACTGTTGTACCTAACTCATACTACACCTGATATCATGCATGTTGTATGTCTTTGTGCCAGATTTCAAGATGATCCTAAAGAGACTCGTGTCACTGTTGTGAAGAGGATTTTTGGATATTTGAAGGAGAATGTTGACTATGGGTTATGGTATCTAAAGAATGATGATTTCATGTTATGTGCTTATATTGATGTTTATTATGCAAGTGATGTAGATGACTAGAAGAGCACTACCGATTGAGCTTTCTTTTGGGGGAAGAAGTTGGTTTCATGGGCAAGTAAGAAATAAGATGTTATATCTCTATCTACTATTGAAGTTGAATACATTATTGCTGCTAGCAACTGTACTCAGGTAGTTTAGATGAAGAAAATGTTGAAGGACATTAGAGTTGTGTATGATGAGCCCTCTGTTATTTATTGCGACAATTAAAGTGTTATTAATATTTACAAGAATCTGGTATTGCACTCTAAAACAAAGCATATATCAATAAAGTTCATTTCTTGAGTGATAGTGTTAGTGATGAGGAAGTTAAATTGGAGTATGTATCTACAAAGGATCAAATTGTGGATATTTTTACTAAGCCTTTTCCTAAATATACATTTGTGTATTTGAGAGACAAGTTAGGGGTCTCTGCCCCTCCTGATGAGAACTAGGTACATGGAGATGCATCAATCTAGTGGTATTCACAGTCTTATCTTCTTATTTGGGTTGATGAGTTGGTGCTACTACTCATATGGGGTAGTCAGTATGTGGCTTTGAGTTAGATTCTGTCTAGTTTGGGAAGAGAAGCTTGAAATTTTTATGTCTTTGGAATTATTGTCAAAGAGGGAGAGAAGCATGTGAAAAACTGGTTTATCTTTGGAACTTTGTGTGCATGATCTTACAGGGAGTTTGTTGGAGTTTGTTAGTGTTGATCTATTCCTTTCTATTGATTTTTTTTCGCATTCATATGTTATCATCAATGCCAAAGGGGGAGATTGTTGGATATTGTTGTTGCTAGGATATGTTGTTGTCATTGGTGTTAGTTTGACATATTCCTATGTTTTGGTGTGGCAAAGAAATGTTTTGGTGATCTAGTGATTGCAGTGAGTTGATCTGGTTGGTTTATTTGTTTGTTATGTTGAATCAACTAGAGATCATTCATTAATTATTGATTTCATGATGCTATGTGATAATTTTATTGAGTTGTGGATTCTGATATGGAGATTGGCTTTCAATGTTCAGTGTTGCAGTGTTATGGTGTTTGATTCACTATGCTCTGGTATGATCATATCATGTGTTGCATATTTGGGAGAGTTTTGGGATATTCATGTGTATCTTCATTTCAGGTGGTTCATGATTTTATGCTTCGCAAGATATCTTTCTTGTATGAGTTGTTGTTGTTAAGTGTTATTGAGTGTTAGCGTGTTGATTGATGAAGATTTGGATAAGTGGTGTTGGTGCATCTATTCTGGATGGTTATAACATGCTTGTTGATGTTTCCTAATTATGTCCTATTTGTTTTGATGTTCTACATTGATCATTGTGTGTGTTCTTCATGATCTCATGGGTCCAGTGATATTATTCATGTTATGCAATATTCTTGATGGTGTAACGTGTTGTAGTTGATCTTGGCAAAAATTTTGATGGTGGTGTGTGTTTGAAGAGATAATTTAGGTCCATGCTATGTTATTTATGATATTGTATTGTTCTAGTGGTTAATTTATGTATCGGGTGGTGTAATTTTATAATTAGGTGTTAAGGGTTTGGTCGACCTTGTGGTCAAGGTTGATAATTTGTATAAATGGGTGTGGTATTTATGTAATTGGTGGTTACGTGACGTGTTGTTGTTGAGTCTTCATTATAAGAGAGTGATGTATGTGCGATCAAGTGAATTCATCTTTTGGTGTGGTGTATTGAGAATAGATTGGTGAAGGGAAAACATATGAGCTTAACCAGAACTGTCATTAGGCATTAGTAGAAGTTATTTTTACAGTTCATCTTATCTGGATTGTAGTCCGAATATATTTTTAAGGTGGTGAACCTTCCCTGAGGGTTGTAGCCTTTTGGGTCATTGTAATTTGAGCAGTGAGCTCCAAGAAGTGTGCCTGAATGCATGTGCATTCCCCACTGTAATATTTACACATACTACTGCATAGAATTATCTCATTGTGGGTAGGTTCCCACCACGGTTTTTCCCTTAACGAGGTTGTCCATGTCAAAATATTGGTGTTATGTGTGTTGTTGTTATTGTTGTTTTTTTTCTTTTTGCTGCAGTTGATCAGATCTAAGTTTGTGCTTAATTTATTTAATTCGGTAAAAACTGATTCACCCCCCCTCTCAGTTTTCCTTCCTTGTTGTTGCTAATACCAGCATGAAAGACAAACAAGAAAATAACAATTGGAGAGATCTTTGTTAAACAGATGATCTTCCTCTGAATTTTAGAGGTACAGCTCCCTCGTATGATCTAATTCTAATTTTCAAGGGTGTGCTTTTAACCATAAAGCAAGAAAGGGATAGCTCTCTCTCTCTCGTATTGTTGGGAGAGTAGAACCTAGGATGAATCTAACAACTGGGGATATCAACAACACAGTTTGCCCATGGTGCAATTAATTACACAGGAAAAGAAGAAATACCATGTAAATAAACTAAATACAGAGCATGCAGAGTTCAAAGTCTCTACATTATTCATTTTAACCATGTCAAATAGATGAAAACCAAATGAAACTATACCAATTCAAATTTTACTTCTAGCATGAAAGAATATAGAAAATTCAAAGTTTTTATATATGTATTAATTCATTCAAAGATATTCAAAATATAGTTCAAAGTCCATCCACACTGCTAAACATCCAAAATATTATAGTACCTTTTCTTCTTTTCCTTCCCCCCCTTTCTAATCTATCTTCTACTTATTTATAACTAAAGGCCCTTTCCGTTTTCAAGAAATAGTTCCTTAAAGTAACAATCTTGAAAATGATCGCTTTAAACATGATTTAAAAGAAAACAAAATTATTGGATAAACCCTATTAACACTAAACTCTTGAACTATTAATTTCATGCTCATTATTCTTCATTAGGCACTGGTTCTAACTTGCAATCTGGTTTTCGATCCTCTCAGCTATCGTCTCCTCTTCAATCAGCACCTAGAGGACCATTGTAAATTCATCTTTAGCCCATATGAGCATCCGAGCAAGGTTTCTCAAGTCGAGAAGGATGTCATCTTGTAGGTGTTCAACATCAGGTTGGATCATAGGACCTTTACCTTTGAGCACCATCCTTAATGCTATTTGAAAAACTAATTACTAGGAATCCTCTCTGCAGCAAATTCTTCTTGTAGACATCGTTCGTGGTTCTCAGCCTGTTCTGCGATTTTCTCTAACGAAGTGATAACCTTTCTATATTAAATGAAGTCGGTGTGCCTCTTCCATATAAAAGATTGTAACTGTTGGATGATATCTTTTTGTTTGATTTCTGGTCAATTCAAGTTTGAGTTATGAAATGGTAGTTCACCATCATGAGGCAAAACCATTCTGATAGGGACAACTCATGATAGCATTCCCTCTTTTAGCTAGTTTCAAAAGGTGGTGTATTAAATTTTATCTGCAAGGGTGATAATATAAGGTGTCACAATGCATGTTGCCACCTTTACGTGTTCTTACCTACTTAACCTGACATTAATGATGGTACCTCACCAATCTTCTTGATTTGCTCCTTGGAGAATGTGCGACACATGGCGGCATGATGGATAAAATTTGGCAATGGCAGAGGAAACTACCTTTACCAGGTAGATAAACTTAATCAATTTCTATCAATGATTAATTATGACTCACCCCTATCAATAGTCATGTTGCCACCTCAGTAGGCCTATTATATCGACCTTTAGGTTGTGTTATTAAGAAATGCACTAGCTTCTAAGTTAGGTATGTGGTTTCTCCTTGAAGGATTCATGAATCATCGAATCTGAACAAAACAAAGCGCACCGGGAAATCGAACGAACTCACAACTTTTGAACTATTCTAGAAATTAACTATAAACCCAACCTCCTATGAATCCTCATGAAGAGCGATCAGCCTTTTGTTATTTCCTACAACCATGTCAGGTGATCGGGAACTTTTTAAACTTTACAAATCTATGAGAAAGTTAAAAAAAAGGCAAGGGACTAGCAGTTAGGTTTTGAAAATGCATAAACCCGCGACCCAGGATTCAGATTATTAAAGGGAATGAAGCGAGACCCTAAAGAAAAACCTCAAGACATGGAAAGACTTGTGACATGGTGGAAAAATTTTAATTTCATGGGTAACAATTGGTATATATGACCTTCTTTGATGTCATAGTTTTTCAACAACGGCAATTCCTGAGAAGGCTATCAAAAACAATAGAAAACAATTTAATATTTACTATTTTCTTTGACAATCACATAGAACCCTCTGAGACTGCAAACTCCATTTATTACTATACTCTTTTGAGCTATGGTTATGTGGAGATTAATCACTCCCTTCACAAAGGCTACTCCTCACTATACATTATCCCTTCACCTCTATTTAAGACTATCAAAAGTGGACTGCTAACTTTATCTCCATATTTAGGGAGAAACTATTGTTTATGAACCTCCTCATCCAACATTATACATCTAGGGATGATTGCCAATGATGCTCTAGGCCTTTCATTCTCTTTACTTTTGAGCATTCACTATCTTCATTGGACTTTTAGGGATGGGAGTGCACTTTTTACCATTACTTATGATACCTTGACCTTATGATTGTCTTCTATGGGTGTAGAACCCCAAGACCTTGTCCATTGTTTGATGAATAGACTATACTTGGATGCATTTTCACTGTCCTCTATTTCACGGTCTTTCATTTCAACTATTGAATTCATTCTTGAATTTTCTAACTTAGGCTACCTTTCCCTTTTGGCAATAATCTCTAGGGTTTTGATTAGTCTTTCATTGTCACCTTAACCCGATTCTTATCTTTGTAAATAGTCACTACATCTCTTGTATATTCTTTATGATCTGTATCTTTTATATTACTGCACTTTTATATTTGATATAAATGAATTCTCATTAGTCTACAAATCATTATTTACATGTAATAAGCCACCCTCTGATAATGACTCTTGATTTTTTATCAATATCGACTCCTTTACTGAGATCCTTGCTTTAAATATGAGATGTGCCTTTATTCTTTTGGGACTATGATTGTATCTAGTTTGAATACCTTGTTCTTATTATGCCTTTGTCTATAACAAGGATTGATACACTAAAGAATGAATCTCATTTCAATGCAAGAAGACTCCATTCAAGCTTTGACTCAATGATAAAGGCGTTGTGAAATCATTTGATTATTGCATTCTTCTTATTTACACCTTTGAATGACTTCATTGTCATAGCTATTGGAAACCTCTCTAAGGTTACTGTCTTTTTGCAAACCTTGAAGTTATCACTCTCCATTATCTTTAGCCTTTTATGATGTCTAAATCAAGACTTTTCTCATAGTATTCATGGTTTTGACATTGGATTTCTTTGTTTTTGTGCTCTGTGAGCTTATTGTCCATCATATGATGGGTGTCCTCCAAAAAATTTTGACATATGGGTTATTATGATGGCAACCTAAAGGAAAATGGAAGATCTTGATAAATCTACAAGCATGAGGGTTTTTAGTCATAACTCGAGTATCAAGGTATAGATCTCAAAGAAATGCTTATACAGACCATGGAAATATTAGTAATATTAATAACTACCAAATTGATTCATACCAGACCTTTTTTCTGATACTAAGATAGTAGTGACCAAGAATGCAATGAAACAAAACAGAAAGAGTGTGATTCATTATAGATAACCCAGACACAAAGCAATAGGGATCATATATAAATGATAATTGTCACAAATTACAATATTCAATGTAAAGGGAAATCTAGAATAGATCAATAAGGTGGCATTCATCAATAAACTAAAGATTGATCAAAACCCTAGAGATTATTGCCAAAGGGGAAAGGTGTTAGGTCACGGAGACAACTGAGAGGGGTGGATTGAATGAGTTGTCTAATAAATTCAAACCAAAAACAACTTAACCAACTTAATGCTTAATACCGGTAAATTAGTTCAGTATGTCAGTAGACATTTTTAACAGTTAATTGCTATACCGGAAAGGATTAGTGTATGAAACATAAACACAAAGTCATCCACAACACATAACACCAATATTTGTACATGGAAACCCTGTAAGGGGAAAAACCATGGTAGGAAACCTTACCCACAATCAGATGATACTACTGTAGATAGTAAGTGTACATAAATGGGGTCTGCACATGCAGAAAGGCCAAACGCCTAGAGCTCACTGCTCAATCACAAAATGGGAGTCACACTGACTACAGTTGGATGGTTAAATCCAATAAGAATGTACTATACAAAATAGCATCTTTATATGCTGGATTCAATACCGGTGTAGTTCTGAATGTATTCACAAAAACCCTCCTTCAATCTTCAAATGATGTCTGCATGTATAGCTCTGCTTATTCTCGCATATACCTTCACACAATCCTTTTTCGCATTTCACATTTGATCTTACAAATAAGATCTTACCTTTATACCATAACCTAAGACCAATTTTGGTAGGTTGGCTCTACAAGATATTACAATAAAAACATTTTACAAACAATACAATATCCGATGCAATAACTGATTTGAACATGTCGGCTTAATGCATTTACAACAATAATTAATCATCTCCATAGCATGCCATGCTGATCTGGAAAAGATAAATCTGCCGGTGTAACCCTGGACCTATTTGCCGGTAACAACAAATATGAAAATAAGAATATACCAATGAACAAAACTCCAGGACAAGATGTCCAAACGATGTCTTTGACATTACCAAGTGTTGGTGATCATTATATCTTGTCGGTGTACCAGATACCGGTGACTATGCATGAGTCACTTGCTTGTCAGTGAATGCTACTGATTCTCCAAAGTGCCAGAGTTGATAAGTGTTTAGTAGGTGTTGAGATCAATGACAAAACCATACCAAAATAACAACAAAAGGTTGCCCAAGATAGAAAATTCAAGCATGAATTCAATATTCAATTCAATAGTTGAAATGAAAGACTGCGAAATAGAGGACAGTGAAAATGCATCCAAGTACAATCTATTCATCAAACAATGGACAAGGTCTTGGGGTTGTACACCCATAGAAGACAGTCATAAGGTTTCATTGCTTTGTTCCATTTCATCCTTTGTTGTTCTAGATTCCATGCAACCTCACATCATGAAAAAACTTTTCAAATCGAATAAAAGAGAGACAAGAGACTAACCTGTGATATGTGTGAGGTTTATTCCCAAATAAAATCTTAATACCCTTGAAACATGTGGGCTTCCTCTGATATTCTTATTCCTTAATCTAAGTGAAACTCCTCATCATTTCACCCAAAACAACACTTTAAACCTTGCCAATTTCTTGTAAATCTTGAAGCTTGTGATGTAAACTTTGTTCAAACTGTTATCCTCATGAAATGTTTTCCTTCAAGCTCTTTGATTTCTCTTCAAACATCTACTATTTCACCAAAACTCTTGGTTTTGGTGGCCATGGAAAACAAAGCATGAAACTAGGGTTTCAAAACCCTTGGTGACCCATAGCACTTTTATTTTACCAAAGGTTTGAAGTCAAGGTTAACATATTCAAACATTATAAAAATTAAGCTCCCCCCAATATTGAGAACTCATGTGATTTTACCAAAAAAGTTACCTTCATAAAATTGGCATTAGAAAATACAAGCATTGTAGAGGCACTTTATTCAATATAAAAAAATTTAAGTCCAAGATGGGACTCACAAAACAACTTTTTCAATTTTTCCATTAATGATGCAACCTACACAAGACATAAAATCTTAAAAAATGGTTAAACAAATGCAATTAAGGCATGAGGCAAAAATTTGGCAATAGGTACTTTTGTATCGTTTGAGCTAACATGGGACGAGTTTTTGTCATTGTCATACCAAACATGGGATTTACAGCTACACGTGTTAGATCCTAGGATGACTCTAAATTATGTGTAGTATTTTACAGAGCATCCATTTTCTAGACTAACAGGTCTAGGCGATATTCCTCTGAGATTTCATGATGATGATGATGAGGATAGACCAAGAAGAAGGAGACATAGGGGTGCATAGCCAAAAGGCAGAGATGGAGGAGATGGTGGGGGTGTAGATAAGGGTAGAGGTTATAGAGGTGGTAGAGGTGGAGGAGGTTGAGGATTTGGTAGGTATGGTGGAGGGAATGATGAGGAGGGTGAGGATGAGGGGCCATAGTGTTGGAATCAAGGAACACTGGGAGGGGGGGTGAATCAATGTTCTGTAATTTTTTACTTTACTAACTTGTTCTTTTACCCAATTAATACATTGAACCAAAAGAAAGATGCAGAAACACAAAACAATCAACCACTGCACCATAACACATAAATTTTATACGTGGAAAACCCGGTCAAGGGAAAACCACAGTGGGGATGAGACCCACAAAATGAGTATACTCAAAAATAATATATACAATGGAATGCACATGCATTCAGGCACACTTCCTAGAGCTTATTGCTCCAAATAAACAAGGGCTATAACATTAGGAAGGATCACTACCTTACAAATAAGTTACAAATGATCACAAGAGAATTTGAACTATTGAACAACATCTACAAATGATTGGGTATAGTTCCGGTTAAGCATATTATCCATTGATTTCATATTCTGCCTTATACTACTCTGCTCCACTATTATGCTCTAATTCGAATTATAAATCTCTAATTTGCACACATGCAAATAAACACAATCAATTACAAACACTTTTTGCATCCACCACACACACTAGAATGATCAAATACATCACATATGTATATCTGCAACAATATATTAGATCATCCACATGTCAGCTTCAAGACCACTTAGCATATTATGAAATGTGTACACACTGTCAACTGAATCCAAAATCAAAATACCAATGTAGACCAAAATAATTATCCACATGCTACCATAACCTTCAGAATAAACACTTAGACCACAAAATTAATCACCAAAATTGATCCACATAATCCGCATAAGGATTATCCACACAATACTATTGTACTGTACTGATAGACTAAGAAATGATATAATGGATCTTCTAACTTGCATCACAATTATCACCGAAGGCTAAAATCATGGAATAAGGTTATCCAGACATGCATCAACCTTCAACCTAATCTGCAACACAAGATATTAACCTAAAATGAAATGCTACCCAAAATACTGAACTTTGTCGGATACTTTGTTCTAGCCACTAGACTTAACCAAATCTTCATTCTAACTTCCAATAGGATCAAATCACATATGATGGATGGGAGAGCTTACTTCGGTTTCCATCAATGACAACACTGGATGGCCTATGCAGTGTCTCTTGCCAACACATAATTGGTCTGATAAAGGAGAGTGGATAGAGATCCCTCACATGTACAGGCTCAGGCAGACATCCATAGACAAGCCACAAATCAACCTCAAATACAAGCACAACTGCAAATGGATGCTTTGAGATAGGATGATAGGAAGATTTCAGCCTTGAGAGCCTAGATAGCATAGCTACAACCATAGGTAGCACAAATTCCTCAGCTACAAAGATAGTTACACGAACTGACAATTAAGAGGGATACTACTATTCAGCGTTATGGTAGGGTGAAGGAATTAGTAAATACCTTGCAGTGGACTATAGCTCAGGGGCCTTTAGGTGATACTATTATGAACATGGTTTTGGTAGGGAAAGAGATATTGTAGTAGAGATCTTTATATGAGTAGGCAATACCTCTAGAGTAGAGAGCGGGGAGTTTTGTTGAGACTTCCTATGCTAGATCCAAGTGTGCACAAACTAAGAGTGTAGGTGTCATGGGACCACCATACCCACCTAGAGGAGATCCAGGGGTAGGCCCTTTGGGTATGGGAGGAGCAGGTGTACCAGGTCATCAAAGGTTAGTGACATCTATAGGGAACTCTTCATAGTATGAGACTTGATGTGATTTTTTTTTGATGTACCATTATTTTTCTTGAGATACTGATGTTGATATCATTTATACTTGAACATTTTATTCTTTTATGATGATATGTAGATAGAATTTGATGGAATCTACATATGTGTTTTTATGAGTTACCTTTTCTATGCATATGATATGATGATACCTATGATGATAATGTTTCATGATGATCTAGCTGATGACTATGATGATTACTATGACTTCTATTGTTGCATACTTATACTGATGTTATGATGTCGATGTATGTTTGTGTTGGAAATTATTGAGGCTGGAATGTGTTGTTGTCATTGATGTCAACATATTCCTCTATGTTTTAGTGTTGTAGTCAGATTAAATGAGTTGGTTTCGCCAGTGTGTTGCAAATGATTTGTTGCAGATTAAAGGGTTTTGAGATAAGTATCTCTAATTGATTCAGCTATAGTATTAGTGGTTCGCATGGAGATTTGATCATTATGAGATTTGGTATTGAGGTCGGTTTTTCAGTTGTTCCATGTTGTTCAGTGTTCTGGAATTTTCTCTGTATTGCTCCACATTGCAATAACTTGGTTTGTGGATTTGGTAGAGTATTTGGGACATTTTGGTGTGTCCTCAATTCATATGTTTCATTATTTGGAGGTCCGCACGTGAATCTTTCAGTTTGACAGTCAGTTTAGTGTATGTTCTTAAGGTTCAGTATAATGATGATGAAGATTCTAGTAAGTGGTGATGTTGCACTTATTATTGTGGTAATTCATGATGCTTGTGGATGTTTCTAGATCATGTCCTATCTGTGTTGATGGTTTGCATTGATCATTCTATGCATTATTGATGATTTTCCTTATCTAGTGGTGTTCTTCATGTTCTTGGCTGACATGATGATTGTAGCATGTTGTGGATGTTTGAGGCATAATTCTTGGAGGTGTTTCTTGTTTGAGGTATTGATTTAGATCCATACTATGTCTTATCCAACATTTTTTAGGTTTGCATGTTATGTTGTAGTGTTTGTGGTTATAGATTTATAATTTGTGATGAGTGTTGAGTCAACCTTGAAATATAGGTTGATGATTTGTATAAATATATATAATAATCATATGAGAGATGTATATGTTAGTGTATTTGAATGTGTGTGATCAGATAAGTGTGCGAAAAAATGTTTTGATTTTTTGGAAGTGTGAACAAGTGTGGCAGAGCATATTAGATTGTGTGCTTAACCAGAACTATAACCAGGCATGAGGAGATGTTATTCTATCAGTTCATGATCTTTCGGATGTAATCTGAATGTTTTTGTAAGACAATAATTTTTCCCAAGGGTTGTAGCCCTCCTTGTTATGTGTTTTGAGTAATGAGCTCTACGCAGTGTGCCTAAATGCATGTGCATTCCCCATTGTAATATTTCATATACTTCTAATAGGCTATCATCATATTGTGGGTAGGTTCCCACCGTGGTTTTTCCCTTAACCGGGTTTTCAATGTCAAAAATCTTGGTGTTATGTATGTTATTGATGTGGTGTTGATTTGTGATTTTATTGTTAATTATCAGATATGAAATTATGTTTGAGTTAAGTAAATATTGTGAGAAAACTGATTCACCCCCCCCCCTCTCAGTTTGTTGCCTTGTTGCCAACAATTGACCTATCAGAGCTAGATCCTCCAAAATAAGCTTGACCACTTGAGGTGATCCAGGATGGCAACCTATGCTTGCAAGAAGGATAGTCGAAGATTTGATGGAACAAATTACACTCTCTGGAAAAACCAGACGAAGTGCCACTTGAGATGCATCAGTGAAGATTAGTGGAAGATTACTAAGAATGTGTATAATGTTCCTCAGAATGGTCCTACAAATTAGGATGAGATAAAGGAAGATGAATTCAATATTAGAGCTAAGGAAGCATTGTTGAGTGCCTTCACTAATTCTGAGATAACTAATGTCATGGATTTGCAGACTTCTCATGAGATATAAAAGAAGTTGGAAACTTTGTATGAAGGTGATAGCCATGTGAAGATTGCCAAGTTGCAAAGCTTGAAAGAAAATTATGAGTTGTTGAAGATGGGCGAAGATGGTAACATTACCTCTTTTATGCAGAAAGTGAATGAGCTTGTGTTGAATATTAGATGTGTTCATGGAGTGTTGGAAGAATTAGAGATTGTAGCTAAAGTGTTGAGATCCTTACCTCCTACTTACAAACACAAAGTTTCTGCCATTGAGGAGATTCGGACAGTGACAAATGTGACTAGAGACATGTTGATTAGAAAGCTTGTTGCCTTTGAGTTGAGAAAATTTGGTGAATCTCTTCCTAAGTCAGAATCCACATTCAAAGCCACTATTTTTGGGAAGCAGAAATATGATTTTGGAGAAAGTTCTACAAGGGCGTCCAAATATGAGAAGGAGATGAGAGAACTTGAAGAAGAAGAAAGAGAGCTTGAGGAGCATGAAGCTCTGATTTCCAGAAGATTGTCGAAAGGAGCTGGTAAGTATGAAGGGAAGTTACCTCTTAAATGTTTTTCATACAATAAGATAGGACATTTTACCTCAAGGTGTCCGGAAAGAGTTCCTAAATCCAAGCCATACAAGCCTAAATATAAGAAGAAATGTTATTATGTTGTTGATTAAGGTGTGATAGATGATGAGTCTAAAAAGGGAAATTTAGGAGATGAATGGGTGTTTATTGCTATCAAGGAATATGATATGATGCCTACTGATTCTACTAGTTGTATTATGAAGAGAAAGATTTGGCTGCTAAAATTGAAGAGAAAGATGAATGGGTTATTCATAGTTGCTGCTCTCATCACATGACAGGTGATAAGAGTAAGCTCGTGAGTATGGAAAAGTATGATGGTGGTGTAGTAAGATTTTGTGATGACCAAGTTGGTATAATCCATGGTAGAGGTTCCATTTCTCTTGATGGTAAGCATAAAATTGATGATGTCTTGTATGTTGAAGGACTAAAGCATAATCTTTTGAGTATTGGATAGATGGTTGACAAGGGTTATGACTTGCAATTAAATAATGGCAAATGTAAGATCTTGAGTGGTTCTAGAATTAAGATTGCATTAGGAACAAAGACAAAAGGTAATATCTTTCACTTGAATGTTGGCGGTAAAAGTTGTTTGATTGCTTAGATCAATGAAAGTTGATTATGACATAGAAGGATGTGTCATGTAAATTTTGATTGCATGGTTAAGATAAGTTCTACTCAAGCAATGAGAGATATTCCTAATTTAGTAAAGCCTACTAATCCAATATGTAAGGAATGTCAATTAGGAAAGCAGACAAGAGTTACTTTTAAAAACAAACAGTATAGTTCTAATGAAATATTAGATCTTATGCATACCGATTTGTGTGGTCCTTCTAGAGTGAGAAGCTTGCAAGGTGATAGGTATTTCATGTTGCTGATTGATGACTATTCAAGGATAATGTGGGTTACTTTTTTAAGGGAGAAGTTTGAAGCCTTAGAGAAGTTCAAGACTTTCAAAGCCATGGTTGAGATTGAGACTGGACTAAAGTTGAAGTGTCTAAGATCTGACGAGGAGGTGAATTCACTTCCAGTGAGTTCAATTCTTTTTGCGAAGAGCATGGAGTGAAGAGATAGTTATCTGCTCCGCGGACCCCTTAGCAGAATGGCATTGTGGAGAGGAAGAATAGAACAATTCAGGAAGCTACTAGGATGGTGATGATTAAATGAAATGTTTTGCATATCTATAGGAGAGAAATTGTGAGTACTATTGTATACACTTTTAACGGGGTGTATATCAAAGGTGATACCATTAATACTCCTTATGAGTTATGGTTTGCTCACATTCCTACAATTAGATATTTTAAAAAAATTGGAAGTAAATGCTATATTAAAAGAGATGAAGATCTAGGAAAGTTTGATGCTAGATGTGATGAAGGAATTTTTCTTGGTTATTCTACTAAGAGAAAGGTCTGTTGGTGTTAAAATAAGAGATTGAGGAAGATAGTTGAAAGTTCTAATGTGAAAGTTGATGAAGGTAATGAGTATCAGCCTAGATGCTCTAGATATGATTCAGATGATTAGATTGTCAGTTCAGATAAAGGAAAATAGGTGCAGACCCATAATCAAATTCAAATTATTTTGGAGAAGCCTGAGAATGAAGGAGAAGGATGTACAAGTGCTAGTGCAGAAGAAATAGCTCAAGAGTCTAAAAATCAAGAAAATCCTAAGACTCCTAGGTATGTAAGATTGAATCATTTAGAGAATTAGAACATAGGAGATAAGAATAAAGGTGTGATGGCTAGAAGGAGAATTGTTAAAGAATATTATTTTATTTTTAAGATTAAACCTAAGGATGTTAGTGAAGTATGCAAAAATGAAAATTGGGTTAAAGCAATGGAAGAAGAATTGAACCAAATTGAAAAGAAAAATACATGGATTCTTGTTCCTAGACCTAAGGACAAAAATGTAATTGGAACTAAATGGGTCTTTTGGAATAAATTGGATGGAAAACGTGAAGTTGTTAAGAATAAAGCAAGACTTGTTTGTAAGGGTTATTTTCAAATGGAAGGAATTGATTTTGAGGAGACTTTTTCTCCGATGGCAAGAATAGAAGTTGTTAGATTACTTATTGCTTATGCTTCTTACAAAGATTTTTTAATGTATCAGATGGATGTCAAGTTAGCCTTTGTTAATAGTGAGTTGGAAGAGGAAGTTTATATTGAGAAACGAAATGGTTTTTAGTTAAGAGATTAGGAAGATGTGGTTTGCAAATTGAAGAAAGCATTGTATAGATTGAAGCAAGCCCCAAGAGCTTGGTATGCCAGATTGGATAAGTATTTGATGGATTTTCATACTGCTTATGAGATATGGAAGAAGCTAGAGACTTTGTATGAAGGTGATAGTCATGTGAAAGTTACTAAGTTGCAGAGCTTGAAGGGAAAGTATGAAATATTGAAGATGGGTGAAGATGAGAACATTACCTCCTTTATGCAGAAAGTGAATGAGCTTGTGTTGAACATCAGATGTGTCGATGGAGTATTGGAAGAATCTGAGATTATTACTAAAGTGTTTAGATCTTTGCCTCCTGTTAACAAGCACAAGGTTGTTGCTATTGAAGAGATTTGAATGGTGACAGATGTGACTAGAGACATGTTGATTGGTAAGCTTGTTGCTTTTGAGTTGAGCAAATATGGTGAAGCCCCTCCTAAATCTAAATCTCCATTTAAAGATACTGTATCCGGGAAGCAGAAATATGATCCGAGAGAATGTTCAACAAGAGTATCCAAATATGAGAAGGAGGTGAGAGAGCTTGAAGAATATGAAGAGAGTTTGAAGATCTTGAAGCCCTAATTACCAGAAGATTGCCTAAAGGTATCGGTAAGTATGAAGGAAAGTTGACTCTTAAATATTTTTCTTGCAATAAGATAGGACATTTTGCCTTAAGGTGTCCAAAAAGATTTTCTAAGAAGCCATTTAAACCCTATAAGTCTAAATATCAAAAGAAGTGTTATTTTGTTGCTGATGAAGGTGTGACAGATGATGAGCCTGATAAAGGATATTCAGGAGATGAGTGGGTGTTCATTGCTATCAAGGAAGGTGATCCGGTGACTGTTGATTCTACTAGTTACATTATTGAAGAGAAAGATGAATAGATTATTGATAGTGGTTTCTCTCATCATACGATAGGTGATAAGAGTAAGTTTATGAGTATGGAAAATAATTATGGTGTTGTAGTAAGATCTGGAGATGACAAAGCTGGTATAATCCGTGGTAGAGGTTCTATTTCTCTTGATGGCAAGAATTACACTGATGATGCCTTATATGTTGAAGGTCTAAAGAATAATCTTTTTAGTGATGGATAGATGGTTGATAAGGAATATGATTTATAATTCAAGGATGGTAGATGTAAGATCTTGAGTAGCTCTAGAACTGAAATTGTGTCAGGTACAAAGACTAAAGGTAATATCTTTCACTTGAATGTTGGTGATAAAAGTTGTTTAATTGCTCAGGTGGATGAAAGTTGGTTATGGCATAGAAGGATGTGTCATGTAAATGTTGATTGCATGGTTAAGATAAGTTCCACTCAAGCTATAGGAGATCTGCCTAAGAATTTAAAGCCTTCTAATTCAGTATGTAAGGAATGCTAGTTAGGGAAGCAGACAAGAGTTTCTTTCAAAAGAAAACCATATACTTCTAATGGGATATTGGATCTTCTTCATACTGATTTGTGTTGTCCCTCTAGAGTAGAAAGCTTACAAGGTGACAAGTATTTCACGTTGTTGATTTATTACTATTCAAGGATGATTTGGGTTACTTTCTTAAGGGAGAAGTCTGAGGCATTGGAGAAGTTCAAGATTTTTAAAGCTATGGTTGAGACAAAAACTGGTTTGAAGTTGAAGTGTCTGAGATCTGCCAGAGGTGGTGAATTTACCTCCAGTGAGTTCAATTCTTTCTATGAAGAGCACAAGGTGAAGAAATAGTTATCTGCTTCGCAGACCCCTTAGCAGAATGGTATTGTGGAAAGGAAGAACAGGATAGTTCAGGAAGCTACTAGAACCATGATGATTGAAGGAAATGTTTCGCATATCTATTGGAGAGAAGTTGTGAGAACTATTGTATACACTCTCAACATGGTGTATCTTAAAGGTGATACTAGTAAAACTCCCTATGAGTTATGGTTTGGTGATACTCCTATAGTTAGATATTTCAAAAAAATTGGTAGTAAATGCTATATTAGAAGAGATGAAGATATAAAGAAGTTTGATGCTAGATGTGATGAAGGAATCTTTCTTGGTTAGTCTACTAAGAGAAAACCCTACCTGTGTTATAATAAGAGATTCAGGAAGATAGTTGAAAGTGTTAATGTGAAAGTGGATGAAGGAAATGAGTATCAACCCAGATACTCCAAATATGATTCAGATGATCAGATTGTCAATGCAGATAAAGGAAAGCAAGTGTAGACCCAAAATCAAGTTCAGAGTGCTCCAGAAAATCCTAAGAGTGAAGGAGAAGCTACTGCAGAAGAAAGAGTTCAAGAGTCCAAAAATCAGGGAAATCCTAAGACTCCCAGGTATGTAAGGTTAAATCATTTAGAGAATAAGATTATAGGTGATAATAATAGGGTGTTATGACTAAGAGAAGTGTTGTTGATGAGTATTGCTTGATTTCTAAGATTGAACCTAAAGATGTTGATGAAGCATGTAAAGATGAAATTTGGGTTAAAGCTATGGAAGAAGAGTTGAATCATATTGAGAAGAATGATACATAGATTTTAGTTCCTAGACCTAAAGATAAGAATGTAATCGGAACTAAATGGGTGTTTCGAAATAAATTGAATGAGCAAGGTGAAGTTGTTAGGAATAAAGCAAGACTTGTTTTTAAAGGTTACTCTCAGATGGAAGGTATTGATTTTTAGGAGAATTTTTCCCTCGTAGCTAGAATTGAAGCTATTATATTATTTATTTCTTATTCTACTTAAAAATTCCAAGTGTATCAAATGGATGTCAAGTCATCCTTTCTTAATGGTGAGCTGAAAGAAGAAGAGTACATTGAGCAACCAGATGGTTTTTCAATTGATAAATCAGAAAGATATGGTTTGCAAGTTGAAGAAAGAATTATATAGATTGAAGCAAGCTCCAAGAGCTTGGTATGCCAAATTGGATATGTATTTATTAAAGCTTGAATTCAATAAAGGTACTGTTGGCAGTAATTTGTATTTCAAGATTGATAATGATAACATCTTAATTGTTGAAGTTTTTGTTGATGACATTATTTTTGGTGGAAACGATGGTTTGTGCAAGATGTTTGTTGATGATATGAAGAATGACTTTGAGATGTCTATGATAGGTGAGATGAAATTATTTTTGGGATTGCAAATTACAAAGTTGGATCAACGTATCTTTATATCTCAATCTAAGTATGTGAAGGAATTGTTCAAAAGTTTGGTTTGGATGATGCAAACCCTATTGGTACACCTGTGGTGACCAGATGTAAGTTGACAAAGGATGATGATTCTCTGAAAGCAAATCAGACTATATACAAATCTATGATTGGTGGTTTGTTGTATTTGACTCTGACTAGACTTGATATTACGAATGTTGTATGTCTTGTTGCTCGAATTCAAGTTGATCCTAAAGAATCTCATGTTGTTGTTGGGAAAAGAATTTTTAGATATTTGAAAGGAATAGTTGATTTTGGTTTGTGGTATCCTAGAGATGATGATTTTACTTTGAGTACTTTTACTAATATTGATTGGCTAGGTGATGTTGAATACTTTTACTAATGTTGATTAGCTAGGTGATGTTGAATGATTTTACTTTGAGTACTTTTATCAATTAAGTTTCATTTCTTAAGAGAGAAGGCGAATGAGAAGGAAGTCATATTGGAGTATGTATCTAAAAAGGAATAGATTGCAAATATATTCATAAAGCCTTTGCCAAAAGATACATTTGAGTATCTCAGAGAGAAGCTAGGGGTATTTGCCCCTCTTGATGAGAACTAAAATGCATGGAGTTGCATCAGTTCGGTGAACTTCACAGAGAAATCTTGTGATCCGAATTGATCAGTGTGGTTGCTACTCAGGCGGAGTAGTCAGTGATGTGTTTCAATTGTTTAGAATTGTTAGTGTGTGTCAAAGGGAGGGAGAATAAAGATTTGTGTTTTATGTGCCTTTTGCATTGATGTCAAAGGTGGAGAGAAGCATGTGAAAAACCCTATGGGGGAGAGAGTTATGTGCATAATGTTATGGGGAGATATTTGGTTGTTGTTTTCTTTCTTTTCATTGATTTTTTTTCACATTCATATGTTGTCATCAATTCCAAAGGGAGAGATTGTTGGCTATTGTTGAGAAGTTTGCAGCAATGATGTGATGTCATTGATGTCAACATATTCTTCTATGCATTCCAGTGTTGCAGTCAGATTAAATGAGTTGGTTTGGTAAGTATGTTGTAGTTGAGCTATTGTGGTTTAATGGGATTATTCATATGCATGTTTAGTTATTTTAGTAGAAGTTTCAATGGTTCACATGATGATTTGATTGAGTTATGAGGTCCGGTATTATGGTTGCTTTCTAATTGTTCATGTTATTCGATATTCTAGTTTGTGCTCCGTATTGCTCCAGAATTGCATCATCTTGGTTTGTAGATTTGGAAAAGTGTTTGAGACATTCGTATGTGTCCTCAATTCACATGGTTCTTGATTTGGAATTCTGCAAGTAAACCTTTCAATTTGTTAGTCAGTTCAGCGTGTGTTCTTCAGGTTTAGTATATTGATGATGGAGATTCTATTAAGTGGTGATGTTATGGTTGTTTCTGGTGTGATTCGCATTGCTTTGTGGATGTTTCTACATTGGGTCGTATCCATGTTGATCGTCTGCATTGATTGATATGCCTGTTATTGATCATTTTCTTGATCTGGTGGTATTCTTTGTGTTATGCAATATTCTTGGTGATTGTAGCATGTTGCGGATATTTGAGGCATAATTGTTGGTGTTGTTGTGTTTTTGTGGTGGTAATTTAGGTCCATACTATGTCTTAGATGACATTTTTTTGGTTCACATGTGTTTTTGTAGCATGTGAGATTATTATCTTGTAATTTGTGTTGAGGGTCTAGTCGATCTTGAATTATAGGTTGATGATTTGTATAAATATATGTAATATTAATTTGAGAGATGTATCTATGTGTATGAACATTGAATTGGTCTTTCAGTAGCAGAGGAGAAGTGCAAAAAAGTGAGAGAGTATGAATAAGTGGAAACAGAAGAGTTTAAATATATGTGCTTAACCGGAACTATAATCAAGCATGTGGAGATACTATTCTCTCAGTTCATGTAATCTAGATTTTTGTCAGGATTTTGTAAGGCGGTGAGCCTTCCTTAGGGTTGTACCCCTTCTTGTTATTTGAGCAGTGAGCTCTAGGAAATGTGCCTGATGCATGTGCATTCCCCATTGTAATATTTACATTTACTTCTAACAGGGTATTATCTCATTATGGATATGTTTCCACGTCAAAAATCTCAGTGTTATGTGTGTTATTGATGTGGTGTTGATTTGTTTTTTCTTTGTTCATTATCAGATCTCAATTTAATTTTGAATTGTGTTGATATTGTGAGCAAACTGATTCACCCCCCCGTCCCCTCTAAGTTTTTTGTATTTTTGCCAACAATTGGTATCAGATTTAGATCCTCTGAAAGAAGCTTGATCGCTTGAGGAGATTCGGGATGGCAACCTTTGCTTTTAAGAAGGATAGTCTGAGATTTGATGGAATGAATTACACTCTCAGATGAGATAAAGGAAGTTGATTTCAATATTAGTGCTAAGAAAGCATTGTTGAGTGCCTTGTCTAATTTTGAGATGACTAATGTGATGGATTTGCATATTGCTCATGAGATATGGAAGAAGCTAGAGACTTTGTATGAAGGTGATAGTCATGTGAAAGTTGCTAAGTTGTAGAGCTTGAAGGGAAAGTATAAAATGTTGAATATGGGAGAAGATGAGAACATTACCTCCTTTATGCAGAAAGTGAATGAGCTTGTGTAGAACATCAGATGTGTTGGTGGAGTATTGGAAGAATCTGAGATTGTTACTAAAGTGTTGAGATCTTTGACTCCTGCTAACAAGCACAAGGTTGTTGCTATTGAGGAGTTCTGAACGATGGCAGATGTGACTAGAGACATGTTGATTGGTAATCTTGTTGCTTTTGATTTGAGAGAATATGGTGAAGCCCCTCCTAAATTTGAACCTCCATTTAAAGCTACTATATCCGGGAAGCAGAAATATGATTTGGGAGAAAGTTCAACATGAGTATCCAAATATGAGAAGGAGATGAGAGAGCTTGAAGAAGATGAAATAGATTTTGAAGAGCTTGAAGCCCTAATTATGAGAAGATTTCCTAAAGGTGCTAGTAAGTATGAAGGAAAGTTGGCTCTTAAATGTCTTTCTTGCAATAAGATTGGACATTTTCCCTTTAGGTGTCCGAAAAGAGTTCCTAAGGATCTCTTTAAGACCTATAATTCTAAATATCAGAAGAAGTGCTATTTTTTTGTTGATGAAGGTGTGATAGATGATGAGTCTGATAAAGGATATTCAGGAGATGAGTGGGTGTTCATTGCTATCAAGAAAGATGATCTAGTGATTGTTGATTCTACCAGCTACATTATTGAAAAGAAAGATGAATGGGAAATTGACAATGGTTTCTCTCATCATATGGCAAGTGATAAGAGTAAGTTTGTGAGTATGGAAAAGAATGATGGTGGTGTAGTAAGATTTGGAGATGACAAATCTAGTATAAATTGTGGTAGAGGTGCTATTTCTCTTGATGGCAAGCACAACACTGATGATGCCTTATATGTTGAATGTCTAAAGCATAATCTTTTGAGTGTTGGACAAATGGTTGATAAGGGATATAATTTGCAATTCAAGGATGGTAGATGTAAGATCTTGAGTAGCTTCGAAAGTGAAATTGCATTAGTTACAAAGACTAAAGGTAATACCTTTCACTTGAATGCTGGTAGTAAAATTTGTTTAATTGATTAGGTTGAAGAAAGCTAGTTACGCAATAGAAGGATGTGTCATGTAAATTTTGATTGCATGGTTAAGATAAGTTCCACTGAATTTATAAGAGATTTGCCTAAGATTGTAAAGCCTTTTAATTCGATATGTAAGGAATGTCAGATAGGGAAGTAGACAAGAGTTTCTTTCAAAAGAAAACAATATACCTCTAATGGGATATTGGATCTTATGCATAATGATTTGTGGGGTCCCTCTAGAGTAAGAATCTTGTAGGGTAACATGTATTTCATGTTGTTGATTGATGACTATTCAAGGATGATGTGGGATACTTTCTTAAGGAAGAAGTCTGAGGCATTGGAGAAGTTCAAGATTTTCAAATCTATGGTTGAGATAGAGACTAGTTTGAAGCTGAAGTGTCTAACATCTGACAAAGGTGGTGAATTTACATCCGGTGAGTTCAATTATTTCTGTGAAGAGCATGGGGTGAAGAGATAGTTATCTGCTCTATGGACCCCCCATGAGAATGGTATTGTGAAAAGGAAGAACGGAATAGCTCAGGAAGCTACTAGAACCATGATGATTCAAGGAAATGTTTCACATTTCTATTGGAGAGTAGTTATGAGTATTGTTGTATACACTCTCAATAGGGTGCATATTAAAGGTGATACTAGTAAGACTCCCTATGAGTTATGGTTCGGTGATTCTCCTACAGTTAGATATTTCATAATTTTTAGTAGTAAATGCTATATCAGAAGAGATGAAGATCTAGGGAAGTTTTATGCTAGATGTGATGAAGGAATCTTTCTTGGTTATTCTACTAAGAGCAAATCCTATTGGCGTTATAATAAGAGATTCAGGAAGGTAGTTGAAAGTGCTAATGTGAAAGTGGATAAAGGAAATGACTATCAGCCCAGATACTCCAAATATTATTCAGATGATCAGATTGTCAATATAAATAAAAGAAACCAAGTGCGGACCCAGAATCAAGTTCAAAGTGCTCCAGAAAATCCTGAGAGTGAAAGAGAAGCTAGTGCAAAAGAAAGAGTTCAAGAGTTTGAAAATCATGAAAATCCTCGGACTCCCAAGTATGTAAGGTTAAATCATTCAAAGAATTAGATTATAGGTGATAAGAATAGAGGTTTGATGACTGGGAGAAGAGTTGTTGAAGAGTATTGCTTGATTTCTAAGATTAAACCTAAAGATATTGATGAAGCATGTAAAGATGAAAAATTGGGTTAAAGTTATAAAAGAAGAGTTGAATCAGATTGAGAAGAATAATGCATGGATTTAAGTTCCCAGACCTAAAGATAAGAATTTAATCAAAACTAAATGGGTGTTTCAGAATAAATTGAATGAGCAAGTTGAAGTTGTTAGGAATAAAGCAAGACTTGTTTGTAAAGTTTACTCTCAGATGGAAGGTATTGATTTTGAGGAGACTTTTGCTCTAGTAGCTAGAATTGAAGTTGTTAAAATTATTTCTTTCTTATTCTACTTACAAACATTTCCAAGTGTATCAGATGGATGTCAAGTCAGCCTTTCTTAATGGTGAGCTAAAAGAAGAAGACTACATTGAGCGACCAGATGGTTTTCAGTTGACAGGTCAGAAAGATATGGTTTACAAGTTGAAGAAAGCGTTATATGGATTGAAGAAAGCTCCAAGAGCTTGGTATGCCAAATTGGATATGTATTTGATGAAGCTTGAATTCAATAAAGGTATTGTTGACAGTAATTTGTACTTCAAGATTGATAATGATAACATCTTAATTGTTGAAGTTTTTGTTGATGACATTATTTTTGGTGGAAATGATGGTTTGTGCAAGATGTTTGTTGATGATATGCAAAATAAGTTTGAGATGTCTATGATAGGTGAGATGAAATACTTTTTGGGATTGCAATTTACTGAGTTGGATCAAGGTATCTTTATATCTCAATCTAAGTATGTGAAGGAATTGTAGAAAAGTTTGGTTTGGATGATGCAAACCCTGTTGGTATACTTATGGTGACCAGATGTAAGTCAACAAAGGATGGTGATTCTCCAAAAGCAAATCAAACTATATACAAATCTATGATTGGCAGTTTGTTGTATTTGACTTAGACTAGACTTGATATTATGAATGTTGTATGTCTTGTTACTAGATTTCAAGTTGATCCTAGAGAATCTCATGTTGTTTCTGTGAAAAGAATTTTCAAATATTTGAAAGGGAAGGTTGATTTTAGTTTGTGGTATCCTAGAGATGATGAATTTACTTTGAGTACTTTTACTCATGATGAATGGGCAGGTGATGTTGATGATAGGAAGAGTACTAATGTTGGTGCATTTTTCTTGGGTAAGAGATTGGTTTAATGAATGAATAAGAAGTAGAATGCTATATCTTTGTCTACTACAGAAGCTAAATACTTTGTTGTTGCTAGAAACTATACTCAGGTGATTTGGATGAAGCAGATGTTAAAGTATATTAGAGTTGTTTTTTATGAGACTGCTGCTATATACTGTGACAATTCAAATGCTATCAATATTTCTAAGAATTTAGTGTTACATTTTAAGACCAAGCATATATCAATAAAGTTTCATTTCTTGAGAGAAAAGGTGAATGAGAAGGAAGTCGTATTGGAGTATGTGGTACAAAGGAATAGATTGCAGATATATTCATAAAGCTTTTTTGTAGATATATACATAAAATTCAAAGTTGAACCTATGGAAAATTAGATCAATAAAGATCTTATTTTTGAATGAAACTAAACAAATTCAAATATTCAATATCTAAATTTCCATAGGTTCAAAGATACATTTGAGTATCTCAGAGAAAAGCTAGGGGCAATTGCCCCTCCTGATGAGAGCTAATATGCATGGAGTTGCATCAGTTCGGTGAACTTCACAGAGATATCTTGTGATCAGGGTTGATCAGTGTGGTTTCTACTCAGGGGGAGTAGTCGGTCATGTGTTTCAAATGTTCAAAATTGTTAGTGTGTGTCAAAGGGAGAGAGAATCAAGATTTATGTTGTTTGTGCCTTTTGCATTGATGTCAAAGGGTGAGAGGAGCATGTGAAAAACCCTATGGGGGAGAGAGTGATGTGCATAATCTTATGGGGAGATTTTTGGTTGTTGATTTCTTTCTTGCATTGATTTTTTTTCACATTCATATGTTTTCATCAATGTCAAAGGGGGAGATTGTTGGATATTACTGAGAAGTTTGGAGGAGTGATGTGATGTCATTGATGTCAAAATATTTTTCTATGTATTCCAGTGTTGCAGTTAGATTAAATGAGTTGGTTTGGCCAGTATGTTGCAGTTGAGCTGTTGTGATTTAATGGGTTTTGTGATATGCATGTTTAGTTGTTTTAGTATAACTTTCAATGGTTCACATGATGATTTGATCGAGTTATGAGGCTGGGTATTATGGTTGGTTTTGAGTTGTTCATGTTATTCGATATTCTAGATTACGCTCCGGAATTGCATTAGCTTGGTTTGCAGATTCGGCAAAGTGTTTGAGACATTCATATGTGTCCTCAATTCGGATGGGAAGTTTGCAAGTGAATCTTTCAGTTTGTTAGTCAGTTCAACGTGTGTTATTGAGGTTCAATATATTGATGATGGAGATTTTAGTAAGTGGTGATGTGGTTGTTTATGGTGTGATTCATATTTCTTTTGGATGTTTCTAGATTGTTTCTTATCCATGTTGATGGTCAGCATTGATCGTTATGCACATTATTGACTATTTTCTTTATTCAATGGTGTTCTTTGTGTTATGCAACATTCTTGGTGATTGAAGCCTGTTGCAGATGTTCGAGGAATAATTGTTGGTGGTGTTGCATGTTTGTGGCGGTGATTTAGATCCATACTATGTCTTAGATGGAATTGTTTTGGTTTGCATGTGTTGTTGTAGTGTGTGTGGTTATTATCTTGTAATTCATGTTGAGGGTTTAGCCGATCTAGAAATATAGGTTGATGATTTATATAAATGTATGTAATATTCATTTGAGAGATGTATTTGTGTGTGTGAACATTAAATTGATCTTTCATTAGCGGAGAAGTGTGAAAATGTGAGAAAGAGTGTGAAGAAGTGTAAAGAGAAGAGTTTGAATATATGTGCTTAACAGGAACTATAATCGGGCATGTGGAGATATTATTATTTTAGTTTATGTAATACGGGTTGTTGTCTGAATTTTGTAAGGCGATGAGCCATCCTCAGGGTTGTATCCCTTCTTGTGATTTGAGCAGTGAGCTCTAGGCAATGTGCCTGAATGCATGTGCATTCCCCATTACAATATTTACATTTACTCCTAACAGGGTATTATCTCCTTGTGGGTAGGTTTCCACGACAAAAATATTGGTGTTATGTGTGTTATTTATGTGGTGTTGATTTATGTTTTCATTGTTCATTGTCATATCTCAATCTAAGTTTGAATTGTGCTGAGTTTGTGAGAAAATTGATTCACCCCTCCCCCCCTCAGTTTGTTGCATTGTTTTCAATAATTGGTATCAAAGTTAGATCCTCTGAAAGAAGCTTGACCACTTGTGGAGATCCAGGATGGAAACCTTTTCTATTAAGGATAGTCTGAGATTTGATGGAACAAATTACACTCTCTAGAAAAATTGGATGGAATTTCATTTGAGATGCATCAATGAAGACTATTAGAAGATTACTAAGAATATGTATAATGCTCTTCAGAATGGTCTTACCACTTCGGATGAGATAAAGGAAGTTGAATTCAATATTAGAGCTAAGAAATAATTATTGAGTACCTTGTTTGGTTCTAAGATGACTAATGTGATGGATTTGTAGACTGCTCATGAGATATGGAGGAAGCTAGAGACTTTGTATGAAGGTGATAGTCATGTGAAAGTTTCTAAGTTGGGGAGTTTGAAGGCAAAGTATGAAATGGTTAAGATGGGAGAAGATGAGAACATTGCCTCCTTTATGCAGAAAGTGAATGAGCTTGTGTTGAACATCAGATGTGTTGGTGGAGTATTGGAAGAATCTGAGATTGTTACTAAAGTGTTGAGATCTTTGCCTCCTTCTAACAAGCACAAGGCTATTGCTATTAAAGAGATTCAAACGGTGACATATGTGACTAGAGACATGTTTATCGGTAATATTTTTGCATTTGAGTTGAGAGAATTTGGTGAAGCCCCTCCTAAATCTAAATCTACATTTAAAGCTACTATATCCAAGATGCAAAAATATGATCTGGTAGAATGTTCAACAAGAGTATCCAGATATGAAAAGGAGATGAGAGAGCTTGAAGAATATGAAAGAGAGCTTGAAGAGATTGCATCTCGGATTGCTAGAAGATTTCCTAAAGGTGTCGGTAAGTATGAGGGAAAGTTGTCTCTTCAATATTTTTCTTACAATAAGATATGTCATTTTGCCTCAAGGTTTCCGAAAAGAGTTTCTAAGAAGTCATTTAAGCCCTATAAATTTAGTTATCATAAGAAGTTCTATTTTGCTACTAATGAAGGTGTGACAGATGATGAATCTAATAAATAATATTCAGGAGATAAGTGGGTGTTCATTGTTATTAGGTAAGATGATCCAGTGACTATTGTTTCTACTAGCTGCATTATTGAGAAGAAAAATGAATGGGTTATTGATAGTGGTTGATCTCATCATATGACAAGTGATAAGAGTAAGTTTGTGAGTATGGAAAAGTATGATGGTGGTGTAGTAAGATTTGGAGATGAAAAAGTTGGTATAATCTGTGATAGAGGTATTATTTCTCTTGATGGAAAGAATAACACTAATGATGCCTTGTATGTTGAAGGTCTAAAGCATAATCTTTTGAGTGTTGGATAGATGGTTGATAAGGGATGTGATTTGTGATTCAAGGATGGTAGATGTAAGATCTTGAATAGCTCCGGAACTGAAACTACATAAGGTACAAAGACTAAAGGTAATATCTTTCACTTGAATGTTGGTGGTAAAAGTTGTTTAATTACTTAGGTTGATGAAAGTTGTTTATGGCATAGAAGGATGTGTCATGTAAATTTTGATTGCATGGTTAAGATAAGTTCCACTAAAGTTGTAAGAGATCTACCTCAGATTGTAAAGCCTTCTAATTTGGTATGCAAGGAATGTCAGTTACGGAAGTAAACAAGAGTTTCTTTCAAAAGCAAATAATATACCTCTAATGGGATATTGGATCTTGTACATACTGATTTGTGTGGTACGTCTAGAGTAAGAAGCTTGCAAGGTGACATATATTTCATGTTGTTGATTGATGACTATTCAAGAATGATGTGGGTTACTTTCTTAAGGGAGAAGTCTAACGCATTGGAGAAGTTCAAGATTTTCAAAGCTATGGTTGAGACAGAGACTGGTTTGAAGCTGAAGTGTCTGAGATCAGATAGAGGTGGTGAATTTACCTTTGGTGAGTTCAATTCTTTTTGTGAAGAGCATGGGGTGAAGAGACAATTATCTGCTCTGCGGACCTCTCAGTACAATGGTATTATGGAAAGGAGGAAAATGACAATTTAGGAATCTACTAGAACAATTATGATCGAAGGAAATATTATGTATGTCTATTGGATAGAAGTTGTGAGTACTATTGTATACACTTTCAACAGGGTGCATATTAAATGTGGTACTGATAAGAATCCTTATGAGTTTTAGTTTGATCATGCTCCTACAATTTGACATTTTAGAATTTTTGGTAGTAAATGCTATATCAAAATTATGTGAAGGAATTGTTGAAGAAGTTTGGTTTGGACGATGCAAAGCCTGTTGGTACACCTATGGTGACCAGATGTAATTTGACAAAAGATGATTATTCTCCAAAAGAAAATCAGACTAGATACAAATCTATGGTTGGTGGTTTGTTGTATTTGACTCAAACTAGACCTGATATTATGAATGTTGTATGTCTTATTGCTAGATTTCAAGTTGATAGGTGGTGCAGGAGCACCTACCTATAAAGGCATGAGCCAAGAGTAAGATGATTTTCTATTAGTTAGAATAAATGTAATAAGACCCTATGGGTCCTTTTTTATAATTCAATGTCCTAGGAGTGTGACAAGTTTGTCCATATCTGGATCAAATTATCATCTAGGGTCTGGTAGAGCAAATTGAGTCAATAAGGGTCATAATGTTCTAAATTGAGGGATCAAGTGACCACAAGTCTATTTGAGTCATTTTTTATGTTTTAAATTCAAATATAATCATTTTGGGGAACTATGATAGTCTAGAGTATAAGTTGGTCGAATTATGCAAAAGTTGTCATATTGTCAATTTGTTGTCATGACAATTTTGCACTTTTTGTAAATCGGGATTCTCCAACAGTTGGTCAGTTTGAAAAATAATTGGAGGAGGTTATGGTCAGTTGGGAAACACCTTTAAAGGCCCCAAACACCAAAGAATGTAAGTTGGTTATGTTGGTTGATTTGGAAAGGAATTTAAAGCATCAAGAACTGTTGGAAACTTGAAAAATCGTCTGATTTCTATTGATTGCATAATGAAGGTGGATTGGTAAGAATGCTCATGACATAGATCATACAATTAGATTATCTTACCTTTGTTTTGAATTCAGTGTGGAACCTTAAGTGATCATTTCCCATTTCTACAAACATTTTTTTTTACTGGGTAGCCTAAAACCCTTAAACCCCTAGGGTTTGACTACAATAATGGGCTTTGGCCTATCAATCCTTAGCTGAACTCTTTCTCGTTACAAGAGATGATAGGCCACTATTCATATGTTAGTACAAAAAGCCATTAAGAGGATGCAACAGGGTGAAGAGGATGGAGAACTAACACTAGGTCTGGCATCTCTATGTGACAGGCCCATTTGATGAGTGCAATGCATGAGAATTGAGAGGTAGAGCACTGGGAAAGGGTTTGAATGTGGTAAAAGAGATTTTTGGAGTTTGGCATAATATTTCATGGTTAGTGGTGGTCATCCATTAGGAGAACCAAACCATTTTGTGAAAGGCGTTCAGTCAAATAGGTCTAAAAGCCCTATTAGGTCTGTTAGTGCAGCACCAGTTGAAATATCTGCAAGTTGTTCTAGTACTGAAAACTAAGATATTGTTTATAACTCACAAAAGGGTATCTTAAAATATAATTTTTTTGTCTAGATCCTCAGGGTGTCAAAAGTTATCACTCAATTCCTTCAAAAGGAGGCCTAATAGCAATCAGTTCAGGTTTGTGGGCGAATGAGTCAAGATTGATGTTTCTATGCACCTAAACCATGAAATCCTATTTCATTTGTGTTCAAGTGTTTTGAGAACACCCCTCCAAGGATTGTGTATTGAATTGGTCAAGTGGGCCACTCAAACCCTTAAGCCTAGTAATAGCTCACTCATTGTTTGCTAGGGTGTGTGTCTAGTCACACAAGAACTTGAGAAGTGTTAGTTATTTGTAAGTGGACATAGTGGAGCCTTGGGGTTTTCAAAGGTGTTGTTTGGTATTATTTAGCCATTGCTTAACTTTGTGTTGTGTTAGGATCTTTAGAATCAAGGTTTACCAATTGAGTCTATGAACCTTAGAAGTTGACTGGTTAAGGTTAACCTTCTTCCGGTCTATGCCTCCTCGTCATATTGGTATCAAAGTAGGATTTTGAAGATCACTTGGTGGTGTGGTCTTAGTGTATGTCAGAGGAAGAGATTGAAATAGGAGCTAATAGAATGCCTTTTAAGAGTATGTCACAAGATGTGGTGAAGAAGTTGATTGAAGATATGCTTGAGTCCAAGCTTGAAGAATTGAAAAAGACTAAGGATAAGGAAGATGGAAGTGACACTGACGAAGAAAGGGATAAAGAATATGGGGAATCCTCTAAGCGGGTAGAGGAGATACCTATAGATCAAAGGGCATTTATAGATGCCTTGAGGTCAGTCAATAGGGACACCATTGATGGTTTTCCTATATATAGTGGAAGTATGGAAGTAGAAGAGGTGATAGACTGGATTGAAGCATTGACCAGTCATTTTGAGTACAAAGAAATCATTGATGATAAGAGGATTAAGTTGGAAAAAACAAGGTTGAAGGGATCTTCTCTTACATGGTGGAACTGTGTACAAGGAGAGAGAGTTAAGGAGGAAAAAAGTATGATAACCTCCTCGGAAAGGATGAAAGCTAAAGTCAAGGCACAATTCATGCCCATTGATTATGAAGTGTAGATATATAGAAAAATGCATAACCTTAGACAGAGATGCCTTGATGTGAATGCATATATGGAGGAGTTTCATAAACTCAGTCTCAGAACAAAGAGACAAGAAGAAGAGTCAGAGAAAGTGGCCAGGTACTTGAACGACCTAAGGATGAATATCCAAGATGAGATCAGCATCTTGGCACTGGAGATAGTGAACAAGTGTTTTCAATTGGCCCTAAGGGCAGAAGAGAAACTAAAGAGAATAAGTGAGCAGAGTAATAGAGGTAAAGGAGGGAGAAGTTTCAGAGGTAGAGGCAGTTTTGGAGGAAGAATTCCTAACCAAAGGTCTAATGGTGAGTCCATCCAAGGAGAGCAAGTTGGGGACTCAAGTAGCAGAGGAGGCTATCGTGGGAGAAGACCTAATGGAAGAGGTACGACAAATGGATCATGGAGAGGATCCAAGTTCTCTAGTATGAGATACTATAATTTCAATCAGATGGGGCACTTAGCCTACAAGTGTCCAGAGAAGGCCTCAACTTCTCATGGTGGTGAGAGGAGAACCACTTTGACTCAAGAAGATGCAAGGAGTGTGACATCTCTTGAAGTGAATTTGACATCAGAGATGGGAGAGAACCTAATGATCAAGAGGACACTGCTCAAGGAACCAGTGAAGATTGGGCCACCCCAAAGGAAGGCTTTGTTTAGAATCAACTACAAGATTCAAGGTAAGGTTTGTAAAGTTGTCATAGATTCAGGATCTACTGATAACATTGTATCTTTGGAAGCAATAAACAAGTTGAACTTGGAAACAATACCCCATAGTTGTCCATATAGAGTCAGTTGGTTGAACAAAGGGCAACACACACTCATCAATGAACAAGCATGGGTAGAGTTTAGTATTGGGGGGTATAAGGATAAAATTTTGTGTGACATCCTTCCAATGGATGCTTGTCATCTCTTGCTTGGCAGACCATGGCAATTTGATAGAAATGCTTATCGTGACGGAGAAAATAATTCTTACTCCTTCCAAAAGAATGGTGTGACCTTTAGGATACAGTCAGTGGTAGAAGGAGATCCACAACATGTAGGATCTAGTGTGATGATGTTAGGAGAAAAAGAATTCATTGATACACTAGAGGAAGGTGGAGTAGGTTTTTCTTTGATTGTGAAGCCCAAGGAAGAAAGGAAGAAGGGTGTGAGTGAGGTAGGACCTAAGGAGGTCAGAGAACTGCTAGACCAATACAAAGGAGTGGTTGCAGAAGATATACCTGATTCCCTGCAACCTATTAGAGATATTAATCATCAGATCGACCTTATATCGGGAGTAGTACTTCCTAACAAGGCATCATATAAAATGACCCCACAGTAGAATGAAGAGATAGCTAGGAAAATTCAAGAGCTCCTAGATAAAGGGTTGATAAGAAAGAGCCTTAGCTCATGTGCAGTGCCTACTTCTTTAGGCCCAAAGAAGGATGGGAAATGGAGACTTTGTACTGATTCTAGAGCTATCAATAGGATAACCATCAAATATAGGTTTCCTATTCCAAGGATAGAGGACCTAATGGATTATTTAGGGGAAACTACCTATTTCTCTAAAATTGATCTCAAGAGTGGGTAACATTAGATAAGGATAGAGAGGGGGATGAATGGAAAACTGTATTTAAAACCAATGAACGATTGTATGAATGGCTTGTGATGCCTTTTGGTCTTTCAAATTCCCCTAGAACCTTTATGAGACTAATGAATGAAGTGTTGCAAGAGTTTATAGGGAAATTTGTGGTAGTCTACCTTGATGACATATTGATGTTTAGCAAGAGCAAGGAGGAGCACTTGAAACACTTGGAGATAGTCTTGAAGCGGCTGGACGAGAAGAAGTTGATGATAAATTTAGAGAAGTGTGACTTCATGAAGAAGGAATTGGTGTACTTGGGTTTTTTCATCTCTAAGGGTGACTTGAAGATGGATTCTTCTAAGGTAGAGGCTACTCTGAACTGGCCTACACCTAAGACAGTCGGAGAGGTAAGAAGTTTTCATGGTTTGGCACCATTTTATAGGAAATTCATTAGAAATTACAGTGATATTTGTGCACCTATGTTAGAAACCATCAAGAGTGGTGGTAAGGTGAAGTTTGTGTGGACCAAAGAATCAAAGAAGAGTTTTGAGTGTTTAAAACAAAAATTTGCCAAGTACCTAGTCCTAGTATTGCTTCATTTCAGTAAGGTCTTCACCATTAATCTGATGCAAGTGGTTGGGCTATAGGAGAAGTATTGAGCCAAGAGAGGAGATTTGTAGCCTTTTTCAATGAAAAACTAAATGAAGCGTAGAGGAAGTATTCCTCATATGATTTAGAGTTGTATGCTATGGTACAAGCTCTGAAAAAGTGGATACATTACTTGCTTCCTAAGGAGTTTATTGTGTATACTGATAATCATGCTCTTAGTTTTTTGAATGGACAGGAGAAACTCAGTCATAGAAATATGAAATGGGTTGAAAGTCTTCAAGCATACACCTTCATCATCAAGCACAAGAAAGGGGTAGCCAATAAGGTTGCAGATTCTCTAAGTAGGAGGGTGTTGACAATGCAAGAAGTACAGTTGTAGAGTATGGGTGTTGAAGCACTCAAAGGATTGTATGAAGAGGACCAAGATTTCAAAGAAATATATAAGGTATGTTGTGAGTTTGCAAATGCTTTTCATGGAGAATTTTCTGACTATACCTTGCAGGATGGTCTTTTGTTCAAAGGGTGTCAATTATGTATCCCTAGATGTTCAATAAGGGATAATGTAGTAAAGGAGAAACATAGTGGTGGTTTAGGAGGTCACTTTGGGTTGAATAAGACTTTGGACCTAGTTAGGAGGTTTTACTTTTGGCCTAAGATGCAGAATGATATCAGAAAGTTTGTGGAGAGTTGTATTGTGTGTCAGAGAGTAAAGGAGGTCTCAACCAATGCAGGACTGTATCAACCTTTTCCTATACCAAGTAGACCATAAGAAAGTTTGAGTATGGAATTTGTGATGGGATTACCCAAGACAAAGATAGGTCATGACAGTGTGTTTGTTGTGGTAGATAGGTTCAATAAGATGGATCACTTTATTCCTTGTAAAACCACAAATGATGCTAGCTATATTGCGGGATTGTTTTTCAAAGCAATTGTTAGAATCAATGGGTTGCCTTTGAGTATTGTATCTAACCGGGACAATAAGTTTGTAGGGCATTTTTGGAGAACCTTGTGGAAAAGGTTGGGTACAATTTATCTTTTAGCTCAGCCTATCACCCTCAGACCGATGGACAAACTAAAGTTGTGAATAGGTTATTGGGAAATGTTCTTAGATGTTTGACAAAGGATCATGGAAGTAATTGGGATGTGGTGATACCTCAGGTAGGGTATGCCTATAATGATTCAATAAATAGGAGCATGGGTCTAAGTCCTTTTGAGATTGTCTATGGTAGTCATCCAAGATGAGTCTTTGAATTAAGATATGTCCAAGGGTTGGACAAGAGGAGTGGACGTGCTGATGAATTTGCAGAGGTTATGAAAGAGGTGCATCAACAAGTCAGAGATACCTTACAACGGAATAGTCAAAAGGTTAAAGCAAGAGTGGATCAGAGAAGGAGAGATGTGTAGTATCAAGTGGGTGACATGGTAATGGTTCTTCTTAGCAAAGACAGACTACCCAAGGGAAGCCATAGCAAGTTAAGGATGCGCAGAATTGGACCTTGTAAAATTTTGGATTAATATGGTCCTAATGCTTAAAAAATTGAACTCCTTGATGATGTTTCTATGTCACCTCTATTTAATGTTTCTAATCTAACATTGTATAGGAGTCCTATTATAGAAGAATGTGCAGGTGAATCTGTTCAAGAAAGTGAAGAGTGGATAAAACACTTACCACCTAAGGAACCGCCTAAAATGAAGTGCATCTTGGATAGCAAGGAAGCCAATAAAACAAGGCACAAGACCTATTTTGAACACTTAGTTAAATGGCATGGCCTTCCTGACTTAGAAGCTACCTGGATGCTAGAGGAAGATATCAAAAAGCAAGGTGGTGATTTACAGCAGTTAGTCTGTAAGAGGACTTGAGACAAATTTCACCCGGGGAATATGGTGTAGGAGAACCTACCTATGAAGGAATGAGTGAGGAACAAGATGATTTTCTATTAGTTATAAGAAATGTAATATGACCCTATGGGTCCTTTTTTGTAATTCAATGTCCTAGGAGTGTGACAAGTTTGTCCATGTTTGGATCAAATTGTCATCTAGGGTCCAGTAGAGCAAATTGAGTCAATAAGGGTCATAATGCTCTAAATTGAGGGATCAAGAAACCACAAGTCTATTTGAGTCATTTTTTATGTTTTAAATTCAAATGTAATCATTTTGGGGGACTATGATAGTCTAGAGTCTAAGCTGGTTGAATTATGCAAAATTTGTCATATTGTCAATTTGTTGTCATGACAATTTTGCACTTTTTGTAAATCGGGATTCTCCAACGGTCAGTTAGTTTGAAAAATAGTTTGAGGTTATGGTCAGTTGGGAAACACCTTTAAAGGCCCCAAACACCAAAGAATGTAAGTTGGTTATGTTGGTAGATTTGGAAAGGAATTTGAAGCATCAAGAACTGTTGGAAACTCAAAAAATCATATGATTTCTATTGATTGCATACTGAAGGTGGATTGGTGAGAATTCTCATGACATAGATCCTGTAGTTATATTGTCTTACCTTTGTTTTAAATTTAGTGTGGAACCTTGAAGTGATCATTGCCCATTTCTACAAGAAAATATTTACTGGGTAGCCTAAAACCCTTAAACCCCTAGGGTTTGACTGCAATAATGGGTTTTGGCCTATCAATTCTTAACTGAACTCTCTACCGTTATAGGAGATGACAGGCCACGGTATCATATATTAGTACCAAAATCCATTAAGAGGATGCAACGGGGTGAAGAGGATAGAGAACTAACCCTAGGTCTGGCATCTCTATGTGACAGACCAATTTGATGAGTGCAAAGCATGAGAATTGAGAGGTGGAGCACTGGGAAAGGGTTTGAATGTGGTAGAAGATTATTTTGGAGGTTGGAATTATTTCATGGTCAGTGGTGGTCATCCATTAGGATAACCAAACCAGTTTGTGAAAGGCATTTAGTCAAATAGGTCTAAAAGCCCTATTAGGTTTGTTAGTGCAGCACCGGTTGGAATATCTGCAAGTTGTTCTAGTACCAAAAAATGAGATATTGTTTAGAACTCCCAAAAGGGTATCTGAAAACATAATTTGTTTGTCTAGATCCTCAAGGTATCAAAATTTATCACCTGATTCCTTCAAAAGGAGGCCTAATAGCAACTGGTTTAGGTTTGTGGGCGAATGAGTCATGATTGATGTTCTGGTGGACCTAAACCATGAAATCCTATTTCATTTGTGTTAAAGTATTGTGACAACACCCCTCCAAGGATTGTGTATTGAATTGGTCTAGTGGGCCATTCAAACCCTTGAGCCTAGTAATAGCTCACTCATTGTTTGCTAGGGTGTGTGTCTAGTCACACAAGATCTTGAGAAGTGTTAGTTGTCTTTAAGTGGACATAGTGGAGCCTTGGGGTTTTCCAAGGTGTTGGTTGGTGTCATTTAACCATTTCTTAACTTGGTGTTGTGTTAGGATCTTTGGAATCAGGGTTTACTAGTTGAGTCTGTGAGCCTTAGAAGTTGACTGGTTAAGGTTAACCTCCTTCCGGTCTGTTGCCTCTTCATCAATAGGTAAAGAATCTCATGTTTTTGTTGTGAAGAGAATTTTTCAGATATTTAAAAGAGACAGTTGATTTTGGTTTGTGGTATCCTAGAGATTATGATTTTACTTTGTGTGCTTTTAAAAATGTTGATTGGGCAGGTGATGTTGGCGACGGGAAGAGTACTAGTGGTGGTGCATTTTTCTTGGGTAAGAGATTGTTTTCATGGATGATTAAGAAGAAGAATGTTATATCTTTGTCTACTGCATAAGCTGAATACATTGTCACTACTAGCAACTATACTCAGGTGATTTGGATGAAGCAGATGTTGAAGGATATCAAAGTTATTTTTGATGAGCCTACTGCTATATACTGTGACAATTCAAGTGCTATCAATATTTATAGGAATCCAATGTTGCATTCTAATACCAAGCATATATCAATCATGTTTCATTTCTTGAGAGAGAAGGTGAATGAAAAGGAAGTCAGATTGCAGTATGTATCTACAAAGGAATAGATTGCAGATATCTTCACAAAGCCTTTGCCTAAAGATACATTTGAGTATCTCATAGAGAAGCTAGGGGTACTTTCCCCTCTTGATGAGAACTAAGATGCATGGAGTTGCATCAGTTTGGTGGACTTCACAGAGATATCTTGTGATCCGGATTGATGAGTGTGGCTGCTTCTCAAGAGGAGTAGTCAGTGATGTGTTTCAAATGTTTAAAATTTTTAGTGTGTCAAAGGGGGAGAGAATAAATATTTTTGTTGTATGTGCCTTTTGCATTGATGTCAAAGGGGGAGAGAAGCATGTGAAAAACCTTATGTCAGAGAGAGCTCTGTGCATAATCTTAGGGGGACATTGTTGGTTGTTGATTTCTTTCTTTTCATTAAGTTTTTTTCACATTCATATGTTGCCATTAATGCCAAAGGGGAGGATTGTTGGATATTACTGAGAAGTTTGTTGGAATGATGTGTTGTCATTGATGTCAACATATTCTTATGTGTATTCCAGTGTTGCAGTTAGATTAAATGAGTTGGTTTGGCTAGTATGTTGCAGCTGAGCTACTGCAATTTAATGGGTTTTGTGATATGCATGTTTAGTTGGTTCAGCAGAAGTTTCAGTGGTCCGCGTGATGATTTGATCAAGTTATGAGGTCTGGTATTATGGTTGGTTTTCATTTGTTTGTGTTATTTGGTATTCTAGTTTGTGCTTCGCATTGCTCTAGAATTGCATTATTTTGGTTTGCATATTTGGAAGAGTGTTTGGGATGTTCATATGTGTCCTCAATTCAGATGGTTCATGATTTGAAAGTCCATAAGTGAATCTTTCAATTTGTTAGTCAGTTCAACATGTGTTCTTGAGGTTCAATATATTGATGATGGAGATTCTAGTAAGTGGTGATGTTGCAGTTGTTTTTGGTGTGATTCACATTGCTCGTGGATGTTTCTAGATTAGTTCCTATCCATGTTGATGGTCCGCATTGATCGTTATGCGCGTTATTTATTATTTTCTTGATCTTGTGGTGTTCTTTGTGGTATGCGACTCTTGGTGATTGTAGTGTGTTGTAGATATTCAAGGCATAAGTGTTGGTGGTGTTGTGTGTTTGTGGTGGTTATTTAGGTCTAGACTATGTCTTAGCCGACATTGTTTTGGTTTGCATGTTTTGTTGTAGCATGTGAGGTTATTATCTTATAATTTGTGTTGAGAGTTTAACCAACCTTGAAATATAGTTTGATGATTTGTATAAATATATGTAATATTCATTTGAGAGATGTATCTACATGTGCAAAAATTGAATTGATCTTTCTATAGTAGAGGAGAAGTGTGAAAAAAGTGAGAAAGAGTGTGAAGAAGTGGAAAGAGAAGAGTTTGAATATATGTGCTTTACCAAAATTGTAATCAGGCATGTGGAGATGTTATTCTTTCAGTTCATGTAACCCAAATTGTTGTTTGAATTTTATAAGGAAGTGCTTGTGATTTGAGCAATGAGCTCTAGATAGTGTTCCTGAATGCATGTGCATTGTCCATTGTAATATTTACATTTACTCCTAACAAGGTATTATCTCATTGTGGGTAGGTTCTCACTGTGTTTTTTTTTCCCTTAACCAGGTTTTCCACGTCAAAAATCTTGGTGTTATGTGCATTATTGATATGGTGTTGATTTGTGTTTTTATTGTTCATTATCAAATCTGAATTTAAGTTTGAATTTTGTTGAGTTTGTGAGAAAACTAATTCACCCCTCCCCCTCTCAGTTTGTTGCATTGTTGCCAACAAGAATTGTTGAAGAAGTTTTGTTTAAATGATTCAAATCTAGTTGGTACCCCTATGGTGACCGGATGTAAGTTGACTAAGGGAGATGATTCTTCAAAAGTAAATCAGACTAGATATAGATCTATGATTGGTGGATTGTTATATTTGACTCAAACTAGACCGGATATTATGAATGTTGTGTGTCTTGTTTCTAGATTCAAGTTGATCCTAAGGAATCTCATGTTGTGGCTATGAAAAGAATTTTTAGATATTTGAAAGGGACAGTTGATTTTGGTTTGTGGTGTCCCAAAGATGATAATTTTACTTTGAGTGATTTTGCTGATGCTAATTGGGCAGGTGATGTTGATGACTGAAAGAGTACTAGTGGTGGTGCATTTTTCTTGAGTAAGAGGTTGGTTTCATGGATGAGTAAGAAGTAGAATGCTATTTATTTTTCTACTACAAAAGCTAAACACATTGTTGTTGCTAGAAATTGTACTCAGGTGATGTGGATGAAGTAGATGTTGAAGGATATCAGAGTTGTTTTTGATGAGCTTGTTGTTATATAATGTGATCATTCAAGTGGTGTCAACATTTCTAAGAATCTAGTGTTGCATTCAAAGACCAAGCACATATCAATCAAGTATCATTTCTTGAGAGAAAAGGTGAATGAGAAGACAAATTGGAGTATGTATCTACAAAGGAACAAATTGCAGATATCTTCACGAAGCCTTTGCCTAAGGATACTTTTGAGTATCTCATAAAGAAGCTAGGGGTAGTTTCCTCTCCTGATGAAAACTAAGATGCATGGACTTGCATCGGTCTGGTTAACTTCACAGAGATATCTTATGATCTGGATTGATGAGTGAGGTTTCTACTCAGGGGGAGTAGTGACTGTTGTGGTTCAAAGTGTTCAGATTTGTGAGTTAGTTCCAAAGAGGGAGAGAATCATGATTTGCATATGTTCCTTTTGCATTGATGTCAAAGGGGGAGAGAATCATGTGAAAAACTGCCATATCATGTGCTAGATCTCAGGGGAGATTCTTGAGAATTATGGGGAGATTGTTGGTAGTTGAATTATTTCTTTGCATTGATTATTTTTCACATTCATATGTTGCCATCAATACCAAAGGAGGAGATTATTGGATATTGTAGAGAAGTTTGTTGGAATGTTGTGTTGTCATTGATGTGAATATATTCATTTGTGTTTCAGTGTTATAGTCGGATTAAATGAGTTGGTTTGGCCGATGTGTTGTAGATGAGTTGTTGTGGATTAAAGGGTTTTGAGATAAGTATATCTAGTTGACTCAGCTATAGTTTCAGTGGTTCACATGGATATTTGATCGAGTTATGAGATCTGATATTAAAGTTGGTTTTTCAGTTGTTCAGTGTTCTGGATTTTTTTCTGCATTGCTATATCTTGGTTTGCGGATTTGGTAGAGTGTTTGGGACATTATAGTTTATCCTCAATTCAAATGGTTCATGATTTGCAGGTCCACAAGTGAATCTTTCAGTTTGACAATCAGTTCAGTGTGTGTTCTTAAGGTTCGGTATAATGATGATGAAGATTCTAGTAAGTGGTGATGTTGTGGTTGTTTCTGTGGTAATTCATGATGCTGGTGGATGTTTCTAGATTGTGTACTATCCATGTTGATGGTCCACATTGATCATTGTGCACATTATTGATTATTTTCCTTATCTGGTGGTGTTCTTCATGTTCTTGGCTAACATGATGATTGTAGCATGTTGCGAATGTTCGAGGCATAATTCTTAGAGGTGTTTCTTGTTCGAGGTGTTGATTTAGGTCCATACTATATCTTAGTTGACATTGCTTTGGTTTGCATATAATGTTGTAGCGTGTGTGGTTATAGATTTGTAATTTGTGATGAGTGTTGAGCCAACCTTGAAATATAGGTTGACAATTTGTATAAATATATGTAATAGTCATATGAGAGATGTAAGTGTGAGTGTATCCAAATTTGTGTGATCGGATAAGTGTGCAAACAAATGTTTTGATCTTTCAAAAGTGTGAATAAGTGTGACAGAGTATATCATATTGTGTGCTTAACCAGAACTGTAACCATGCATGAGGAGATGTTATTCTATCAATTCATGATCTTTTGGATGTAATCTGAATGTTTCTATAAGACAATGAGTCTTCCCAAGGGTTGTAGCCCTCCTTGTTATGTGTTTTGAGCAATGAGCTCTAGGAAGCGTTCTTGAATGCATGTGTGTTCCCCATTGTAATATTTCATATACTTTTAACAGGGTATCATCATATTGTGGGTAGGTTCTCGCCATGGTTTTTCCCTTAACTAGGTTTTGCAAGTCAAAAATCTTGGTCTTATGTGTGTTATTGATGTGGTGTTGATTTGTGATTTCATTGTTAATTATCAAATTTGAAATTGTGTTTGAGTTAAGTAAAGTTTTTGAGCAAACTTATTCACCCCCCCAGTCTTATTTTGATGCCTTGTTACCAATAGTTTGATTATGGTTGATTACATTTTATGTGATGATGATAATATTATAATGATTATTATGTATGTATGATATAGATGAATTTATAAATTGGAGGGATATATAAAGTTTTATTGATGTATAATATCCTATATGCTTAAAATGAAATAGATGCATCTACCATGTTCTGTATGAAATTTTGATTATGATCCTATATAATCATGATTGACCCATTTGTATGATGATGATATGATTAATGAATATTTACATGTGAGATAATGATATTGGATAGATGAATGAATGAAACTAAATGATAAAAAATGAACTAAATGATATGAATGATTTAACATAAAAATGTTGTATTTATTTTCGTGTCCAAGTATACTTAATCATGAAATATTAATGACTTCACATAACAACCATTGACCTTATGTAATAAATAAAGGATAACCTTATGAATGAAAAATACTTATAATGAATGATAATGAAATGAAAACACTTAATCTAAATGCATGTAAATGAAATGTCATCTAGTCCCACATATTTTTGTAGTGCTTTTCATCATTGAGCTTTTAAAATATTGTAAGAAATTACAAGCACCTAGGTATAATTAAACCAGGATGACCTGAGTATTTCTTACATGGATTTTGATTTAGCAAATTAATACAATCATCTAGGTATAATGGAACCAAGATGACCCGAGCACCACTTGCATGTATCAATAGATAAGGATTATCCCTATTCACATATAAACTCATAATGTCCTCTATTATCTTTTACCAAACATGTCCTTAGACGAGTTTATACATTACTAAAGGATAGTCCACAAACAACAAAGAAAGAAAATAATCATGCTCCATTATAGCTCCTCTAGTCTCAAACATCCTTAAGTCACATAGGAAACATGATAACAAAAATCAAAACACAACCATTGAACCTTATTGCCATAGATATGTTTTTCTTTTCATAACAGATAATGATCATCCCAATTGACGTTTTGATGTGTATTGTCAATGCTCCATGTTTTTGTGCAGGTCAATTTTTAATGTTCCATGTCAAGATTTTGTTTAAAGCTTGTTATTATTTTTCTTGTTGTCTAAAGATCTATATTAGAATCCAAGTTGTTACCCTTTGAAATGTGACATCAAGGATCCAATTCTATAACCAGGTTGAGAATTTTCCCCCAGTCAAGGAATCGACTAATTTATTATGGATGGATGGATATGAAAAGATGGATGAAAAAAATTTATTAGGCAATGGATGAAACACGAGTAAGACAGCCATGATGGAATTTTATTAGTGGGATTTATAGATTGGATATGGGTAAGATATGGATAGGATTATCATTGTTAGAGATATGTATGAGGGATACGAATAGCATTTTTATTATGGATATGTTCAAATGGACAATGGGAAAGATGTTTTATTATGGATATATACAATGGAAATGGATACTTATAAGAACCTAGCATCCAAACAAATGGAAGAGTTGGTTTATCATAAGTAGCACCTGTTTCCAAGTTTTCACCACTTGCTTTTATTGTTATTTGATTTTTTTTGTATTTTTGTCATTTTTTCATTTTTTTGTATTTGTGCACCTTGCATTAGGGTTTTTGAAAAACTCAACTATAAAACTTGTGAAGATGCATGTTGTTGATAGGATCATCCAATAGCTCACCTTCTGGTGTGGATAGTTGATAGGCACCTAATCCATAAGAAGCCACACCAACATAAGGACCCAACCAATTTGGTTCAAATTTCCCTTTCTTCTCTCTATCCTATTGATTCCTAGGATTCTCCTTAAGTACAAGATCACCAACTTGAAACACATGGGCCTTCCCTTTGTGATTATAACTTCTAGACATGTGTTGTTGGTAATATTTGAGATTATTGAAACCCTTTTGTCATCACTCATCCAACAAATCAAGTTCTTGTAGTCTAAAAACATGGTAATCTTCATTTGGTATCAAGCCTTTTAGCTGTGAAACTCAAAGAGAAGGTAACTCGACCTTTATGGGCAAGATGGCTTTAGAACCATAAACAAGGGCATAAGGTGTGGTACCAATGGGAATTAAAATACTCATGCAGTATTCCCATAAGGTGAGGTTTAACTAGACATGTCAATCATGTGCAACATCATTGACTATTTTCTGCAATATTTTCAAGATTATTTTGTTTGAAGCCTCAGCCTAGTCATTTCCTTGAGGGTAGTAAGGTGTGGAGAAATAGTGTTGGATGTGGAATCTATCACAATGCTCTTTGACATCCTTATTCTTAAAAGGTCTTCCATTATCAGTGATAATGGTGAGATGGATCCCATAACGACAAATGATATAGCTCAGGTTAAAGGAAGTGATTTATTTGTATGTGATAGTAGTGAGGGTTACGGCTTCAATTCACTTTCTGAAGTACTCAACAGCGGTTATGATGAATTTGTGGCTATTAGAAGAAGATGGATGGATCTTACCCACAAGGTTGAGTCCCTATTGACAAAAAGGCCAAGGAGATGCTAAAGGTTTTAACTATTGAGCAAGTGCATGTATAATATTAATGTGGATCTAAAACTTCTTGCACTTCCTAACAAAATGATATGAGTTTGTTTCCATGCTTGCCCAATAATACCCCATACAAATGAGTTTCTTATCCAAGGCAGGACCACTAGAGTGAGTCCCATAGATACCTTTGTGAACTTATTTTAAGGCAATTTGATATTCATCACGTTCTAGACACCTGAGGAGAATACCATCAAGACCTCGTCAATAAAGGGTATCGATAATTATAGTAAAATGGGAAACTTGATAGATGAAGGTTCTTTTTTGGCTATTTGATAGGTCGGGTGGTAGGATATTTTCCTTCAAGTATGTATAAATATTTTTGTATAAAGGGGAATCGGGTCTAACTAAATGACAGATAATGTGAGATTCAAGATCTTCATATGTAGGAGTAGATATTTTATCCACCAAGAACTCATAACAAGCTCACTTTTTTGGTATTTCAAGAAGAGAGGAAATGGTTGCCATGGCATCTACTACTTTGTTGTCCAATCTTGGTATCTGCATAAAATTAATGATGACAAAATACTTCTTAAAGTCATCTACCATACGCTTGTATGGCATCATCTTCTCATCCTTGGTCTAGTATCACATCCTGACCAAAATGTTTATGTTCCTTGTTTGTATCAACTGGTTATTAATGTCCCTCATTCTATGAATTTAAATGATAACAAGGCATGTGCTGATGAGAACTACAATGGTGAAAATGAATGTTTTATTTTTGAAATTCAGCATGATTATGCCCTTGCAAAGGATAGAGTTGATTGGGATAGTGAAATGTATGGTAGCTTATGGGAAGGCCTTTATAGTGATTTGTCTCATGAGTTTACTTTTGTTGAAATAGTGTGTGACTATAAATTTCAAAATCAAGCAAAAAGTATGCACACCGGCTGTTGTAGTTATAAGATGAAAAGGGTTGATTATAAGGATTGTGCTCAGTTGTTGTTGAAAGGTACCTTTGTTTGGATCATGACATCAGGTGATGAGAATCAGATTTTTGACAAAGGTAAATGTTGAGATTGTTTGGGGCAGTTTATAATCAGTTGTAAATATGTTTATACATCTTGTACAATTGCTTTGCTTTAGTTGTGTGGTTTTCAATAAGGAGCCCTTTGTTCGGGTAGAATAAGGAGCCCTTTGTTTTTTAGAAGAGAAGAGAAGTATCTCGTTTTTGGGTGGTCTGCTCTACCCTAGGTTCTGAATTCTTGTGTTGATCTTTCAATCAACCATCCCCAGTCAGAGCCACTATTGGGACTCATAAAAATTTGAGAATTTGATAAGCCCATTCAAAATTTTGCTCTGCACTTTCAAAGGAAGGCACCTAATCTCATTCAGAATTTTGCTCTGCACTTTCAAAGGAAGGCACCTAATCTCATTCAGATAGGCCTATTTTGAGGGCATGTAAAATGGAGCCAGTTAATCATCAAGAGGTAAATCTTTGAAATGTGTCCTACACCTTTCATTTGGCCTATGAAGTGTGTTACAACTTTTAGAATTTAGTTTGGATCAATTTATCAAGTACGCATTTCAAGGGGTGAGCTGAAAGTCCATCATAGGTGCAAATGCAGATTTTATTATGTGGCCTACTTTGAGTGCCTATAACTTTTGCCCAATAGATCGTCATGTTGAAATTTAAAATGCATTGATTTCTATGCATATAGGTGAGTCTGCATGCCAAGCTTCAAGTCTTTATGAATATGTTTGATCAGTTTTCCAAGATGATTTCTTGAGCCACTTCATTCAGTTTTCTGCATTTTCATTGCTACATCTTTTTAAGTGGCCATTTTCATGAACCCGCCATTTGCACCCAGTCAGCCTTTTGGTCAAACTGAGCATTCCACAGTCTTCTTTGTACTTCAAGGTACCTATGCCCCATATTTGGGGGTCTACGGAGATTGTTTGATATTTTTAAGAAATGCACTTTGAGGTCCCTACGCATTGATTTTATCAAGTTCATAGTGCTAACAAAGCCAAATGGTCATCTCTAACCAATAATATTTCTTCACCTAGGATTCATCTTGAGAAACGGTTTGGCAGAGTGAATTCTTATATATCAAACAGTATGCTTGTCAGTTTGCGAAGTCCAGAAAGGTGTTTTGACCAGTTTTAAAACTGCATCTTTGGGTTTAAATGTGAAAATGTGGCGCAAGCCCCTGAAAGTTGCAAGTTGAGTTTTAATGATCAGAAAATTGTGTCGATCAATTCCAGAGGCATGTCCAAGGTGCCTGAGGTATTTCAAGGGTCAATTGAATGAAAACGAAATTTTTTTTAGTTAGACCCACTTTGGGGCCTGATCTGGCTCATGCCCTTGTAGTGTTGATTCTATGGCAAAATGTCTTAATTCACAGTAATGTATATCAATGTCAGCTCCATTGGAAACTTGGTTTGAGTGAAGATTTAAATTTCTTGATGTGTGTCATCAAATGCAAAAAGGAGAGGTAAATGAAAGAGCATAGAAATTCCCTTCAGCAAATGCAAAGTAGAAGGTGTAAGCAAATTCCACAACTTTTAGCATTCTCCTCCCTGTCGTGGATTTTGGCGTGGCCATTAAACTTCAGCAAATGAAACTAGGCAGGTTTAAAGCTAAATCCAACGACCTTTACCAGCTCTCCAAATCCTCCCTATTGTGGCTTGGTATGGGTAAGGGCATTCAAAAGTTTTAAGTAGATGCAATTGCAGGTAAAATCAAACTCCCCAACCTTGCTAGCTCTCTTCCCCTGGAAATGGAGTGGAAGTCATGTTGAAAAGGATTTATAAACTTTCAAGCAAATCCTCTTTGCGCGGGTGTATTGCCAAGCCCCACGGCCCTTGCTAGTATCTTCCCTTCACGTGTCTCTCCCTCGAACACCTCCCTCTGGTATGGTGTGATCTCTCCATACCATGGGTTATGGTATGATGAAGATAAAAGGAAAATAAACTTTAAAGCAAATGCAACGGCAAGTGTAAATTACCAGAAGTATCCTTCCTGCCACGTGATGGCTAGAAATGATTTAAAAAACTTCTGAAATTGCAATTGGTAGGTGTTTGGCCTGCGTGGATATTGGGTTTTAAAATAGAAAACTTCAAAATGCTATTGGCAGGTTTGAATGCCAAACATCCTCCCCTGTGTGCCAGGTAAAATATGGAGAGCAGTTGAATGAAAACTCCAAATCAAATAGCAATCTGCAGGTGTAAAGCTTGGTTCCATGCCCTCTGTCAACATCCTCCCTTCACATGCCAGTGAGGAATGTAAAAGATAGCAGAAAACTCCAAGCAAATGCAATTGGAATGTGTAAAACCAACGTTCCTAGTCGTGGTGTTGAGAGGCTTTTTAAAACTTAAGCAAATAAAATGGTAAGCAAAGCACCTAAACCCCCAATTTGGCTTTGAACAGGCAATGAAAGGTTCAAACAAATTGCAATCTACCAGCATCCTCCCTCTGCCTAGTGTTTGGGTGGCATAGAACACTTCAACAAATACAATTACCAGGTGAAGCCAATCCTCTCCCTCACATGGATATTGATTTAAAACATCACACATTCATTGTAAGTTAAAGTTTTTTGTCATGCATCTGATAATTATTTATGTTCTCGTGATCCAAGATCTAATATTTTGAATAATTTCTCTATGTAGGAGAACATTGGAGTGCTATACTACTGACAGAGCAGACCTAGTGGACTTGATCTACGTGTCAATTTACTTGACGAGGAGATTGAGCATATTCGACAGCTTGGTTTGTACTATGTGTTACACTTACCAGAGATTACAGCCCATGGGGCCATGATTACAATGTTGATAGAGCGGTGGCATTCTGAGACATGTTCATTCCATCTTCCTACTGGGGAGGCATCCATTACCTTAGAGGATGAACGGCGTAAACTGTGTATTCTGATTCATGGTGAGAGGGTTGTATATGACAATGACAATGGCATTGTTGGATTGTGTGCACTTTTTGAGTGTGAGATACAAGACTTATAGATCAGTGGTCGATATGAAATCCCTTGGGCCCATTTAGATAATAATGACAAGACTATTGTACTATGCAGTATTATCGATGGTTTGTTGATACCTGACAGACGACGTCATGGATTTCCAGTCAGATGGGGTAGAGTAGTTCATGATATGCTTGTGCATCGATGAGTATATGCTTGGGGTCCTTGTCTTCTAGCCATGTTGTAGTACCAGATGCACGGCATTATATATCTTGGATATCGGTTTATCAAATGCGGGGTGACATTGCTCCAGACTTGGGCATGGGTGCATATTTCCATTTCGAGACCTGTTGTTCATGTTGATTTACATCTTGGTGAGCCTTATGCTTTTAGGTACACAGTGGGTATCAGACACAGGGGATCGAGTAACACCTTGTATTGGAGGCATCAGTTTGATATTCTATAGAATTTTATTTGGAGGCCTTACTTAGATTGCCCCGGTTGGGCAAATGATGCAGTGCACTTGCCTTTCTGCCGATAGCAGAGACATCTAATTGGTAGGACATTCGAGATGCAGCAGATCATAGAGATGTATCTCCCAGTTCGAGTACTGAGATAGTTTCAAGAGGTACAGGTTACACTGGTGGTTACTGCTTACTTTTATCATGTATCTCAGGAGGTATCTGGTTGGGGGGTTTGTATACAGTCTCATGTTGCTTCCATTGAGTTTGATTCTCTTCAACCATTACTTTGGGGTTGGGGTAGAGGTGCAGCGGATCCAGGGACTACGTCAGAGTATGATGCATGATGGGCCAGACATAGGCCTATTCCACTTATTGATCCTGTTGTTCTAATTACAGCACAGTAGATATGACGTCCTAGACAGCACCTAAGGATAGATAGGGAGGAGAGAGTTAGAGGAGGAGAGGAGTGAGGATTAGCTGAGGGAGGAGAGGAGGGAGGAGATGAGGATGTAGACACTGGTGGAGACACCGAGTCTACTAGCAGCAGAGATGATGATGATTCTTTAGGGTCATCGAATAGTGAGGATGGTGATGATGATGATGAGATGTCAGAACTGGAGGATGTGCCTACTATAGAGGGTGGAGGAGGACAAGTGGGTGACAGTGATGATGACCCATAGATCCTTAGAGCGTGGATTTAGAGTCTAGAGGATGAGGTCGCCAGACGAGATGTAGAGTGAGAGGCCTACCATATAGACTACAATGCTTTAGAGGTTGAGAGGGATCGTCTCCAGAGGGAGAAAGATGAGGCAGTTAGACGGTCACAGATGATTCAGGCTACCTATGATCAGCACCTTGCTCCAGGTATTGATACACGGAGTCAATCTGACAGACTTTACTACACTGCATAGGAGGCTTTTTATTATCAACGGCTTTACTATGACACTGTACCTGAGGGACAGAGAGCTCCTAGTTTTAGTTTTGTTAGAGGTCATTTTGGTTCTAGTAGGACTTCCAAATAGAGGACTAGCAGTGGTGGTGTTATGGGACCACCTCGACATCTTGGGGCAGGATCTAGTGGGCAGGACCCACTTGTTGACAGAGGCAGTGTCGGTTGAGACATTTTGATCACGTTATCTGAGCCTTCGGGCTTATTTATTGTATTCATACATATTATCATTTTTGAGTTATATATATGATGTGTAGTTTTTTGGTGGCTATCTATTATGCTTTGTTTTCCATGTATGCTTATATGATGTTGTGAGTTATATGATGTATATCTATTTGATTCTTTATGATTCATGAATACAATGGTTACTACATGATTTATCAATTATGATTTATGATTGCGATGAGATCTATATGTATGCCTAAATAATGTTTATGAATGCAATGGTACTATATGTATGCCTATGAGACTGATGTTTATGAATGCAATGGTATGTATATGATTTATGCATAATGTATATAATTTTTTGTACAATAATACAAGAACAAATTTTTAACTCAGATGTACCTTAAAGAAATATTAGTAAGATGAAAGAGAGAAGAGATTGATGAAAGAAAGACGTTAGAAAAGAAAATGATTTGGATAGAAGATGGGAAATCAATAGACTATCAAGAAACAAATGAGATGAGAATGAAAATTGAATGAATTACGAACCCGTGTCATTTATTTTATTGCACAATATATATTCATCACTGAGCCTTATTATTAAACAATGAAGCTTAGCACATCATGGTATAAGGAACCAAGATGTAAAGATATCTCATTGTAGAAACAAACATGTAGCAGACAAGGAGTGAACCCCTCCATTCTGGGAAATACACTAGGGGTCGACGTATGTGTGGCATTCAATAGCTGAATTCTCCTATCACAGACACCCACTAGAGCAATTTCCCTAGAACTTCATCGATTCACATCACAACCAGCAAACAAAGAAAAAGATAATGTCCATCATGGCTCCTCTAATCACTTGTGGACATCCTTGAGTAGCATAGGAACATAATCTGTCACCAAATGATAAAAGATAAAGACTGACCCGAACAAAATTCAGCATCTATACTGACCTTGTGCCTTTGTTCTTGGTTGCTTGATGTGATGGTTGATAATGTCTGATCTCATAAAGTTGCGGATCCCATTTAAGACTGACCTATCTGATTTCGAGTGTATCCTCTTATGTTTAAGACAAGATAATGATCACTTGATATGGATATGATACGATTGATAAGACAGTTTGATTAGTTGATTGTAGATGCTTGACTGGATAGTCGTATCCTTTGTTAACTTCATGTGAAGTGTTTGTTGGATATCTGCTAGGGTATTTGTTTCTCACAAGACATTTTATTGCAAGTTTTTTGATTGATTTTTGGTTGTTTATTCCTTTTCCAAGAGCTTTTTTTATGTTTTTGGATTATGTGGATTGATATTTGAATTTTTTTGACTAATTTTTTTCAGGACATTTTCTGGATGTTTTGGTATTTGTATATTTTTCCAATGTTTTCGGATTTTCGAAGGACATTTTGCAATGTTTTGGATTATTTCAGGACTTTCTCCAAATGTTTTTGGATTTTTGAAGGATGTTATATGAATGTTTTTGGTTGATTTTTTAGGACATTCCAATGTTTTCAGATTTTCGAAGGATGTTATATGATTTTTAGGATTTTTTCAGGACTTTATATGATTTTTAGGATTTTTTCAGTTATGCCTCCAGTGTGCAAACCTATATGACATGACGATTTGTAGAATGCATGTGGAGACAATGAATTTTTGACATGACCTATGTTAACGGAATATACCTAATGAAGATGCATCTCCTATTCGAACAAGGTTGACTATGTCTTTTTGGCCTTTGTAATACACCAGGTGAAATGGAGGTGCAAAACATTTCATAGATAAACGATCAATCGATCCTTAAGGTCCTTTGGAACATTCAACTCAACACACTTAGTGACTAGGATTTACAAATGGAGATGCGGAAAACTTCCCCATTGGTTCTTGAAACTTTGATCTTCTTTTGCCCATGTGTGTGCAAATGAGTTAATTCTTTCTATTGTGTTCACTAAAGATCCTTAGCATCCTATATGACTAGTTAGATGGATTATCCTAACTTCAAAAGCATCCCGAATAGAGCCTCACTGCCAGCAAGCTTTTAGAGCTTCGACGAGGTTATACACTATAATTTCTCAAATATTGCTCCATTGCCAGCAGGCGTTCATAGCCCTGATGGAGTTACTTGCATGTTCTCATAGTCAAGATTTTTGTCGCACTTTGTATGCGTGATATTTTAGTTATATATCATTGCTCTTTTGCCTTAAGATGAATATTTGGCATTAGCTCTTTTTTTCTTTTTATTTTCTTGCCTTGACTTGTAAGTAATGAAACCTACTTGGGTGTGACAATTACAGCGGCGCTAAAGTAGAATTTTAGATTTTTCACTAGTCATATGATCAACTAGGTGTCTATAATGAATTAGAGATTTTGTTATTGTGTTTGAGATATAGCAATTGATAGATTTTGGGTTAACAAGTCTCAAATAGTGAAATCACTACCCAACCATAAGTAAAGTGTCGTCATAAGGTAATATTGACAATGAATGACCTTAGAACCTCAAAGACTTCATGTTCAAATATTTAAGAAAGGAAATGACCCTTGTTTCTCTTAAATGCAAACGAATAACAAACTTGGACAGTTGTCTTGTTTTATTGATGCTGCTATATGAAAATGCAGAAACTTTGTGCATGCGACTTCTGAATATTTGGTGCTTTGGAAAGAAACTATATGTAATGCAGTGTTTTGAATAATATGATATGTAATGCAGAAAGTAAAACTTAAACTAAGCCAGCCCTTAGGTATAATATTGTTTAAGGTGCATGTTGTTCATAGGGTCAGAGAGTGGATCTCCCTCCATGGTAGCCAAATTATATGCTCCATTTCCTATAACCCTTGTTATGATGAAAGGACCTAGCCAATTAGGTTCAAATTTCCCTGGCTTTTCTCGTTCTGCTAGATTCCTTTGGTTCTCTTTGAAAACTAGATCTCCCACTTCAAAATATCTTGGGCGGACTTGTTTATTATAACTTCATCTTAGTCTATTTGGATAACCTTGCAGATGATTGAAAGTTGTTTGTCTCTTTTCGTCAAGCATTTCTAGCTCCTGTAATCTTGCCACCCAGTAATCTTCCTCTAATATGATGTTTTGTAAGGAGACTCTTAGAGATGGTATTTCTATTTCAATAGGGAGTATTGCTTATGTACCATAGACCAAGGAATATGGTGTTGCTCATGTAGGGGTGCATACTCCTGTTCTGTAAGCCCAAAGAGCAGGATTTAATTGGAGATGCCAGTCTCGTCCTGTGTCAGTGACAACTTTCTTAAGTATTTTCAATATTTTTTTATTTATTGTCTCTACTTATCCATTGCTCTATGGATAATATGGTGTGGCAAATCTCTATTGTATTTGAAATTTGTCACACAATTCTTTCACTTCTTGATTTTTAAATGGACACTCATTATCTGTTATGAAGCACATTGGAATCTCGTATCTACATATAATGTAATTGAGCATAAAATTTACTATTTTCTTTCTAGTGGTGTATGTAAGAGGAATTGCCTCGACCCATTTGGTAAAGTACTCAGTGGCTATTAAGATGAACTTGTGCCCATTGGAAGAAGTAGGATTGATTTTACTCACTAGATCTAATCCCCATTGTGAAAATGGCCATGGTGATGCAATGGGTTGAAGATCTTGTGTTGGTGCATGAATGAGATCTCCATGCATTTGACATTACTTGCATTTTTGCACATATTTATAGGCATATTTTTCCATAGTTGGCCAGTAATAACGTGTTCTTAGCAATTTATTTGACAATGGTGAACCACTTTGGTGCGCCCCACAAATTCCATCATGGAATTTCTTTAAGGTGAGTTGTGCTTCATTTTCATCCAAACATCAGAAAAGAGTTCCATCGAAGCCCTTTCTATACAATGTATCAACTATAATAGTGTGTCTAGATGCTTGATGAATAAGAGCTTTCTTTTGATTTTTGGACAAGTACGGGGACATGTACTAAGTGTGTAAATATGCATATATTTCATTGTACCACGGGGATTCTGGACCCACATTTGTACATACATATTCTGTTGAGGGAGTCTCATATGTCGGTATCATCAACTGTTCTATAATAAACTCAAACTGAGTTTCATTAGCAGGCATATTTAGAAGAGATCCTATTGTAGCCATGGCATTTGCTGCCTTGTTTTGTATCCTTGGAATCTGTTCGAAAGTGATTTTGTTGAAGTGCTCTTTGTAATCTTCTACCAGTTTCTTATAAGGCATGAGTTTGTCATCTTTCATGTTGTAGTCGTCATTGACTTGGTTTACAATCTATTGCAAATCACCATAGATCTGTAATTCTTTTATTCTCCATTGTACACCTATACGAAGTCCTATGAGGAGAGCTTCATATTCGGCTATATTGTTCGTGCATGGAAAATTTATCCTAAATGACTTAAGTATAGAATCACCTTGAGGGGTGATGAAAAGAATCCCTGCTCCAAATCCATGACTTGTATATGACCCATCAAAGTATAATTTCCACATTATAGATGTTGTCAATGTAAATACTGATTCATCTAGAAAGTCTATGAGCAACAAGTGATTGTCTTGTAAAGGAGCCTCTGTTAACTGATTTGCTATAATTTGTCCTTTGATGGCCTTTATGTCTATGTACTCTATATCAAACTCACTCAGGATCATGACCCACTTAGCCAATCTCCCAGTTAATGTTGCTCTGCTCAATAGGTACTTGAGTGGATCAAAGTATGCAATGAGTTGCACCTTATGACTCAACATGTAATGTCTAAGCTTTTGAGATGTTAAGATTACTGCTAAGCATGCTCGTTCTATAGGAGTGTAATTAATCTCATAACTGATCAAGGTTCTACTTATATAGTAAATAGCTCTTTCTTTTCTTTGTTCATCATGTTGTGCCAACAAAGCTCCTAAAGTTGTGTTTGTTGTTGATATATATAGTAACAAAGGTTTTCCTAGAGTAGGTGGTACTAACACTAGTGTGTTTAGAAGATAATCTTTCAGAGCTTGGAAAGCTTCTTGGAATTGTTCTATCCATTTAAAAGTTACTCCTTTCTTGAGTAAATGCTAGAACGGATGGCATTTATCTGTCAGTTATGCTATGAATCTCCTTATGGATTGCAGTCTTCCTTATAAACCTCTTAGTTGTTTAAGTGTTGACAGAGGTTGCATATCTATGATTTCTTTGACCTTGGTAGGGTCTACTTTAATTCCTCTGTTTGAGATGATAAACCCTAACAGTTTACCTGTTGTTACACCAAACAAACACTTCTTTGGGTTTAGCCTGACATTGTACTGCTCCAACCGATCAAATATTTATGCAAGGACCGCAAGATGACCTTCTCTTATCTGTGATTTAGCCAGTAAGTCATCAACATAATCTTCCATTATGTTGTGGATTATGTCATGAAATAGCGTTGTCATGGCTCTTTGGTATGTTGCTCCTATGTTTTTGAGACCAAATGACATCACATTCCAGCATTATGTTCCCCATGGGCAGGTAAAGGTCATTTTATGTTGATCTTCTGGTGCAATTTTAATATGGTTGTATACTAGGAAACCATTTATTAATGATAGCATTTCATTTACAGTTGTTAAATCAACTATCATATCGATATTGGGTAGTGAGAAATCATCCTTAGGACAAGCTTTATTTAGATCCTGGGAATTAGTACAGATTCTTATGCCTCTTGTGGGATTAGTCACAGGTACCAGGTTGGATATCCATTCTGCATAGTCGATAGGTCGAATGAAACCTACATCCAGCAGCTTTTGGAGTTCTATTTTAACCAGTAATGCAATACTTGGATGCATTTTTCTCAATTTTTGTTTGTAAGGTTTAACTCCTGGTAGCAAAGGTAAATGATGTAACACTAATTCAAGGTCTAAGCCTGGCATATCTGCATAGGACCAAGCAAAGTTGATAGGTCGTTGCTTGAAGAAATGAATGAACCTGTCTTTTTCTTCTTTATTTAGTGATTTTTTTAGGTGTATGTTATGTACAACCTCTCCTTCTGCTATGTTTACCTCTTTAGTTTCTTCTATAAGCAATGTTGAATTTTCTCTTTCGATAGGGAGGTTACCTAACTTGCTCTTGCCATTATGGTTATTTTGATCTGTATCTTATGTTGTAGGGGTACTTGCCTCTCCAAAGTATGTTGTCCTATCCAGGTCTACAACAAATCTTGCTTTATGGTCACCTTATGGAAATCCCTCTCTGACTCCGAGGAATTCTGCAATTGTTTCATCATTTTCAAACCAATCTAGAGTTGGTTTTCCTTCTTGCCCCTAATCAATCAAGTGTGAATGTACAAGGGGTAAGTCATTACTCCCTTCTATACTAGATTTTGATAACATGAGGACTTGATTGTTTGATTGACTTGGTGTATTTTCATCTTGTATAGGTTTTATTTGATACCTTAGTATGACACTTGTTCGTGGGCTTGAATCATGGAGTGATAAGAACTCATAGTTGTGAGAGTTTGTCTCACTTTCAATGTATGTTTCATTGTTTGAGGTGTTATCACTTATCTCCTCTTGTTCCTGCCTCTGATTCTGTTGTAGATTGAGTGGTCTTCTTTGGATAGTAGTTACCCTTCTTAAGCCTAGTATAAGTCATCATAATCTTTCTTCATTTGATTCATTAGGTTGATCTTGAGTAGTTTCCCATGGCAAGAGTATTGATAATAACCATGGATTTGTTTCATCTGCTGGTAGTGATCATGTGTGTATTGCAACATTAGCTTGTATTTTTGTGTCAACAACTGTATCATTTTGTGATTTAGTGTTAGGCTCTTGCAGGAGTTGTCTCATGTCTTCCCCCTCTGATTCTACACTAGGCGATGTGGGTACTTGATTACTTGTTTGAGATGAAGAGGAAAGCACACGCATGGACAAATCCCTTTGCGGTATATAGTCTAACGGTTTCATTGGTCTATTTAATATATCTAAGGTACGTTGTCTTGCCTCTGTGATATGCGGTACATGCTTATAACCTAACCCTTGATTCCCTGGATTGTCATTAGGGACAATAGGCTCTAGTCTTCCTTTTTGTTGTGACCCCAAGCCTATGGTACCATCATATCCATGTTTGTGGAGAATTTTGAATCCATTGCCATACTGATCTAGGGGTATTTTGGGTATTTTCATATGATCCTCTTCTCTATATATCCAATGGTTGACATCTTCATTCAGGGATTCTTCCTGTAAGTCACCCCATCTAATGAAAGAGCATGAGTCTGTGTATCTGACAATTTCTTTTCCTTTGTCTTGTTTCTGTACTGCATTTTTAGACTTCCCAAAAGACTTAGGAGATAGAGATAATTGTTTTTCACTTGAAGTATTTGCCATAGAGTACTCTCCACAACCCATATCTTGTATCTGTAAAGAAGATGTTGTAGACATATTCTTCTTTGTTTATGTGATTGTTAATGCATCCAGTTGTGTAGTGAGAGGTGTTGCTTGATTAATAGGTACCTGATTATCCACACTTTCTTTCAAGTAATTGCAGTGTTGGAAGGGATTTGGATCACCTTTTATGGTGATTTCAATACCATTATATGGGAATTTGACACACTAATGAAATATGGATGGTATTTCTTGCATGGTGTGGATCCATGGGCAGCCCAGAAACATGTTATATCCTAGTTCTATGTCCAAGACTTGAAAAGTGACCTCTGTTGTTATAGGTCCCACTTGTACAGGTAGTGTGACAATGCCTTTTGAGGGACATTCTTCATCATCATATGCCTTGATATTTATCTTCTTGGATGAATCAATGTGAAGTTCAGAATATCCTAGTGCTTTAACTAGTTTTAAAGTACAAATATTGAGACCAACTCCTCCATCTATGAGTACTCTTCTGATTCTTCTCTTATGTATGTAAGCTTCTAGATGTAGCGGGTCATTATGGAGCAGTCTATCACTAGGAATGTCATGTTCCTATAAATACAATTGGAGTGCCTTGTGCCAAATTCCCTACCATGGATTGGAAGGCATTTTTATTTATATCTCTATCCACTACTGAATTTTGAAGCGCTTTCTCTAGAATGGCTTTATGAGTGGGTGAAATACGCAAGAGTTCAAAAAGTTCTATTTGTGTCGGGGTTTTCTTGAGTTGCTCCACAAAATTATAGGTCCCTATTGTTGGTGGTAGGTTTGGTGGTACTCCTTGTAAAGTTACCTTTGATCTGCGAATAACTACTGCACAGTCTCTATCTCTAGGAGTTATTGTGATTGTAGCCACTATATCATCTCTTTGGCAAGTATTGTCAGTATCATATGCTATGTTATCAAGGTTTATGTTAAATCCCTCTTCATAGGCTTCATGTGTATGTTTGACATCCATGATTTGTTCTATAAGTTCATCTTGGAACCATCCTGAATGAGATGCTTCGTCATGCCCCTAGTCTCTAAGACAAATATTTCTATCATCATCGTATTTTGGTGCCTCTGACAACATGCAAATTTGGTTATCATCTGTGTGAGTTCCTAGATATTGCTCATCTTGATCAAGTGTTTCTTGTGAATCTTTGTTTACTACTTCTTCTAAGCTAATGGCATGAATAGTGTAGTCATATGAGACCTTTGTGTAGTTAGTTGTATTATCTTGAGTACCTGATGTAGTAGCTTTCCCTTTGTCATGCTTAACAAATGGATCCTTAAAGATTGTATGATTTGTGTTTGTTGAGGTTTTATCGGTATCGATTGTGATGTCGCCTTCGTCTATCATATCTTGGACCAATTTTTTCAATTTATAGTGTCGTTTTATGACCTTTAGTCCGATGATAATCATAGAAATCATTATCATTCCACCATGTGGGTTTGAAAGGACCTGGGTCATATACTCTTATTTTCGGTAAAGTGATCGTGTTTGTCTGTATTAACTTTTCGAGCGCTGACTCAATAAGTTCTCCTAGAGGTGTGTAATTCCTTCTTGAAGCATTTACCCTAGGGTACTTTGTGTTTATGTTTTGTGTAGCATTTACATTTGTTGAGGCAATCCTATTCTCCATATGTGGATTTGATGATTGACTAGTGCCTAGAGATAAAACCGGTTGAGTTCTATTTACTATTCGGGTGTCTACAACACCATCATTGGTAACATTCTTGTTTTTCGACCAAAACTTTGATTTGTCATTGTTGTTGGTGTTTCCATACTTAATAAGACCTTGTTCCACTAATCCTTTCTCACATTTTAGAGCTTTTTTCGTGATTTGTTTGAACGTGGTTAAACATTGCATTTGTAAGGGATATTTAATCTTAGGGATCAAGTTTTCAAAGAACATATCCACTTGGTCTGTTTCTGGAATAATTGTCTTACACCTCCTATAGAGAGTCATCCATCGTTGTATGAAGGATGCAAATGTTTCATTTTCCTATTGTTTCATGGCACACAAGTCCGTTAAAGTAACTAGGGTTTTAATGTTATGTGAAAAATTTGCAATAAAGTGTTCTACTAATCCTCCCCATGATGTGATGGTTGGTGGTAGATGTGAAAACCACTCTAAGGCTGGGGCCCTAGACTTTTAGGAAACAGTCTCATTAAGTAAGTGTCCTTTGTTGCAACCTCTATGCATGTCGTAAAAAACTCTCTGATGTGGTCTCTAGGATCGCCTTTCCCTCAGTATCTATCGAATTTTGATGTTTCAAAATGTAGTGGGAAAGGCGGCATGTACAATGTGTGATCAAAAGGATAAGGACGTAAGTCCTGCATTTTGTAGCTCTTTTTATCGTTACCAGATTTCATAGTGGTTACTTATTGTTGCAAATTGTGTAACTGTTGTGTCAGAATATCCATTTGAGTCAACGGTACACCTTGTGTCTATGTGTTTACCACAAAAGGATTTGTGGTAGCATAACTAGGAGGTTGTTAGAAGGTACCATGATTGTAATTTCTCATGTTTTACATTCCATGAGGTATTGTGAAATAGTTGATGTGTGAATCCATGTTAGGCTGAGTCGTAGTGGTTGTATTTGCAAGACCTAGATTTGCATTTTGGGTACTATATGTTGATCCTATAGAATAGGAAATTGGAGGTTGGGTCACACTCGTTGTATGAGGAATTTGTGTTGAAATAGGTGTTGAACCACTTGATATTATTGGTATACTCTGTGTTGGTACACTAACATTTATCATTAAAGATGATGCACTTGATTGAGAGTTTGCATTTGTACTGACATTTGTTTGCGTAGGTGCATTCTGAGGAAAATTGGAGTTTGTTGCTTGTATATGTGTTATATCTGGTATTTGACTGTTACCGTGACCTAAACTCTTTCCTGGTGGTAAGATCTTTGTGACATCAAAATCCTCTAATAATTTTGCCCCATTTTATAATAACAACAAAAGATACTTGTCCCTATAACTATGTATAAGTGCATCTAAGATCATAACGATATGTGGGTCTTGTTGAGCTGACTCAATTTCTTCTCATGTTAAATGTTGTTGTAGTTCATGTAGTGTAGACATTGACTGAGTACCTAATTGTTGATTAGTTGATATGTCCATATTCCAAGTTGGGTTTACAGATTGGTCATTGTTTGGGTCCATTATACCTTTTGCCTTTTGTGACCTTGTGACGGGCATTTAAGACTTCTATATGAGGGTGGTTTTAGAACTTTATGCAAGCTGACAACTTATGTTAGACTCTAGACGTAGGTATGAGGTATGCAACACTAGACTAGACTCTATATTGGGGATTTTAACGTGAGACTTGTTGAGTATTTCGGGATTTCTGTACTGTAGTTTTTCCATTTCTTCTCTTAGACGTTCTGCAAGAATTTCTCTATCAATCCTACAGGAAATTTTATACTCAATGTTTATCTCGTATTCGACTCCTATATACTGAGGTGCGTTTCTCCTTGAGTCCCAAGCTAAGATAGCTAGTCCTTCAATAATTTCTTGTTGACCACCATTTGGCACTAGATTAGGTTGCTCAAAGGGGAGGAAACCATCACCTGGGAGACCCATTAAGATGCATGCTATGACTTTGTAAATGATGATGGACTAACACAGACGTATATGAGGTCTAGACAAGGATGTATATTAGGACTATGCAAGGACTTATGCAACTTCTAAGGACGTATATGAGGACTATGCAAAGACTTAGTATGATAGTAAGGATGTAAATGAGGACTACGCAAAGACTTAGGACAATAATAAGGACATAAATGAGGACTATGCAAGGACTTCCTATAGTCACAAGTGTATAAATATTTGAGTTTTGAGTTTCAAAAATGGAGTTGGTTTTCAGTAATTCTGTGTATAGGACAAGTTTCGTGGTTTTTTCAAGTCTGAGAACAATTGTTTGGAGGTAAATATAGCTGACTGAACTGGTTTTTCAAACAATCTCAGAGAATTTAGAGATGCACAGGATAGGGCCTGAAATAGCCCAAATAATTGACTCAATACTGGTCTAATACAATGATACATATAAAGACATAGAAGAGAAGCTTAGGCTGGAAATTGGAAACCATTCAAATGAGGCCCTTACGAAATATAGAAACAAAATGAACAAATAGAGAGTTTGGCAACACTGGCTCTACTCCACAGTACACACTTCTCAAGCATGCCAGTCTCTCTTACCCCGAAGATCCGAAGATCTTATAACTGAGGGATTTATGTATCATAATGTAGGTACATGAAGGGTATCTATGGGGTACGATCCGCACTCCCAGAATCATTCAATGTAGGGTTTTGGGCTACTAAGTTGGTTCTTATTCTAAAATTTTGAGGGATCTTGATCCAACGAAGGATTCTCAGAGCAAGCCACTTAAGACTTTAGTTGAGCTTATTGGTGCAGGGAAGGCCCCAACATATGTTGAATTCACTCAACACTCTAGCCACCTGACCAGTATGTTTATATAGCGGCTCGAAAACCAGCTTAAAATATGCTGGGAGAGATGATATCCCCAATGCATCCCAATTCAAAGTATCTCTATGGGGTGATGAAAACCCTAGTCAAAGATACCCCTCTCTACGTGGAATAAAATAAAATTGAGTGTCATTGTCACCTCCTTCCTTTCTCCCAAGACCCTGAAGGCGGGTGGAAAGTTAGTTAATGTAATAGTAGGTCCACCCTGGACATAATAAAAGTTCTTTCCCTTAAGAAAATCAAATGTGATTTAATCTATATGCAGCCTGATTCACGTTCATTTTTAAAGCCCCAATTGAGGTGTTGACTACACATGTGCATGTCCATTTTAAACACCAAATTAAAATATGAAGGCATGCATGTCAATTTCAACCATTGTTGATTTTAAGCCCAAATCGAAGTGTTATACATGCATGTCAATTTTAACCAATCTTAATTTTAAGCACCAAACTGAAGTGTTATGCATGCATGTCCATTTTAACCATTGTTGATTTTAAGCACCAAAAAATGAAGTGTGAGAGTATGAGTGCAATTGATCTAATACTAATCAGATCCTTTCTTTAAATTCGCCACAGGCTACAAATAGATGATTAGCAGTAAAATCAAATCAACAAAAAATAGAGAATCCAAAATTGACATAAACGAATGCGTGATGATACCTGTACGATTGCATGAACCTGCATAGGTGATTGCGTAATTCTGTCAGATCGATTGTGTGATCTTGAAAGGACGAATGCATGATCATAACAAGTTGATTGCATGATAATAACAAGGTGATTACATGACACACAGGCAGATAACACAAAAAATAAAAATTGAAACGAAATTTGATCAGAAACCTGCAAAACAGATTGTGAGGCCCTAGCTAGATCTCTCATCATCCATTCAATGTTAATCAAATCATATTTCACCCGATATGAAAGAACTAAGCTATTGTATCTGTCGATGGCTGGTTGGTCTTCCCAATCTTGTATCTTCTTTTCTACTTTGAGAATTTTTTGATAGCTTCTGGCATGCCTTCTTTGTTCCTTTGTCCTTCTAGTACCTGAAATTCTGAATTGTACCTTACGTGCCATAAACTCTTAAAAATAAAACAAGCAATAAAAATAATTTGTTTCCAAAACTCAATTTCATGTAGAATTAAACAGATCAAAGAATAGAAAAGGAATAAAAATAGAATTATCAGAACAGAAAGATTCAAAATGAATGTGTGACAGTATCAGAGCGATTGCGTGATCGTGTAAGGGCGATTGCACGATGGGTTCCGCACAAATGTGTAACCCTGTCTGATCGATTACGTAGCCCTGTCTGTGTGATTGTGTGATTCTACAATCGTGAATGCATGACTAAAAGGTTTGTCTTGAAAATCATGCAAAAACTGCAAAAAAGGACAAAATCCGTACGATCTGCAAAAAATAACACAGAAAACAGAGAAGGTTAATTAGTTGTTGTTCACGTCGGGTTCACCAAAATGTGTGCATGTAAAATTCATCATTGCTAACAATTAATTAGAATTCAAAGGGAAATCACGAATCCTTATCTAATCAAAGAATTTAACAAACAGACAATGAAATAATGCAATTAAGAAATAGGAATGAAAAATAGATTAATCAAAACTCCCCATCCCATGATCGCATATGGATTCCATTGCGCTTCTCTTCTCTATGGTATGATGGCTCTCAGATATTGCGCTGGCAACCTGCAAATGACACAAAGATTCAAAGTTCGTGATTGTTGAAAATGGAGATTGAATGCTCAATTTATAGATTTTTGGAGAGGATTGATTGAAAGATGGAACAAATTAATCAAGAGGTGGAACTCAGGTGAGCTCACATGAAAATTGATAGTTGAACTGTTGATTTAGAGGTGAAACAGAATAGATTGAATAGAGTAAAGCAGTTAAATGATTGAGAAAAGATAACTAAGAGAAGAAAAAGAATGATTGGAGGAAATAAAGAGGATGACAAAGAGAGATTTATTTAGAAAAAGCTAACTAGAAGATTTCAAAGTTCGTGATTGTTGAAAATGGAAATTGAATGCTCAATTTATAGATTTTTGAAGAGGATTGATTGAAAGGTGGAACAGATTGATCAAGAGGTGGAACTCAGGTGAGCTCACATCAAAATTGATAGTTGAATTGTTGATTTAGAGGTGAAACGGAATAGATTGAATAGATTAAAGGAGTTAACTGATTGAGAAAAAGCTATCTGAGAGAAGAAAAAGAATGATTGGAGGAAATAAAGAGGATGACAAAAAGAGCTTTATTTAGAAATAGAGATTGGAGAGATAAAGATTTAATTAATTAATTAATTTAGCATGTGCTTGCACTTTAACTTAGATTTTCAATTTAATCTTTGCATGAGATTTTAATTCAAATATTGAATTTATTTTAATTCAACATATTATTTGAATATATTTAGAACTTTGACTTTGATTTTCAATCTGGTTTTTGAAATCATGCGCATGTGATAGAAATTAGAAGAAATTAGAAGAATTTGAAATTAGACAATTAATGAAATTAGAAGAAATTAGAATTTGGGGATTTGGAAATGGAATTATAAGAATTAACTAGTTAATAAAATAATTTAAAGAAACTATTTAATTATTTAGAAATGAACTTTAATTAAATAATAAAGATTATTTAATTTAAAGGATTAAATCATAATTAATTAAATAACAAATATTTAATTAATATGTAGAAAAGAGTTGATGATTAGATGATTAGAGATAGAAATTGAAATTAATTAATCTATTTAAATAATAAAGATTATTTAAATTGGGGAATTAATTAGAATTAATTAAATAATAAATATTTAATCAACGTTAGAAAAATGGTTAAAATGATTAAATGATGAAAGATTAAGAAACAAAATAATTAGTAAGACGATGACGAAATATGAAATTAGAAAAATAAGATTAATTAACTTAATTAAATAATAAAAGAATTATTTAATCAATTAGACGAATAATTAGTACAAGATTAATGAGACATTTTTAGGTGTCTACACTATGTATCCTAAAATTTTGTCGGATGTGACTCCAAATACACACTTTTTTTATTTAGGCAGACATTGTTCCATGCATCGAAAGATCTTGTCTAGTATACTCAAATGCTCCTCTCGTGTGAATGAGTTAACCAAAATATCATCTACATAATCTTCCATAAAGGTATGTATCATGTCATGGAAGATAGTAGTCATTTCTCTTTGGTATGTTTCTCATCCATTCTTTAGATGAAGTGACATAACATTCTAGCAGTATGTACCGTACGAACAAGTGAAGGTTGTTTTATCTTGATCCTCTAGTGCTATCTTGAATTAATTGTAACTAGAAAATATGTCCATTAATGATAGAATAGCAAGTCCCACTATCAATCCCACAATGATATCTATGTTAGGTAAAGGAAAATCATCCTTTGGGCATTCTTTATTTAGATCTCAAAAATTTGTACATACTCTGATGCTTTTGTCTTGTTTATAAATAGGTATAATATTGGATATCCATTCAGTATAGTCAATTGATCTGACAATTATTACATTGAACAACTTCTTCAATTCTACTTTGACCAAAAGAGCTATATGTGGATGCATCTTCCTTGATTTTTGTTTTACTGGTTTAACTCCAAGAGCTATTGATAAATAATGCATAATGAGATCTAGATATAAGCTTGGCATATCTACATAGGACCAAGAAAAATTAATTTGTCTATCCTTAAATAACTTGATAAAATTTCCCTTTTCTTGTGCTGACAAAGAAGTTGTGAGATGAAGGATCTTTGGATTCTCCTCTATTCCAATATTTATAGGTTATGTTGATTCAATGACAACTGAAGATATATCCTGATATGTTGGTTGAAGAAGAATGTCAAGCCTTCCATCCTTCGGCACCTCATAGAGGTTTTCACCATTGGATGTGTCCTTTATTTTTCCTTTTTCTTGATCTAATACTGTCGCATTACTATTTTCACCAGTAGATCTATCTTTAATTATACTATTTTTGCAACTGTAAAGATTGGCATTTTATCCAAAGGAAGTCACATTATTGGGTTCATAAGTGAAGCCTATCTTGTGATCTCCTAAAAATGAATGATCTTTGGGGTTCATGTGGTCAATGATAGCACTGTCCTTATAAAAGGTCTCAAGCTCAAGTATGGTTTCTTTCCCCCAATCTATGAGTTTGAGATGTACAAGAGGAAGAGAATCATCTTGTTGATTGGGATCAAAGGATATAATGGTTAAGACAAAAAAAATCAAGGTATATGATAATATCTTCAAGGTCAAAATCAATACTCACCACAAGGTTATCTGTCACATCTGATATCTGACCCTCCTCATAGGAGTCATTCTCGATATTCTATAAATCTTTCTCTAATTGTCTAGACCCTGAACTTTGTCTATCATCATATTTTTTTGTATAATGGTAAGAGTGAGACACATCCACCTGCTTATCTTTAGAAGACATCTCAGAAAGTCCCTCCCATTCGTGAGAATCTATTTCACTGTCATCCTGCAATTTATGAATTTGTTCAATTAAATTGGTCGTAGCGTTCTCTATAATATCTCCTTTGTAACCCAATCCTTTTGTGCCTCTTGCAGATGAAAAAGTAGGTTTTTTAAGTTCAATGAGTCCTTCCTTTCTTAATCTAATAGAAATGTGGCCATCATATCACATCCTTTGCATTATGGTAAAACCCTTACCATATTGTTCAACGGGTAGTTGTATTTCTGATTTAGGTGACTTCAAATATTCATCTTTGTATATCTATTCTTTGATGTCCTTTTCTTCACTTACATCTGATAAAGTCCCCCATTTTATAAAAGGACCTTGAGGCTTCTTCATAGGAACTAAGGATTATTGGTTTTCCAAAGATGGTTTACCATAAGAATTAGGTGAAGGAGGTAACAGAGATTTGCAAAAGGTTTCTTCAATAGAGTATTCTCACATACCCTTGTATTTCGGCTTAAGATTTGGATATTGAAGGTAATGAATTTGTGTCAATATGGGAAGCGGAGGATGAAGTTGCATAGTTACTAGGTACAATGACTTCGAATTTAGGCTTTGTTAGTGTTGTTTTTTTTATTTCTCTTATGTTAGGGAATGATTATTTTTCCTACACATTATTAAGATTGCTTAGGTTATATCAGAATGGTTAGAATGAGGACATGTGGCAAAATCCTACATTCACATGTGCCATTCACACCCACATTTGGGTGGTTGAATGTCAAACCCTCTTTTGGATTTATTTTCCACCTCCCCATAACCATTTGTTGTCTTTACCTGAGTTGGCATAACCATGTATTTGGCATTTACCAAGTAAGTAAAACTTCCTTCTATTTTGGGATACAAGGAGTTATTATTTCTCTTGGTTTTATATGCCCATATTTTCTTATATAAACAAGCCCTCGCCTCTCCCTATGCTTAGTACTGGAACGATAACATTAGCTTAGATTATGAGTCTAGTTTAGTGCTAGGAGAGTGTTGAGTTTTGTTCAGCTCTTGGATTCTTGTCTTTCTTTCCTTCAATCACATTGATCTTGGGTGGCTTCACAGCTAAATTTAACATGGTATTAGAGCTAGTTGCAATTTGTGGGTTAGCAAATCTTTAAAGAATCTAGATTCATTTTATTCTTGAAAGTAAAGTATGATCTCTTGCATCCGATGATGGCTTTGAGAATTAGAAAAGCTTGAAGGAATTATAGCTTCTAGGTTGTTCTCATTTCTTGCTTATCATTGCAAGTGTTTTGGAGATTCTTGGAGTAAATTTGAGCTCACCATTGAGTTCAAAGCAACCGAGAAAGTCAAATTTGCCTTTTGTTTCATCCAGATCAGACACCGGATGCAAAATTGGTGAAGGTGTGAAGCAGAGCTTTCATTAGTTGATCTGGAGGGTAGCTGATATTTCAGTGCATTTTGAGGGCAAACGGACAGTGCCATCGCATCCAGAAGGCCCAAAAATGCTAAATTTGACTTTCAATCCATCAATTTTTGACACAGTCAAATTTGAGGCAAAAAAAAATTAGCAAATGAGCCCTATGGCCCACCTGCCAATGGTACGGATTTGAAATTTAAAACAATATATATATTATATTTTCTGTGATTAAAAATTATTATTGCTTTTCAAAAAAATAATAGTTTTTTTATTTGTAAAAGTTTATAGTTTTTTATAAACTTTTTTGAAAAATATTGAAAAAAAATATAAAACAAAAATCAAACTGTAACTGCACCAATAGGGTATTGTACCCCCTATTAGCCCCACTGCAGTGCGTACCAGGAGGTATGTGAGTACCACGTAGGTGGTCCCTGTGCCCCCTATGCGTAAGGCTATGTGCTAGGGTTTAAAACCTGCCACCCCTTCACAGGGTCGGGATGAGGCATACAAGCCCCCCGTAAGTTTTTTTTGGAATTTTTTAAAATTAATTTTTTTTCATAAAACAAAAAATCCCTTGGGTGTGGTCCTGGTCTACGTGATGGGTTAACTCCTTTACGGGACCCCTTTATGGTTTGTGGTGTGCTCGGCCCCAAAAACAAACTTATAAAAATAATTTATTTTTACTGCATCAACCCTCGCTCGACCTCCAACCTCGGCTCTACTACACATGCTCTCCTCGACTTTCATGCTTGGTGTTCCCATGAAAATTATTTTGGCGTTTCACCGATATTAAGTGGAAATCCAATTTTAGCAGGTTTCCTAATTTTGGCAGAGGAAGAAATTCAATTCGGAGCTACTCTAAATAAGTTGATTTTTTTTCTATACGGGTGGTTTTCAAATTTTGGCAGCTTCTCTAGCTTTGGAATGAGCCAAATTTATTGGGAGGTGACTATTTGTCAAATTTGGTGGATTAATTTTTGTATTTTGCAAATCTTAACCCCTCTCCATTGTAATTTTTAATTTTGCACTCAAACTTCAAACGACCATATTTCGAGCATACAGGGGTGTTTTCAGGTGCAATTTTTTTTATTTGGGGCAGAATTTCGTGCTCTTCACAATGGAATCATTATTTTTTTGCTCAAAAGGTTTTTTTTTTGATAATTTAAGTTTTTCATTAGATCTAAAGGATAGACCTCATTTACTCAACTTCAAACGTACGTAAATTTCACATACAACCTCAGATCAAGGTGATTCTTTTTTTTAAAAGTTGGATATTTTTTCGAGCACTACACATTGGTGCTAGTTTGAGGTTCTAATATTGAGATTATATTGTACTTTCAGTATTTGAGTCCATCTTGGACATTGTAAAACTTTGGAAAACAAACTCCAGCATTGTAAATGCATTGATTTATAAAATGCCACAATCAATTTCTTGTTGGGGGGGAATCTTGATTGAGTGAAAAGGGGGGAGTCTCTCTTGGTGTGTGTGTTTACTGATCTGCTTACTTTTTCTCTTATTTTCCTGCACCTATGGATCATTCTAAGGTTTCATTACTAACACCTTATAATTATGCAACTTGGCATCAACATGCATGGAATGCACTAATGCAACTAGGGTACACTCCATATGTTGAACAGAAGGTAGATGAACCTACAAAAGATAAGGAAAAGATAAAATGGATGTTTGAACAAACTAAAGCTCTTGGATGGCTTCATAGTTTTGTTTCCCTTGATCTAATGTTTCAGATTGAAGCATGTAAAACTTCACATGAAGCTTGGGAAAAGTTAAAAACTTTGTATGGTACAACTGATGAAGTGAGAGGCTATCAGATTGATAATGATTTGATGAGCCTTGATCCAAAGAACTTTGGCAACATCCAAGATTACATAACTAAGGTTAATGATTTGAGAGCACAGTGTAAAAAATGTGGGATTGAGAAAAAGAACATTGAGTTGGTCTACAATGTATTGAACAAACTTGGCTCTCAATATGCATCTTTTGTTTCTAGCTTTCATACTCATAGGCTAACTATGGGATCAACTTATGTTAAGCCTTAATTTGCATCTTTTTCTTTGATACATGAACAATAGAAACTTCTTTGTATGGGTCTCATTAAGCCATCAAAGAATCAAACCTTGTTGGTTGTTCAACCTAAGGGACAGAAAGAGTCAGGGCAATATAACACAAAACAAAAGAAATCAAAGCCAAAGCCACATACAGATCAAGCACAAAATAAATCATCTTCAAAAGGTGATTCATCCAAGAAGGAGAAATCTACTTGCTCATATTGCAAAAGGACTGGACATGAAGAACATTCTTGTTAAAAGAAGGATATCGATGAATTGGAACATCTTCTTAAGAAAAATAACATTGATCTTCCTTCTCGAATGTTTGAGTCGACTTCTTCTTCTAATTCAAAATAGTCAAGATCTACTAAGGTAAAAATTCATGCAAGACTTGCTTCTGAAGAAAATAAAGGTAAAGGCAAAGCTCTTTGTGCTTCTACAAGTTGTGAATCGGGGAGATGGCTCCTAGATTCTAGAGCTTCTCATCATATAACTTCTACACAGCCTATGTTCTCTTCTTTTGAGCCTTGTGTTATGCCACCTATTATGATGGGTAACAATATTGATATGATTGTGATTGGGAAAGGTTTTATTGATATTGGGGATGGCACTTTCAATGGTGTTTTATGTGTACCTCATTTGTCAAACAATCTTCTTTCCATCTATCAGATCACCCATGGTGGAACGAGGAAGACTATGGAATTCACACCTAATTTATTCATCATTCGAGACTTCGAAAGTAGAGAGATAATTGCTACTGGTATGGTGGATCATGCATCTCAGTTATATACCTTTTCAGACTTTGCCCCTAATGATGGTTTTGATCCTTTGGCTATTGATCACACTCCTAGTGTGAATATTGATTTTGAGAACTTTGGTTACTTGAACTTGGGTATTCTCACATCAGATCTAGTTATTGAACCTTGCATTCCGTCTCCTCCATCTACTATTTATTTTGAGGATACTTGTGTTGCTACATCCATGGCTACTTGTGATTCAATGCAATAAGATATACATTATCTTCTAGATCTGATTCATTGGGATGACTACTTGACAGACATTGCAGGTTTGTTTTGTGGAGTCTCATATTTTAGACTAGGGAGACACTATACATTATATTCATCTTCTCTTTGATTAAGTTGATTCTTCTTCAGTTGTTGTCGAGGAACAATTGGATCCTCTTGTTCATTCTCCACATGATCATTCATCACAGTTTGACATGAGTGTGGGTACTTTTGACCAGCATTTGGAGGAGGCATCTTTATCTTCAGAGGAGATTCTTGAGTCTTTCGAGCTTGTTCAACATACATCTCTACTAGGTTATGGATTGTCATCTTCATCAGTGTGACCTAGAATGCCTAATTTGGATGTGACAATTGTAGACATCTAAAATTAATTAAATTAAAAATCTAATTAATTTTATCCTTTCTACATGATTAATTTATTTAATTATGTTAGTCCTTATTCTTCTCAACTTTTATTAAATTAAATTTAATTAATCCTGTTATCATAGACCAAATAATTGATTTATTTAATAAATCAATTATTACCTATTCTTCTAAACTTATCTAATTATTTATTTCTTCTAAAATCCCTTTAGTTAATTAATCTAGATTAATTAACTAAATTAATTGATTCATACAAATCACTTTTCTAAATCCCCCATTACCTTAAATAATTCTTCTAGAATCTCTCATAATCATGCTTAACATTTGTAGTGTCATAAAATTGCGACCCTAGCAATTTTTTACTGCATTAGGGTCCTCATGCATGCAAGATCAAATACTCTAGCCTGATCGGAGACCGAAAATTGCCCAGCCCTCAGAATCTGCTTCTTCCTTGGCCTTCGCACCACCCTGTCCGCACTCTGTCCTGGAGAAACGGGTAGGACAAGGGCGTGGCGCCCCTGTCCCTGCCCTATTTTGGGTCAAGACCTTCCTAGAGCATGCATTGTGAGTTGTGCATTGGGCGGGAAACTCCCCCGATGTCGGCCTGTGATGAAAATCAAATCCACTAACATGTATTTAAGGGACATTCATCCTCTCATTTGCATAGGTTCGATAGGTCAAAGTTGGATGAGATTGGATTTTTTCAAGTTGCATAAGTGATCAAGCATTCAAGCATTCAAGCATTCTTTTCCAGCATTGAGCATTCTCAAGTCTCCCTTCAAAGCTAGGTGTTGCATTCAAGTCAAGGATTCAACCATTGAAGAGGAGATTGATTCCAACATTCAATTCCACACAAGCATTTCTATCAATGTTGCTATCACAACCTTCCTTGAGGTGATTTACAATTCAGTCTTTCATTTACATCTACTTGCAAGTATTTTCTTTCATTACTTGGTTAATTACAAAACTAGGGTTTGACCTAAAGGCAAACCCCCAATCCCAACCCATTTTCCTCTCTTTTTTGTGTGTAGGTTGCAGGTGTGTAGCTATACTTTCAGATTCGGGATCCATTTGCAGAGGCAGAAAAACCCTTTTCATTTCACAGATTTTTCGGAGGACCGTGTACGTTCCCGCCACGATCCGGGCAACTTTTCCTCAAATTCGCAGGGCGACTTCGTCTCAGCATATTACTACCAGATCCAGTTGCACAACTTCATCCCATGTTCCGATCTTAAGTTATAATCAGTTCTTTGTCACTTTTGCACTACATAATTCAATCAATTCCTTTCCATTTCAAATAAGGAAGAGGGGATCAACTTATCATTCCTATTTTAGTCAAAATTCAATCTTCATCCTTGAAGGTTGAATCTAGTGAATTCTCCTCTCCTCTTCCAAATGTAACTTGGTGAAAAGTGTTTGAAGGGTAATCAATAGTGAAACTCTCATCTCTCCTTGAAGGGAAAGGGTAGTTTTCCTCTTGATCTCTCATGCACATTTCACCAACACTACAACATTATTCTCCAATTTTAAATTCTCCCACTCATTCTCTCTCCTCTTGTTAAATCTTCCTACAAATCCCACTTGTCTTCTATTTCTTCATTATCGCACCTAAAACTCCTTCTTAATCATTTTATAGTGCCTAATCCCCATGATTAGCCACCAAGTCAATCCATAGCCATAAATGGATAAAATCTACTTGTCCCCTCCTCACCTTCCACCTTTAATGCACCCAATTGGGTCATTTCAAGGATTTAAAAATCTCACATTCTCCCATATCTTTCACCTTCCCAAGGAATTTTAAATTTCTTTTCTTGTCTCATCCCCCCATGCATCCAATACTTTAGGAATTTTTAATTCCCTCTTCATACCCCAAGGAATTTTTAATTCCTTTTTGTCTTCCCTATGTACTTGAGGATCTCTTCCCCATGTACATTGTGGAGTATGGAGACAATAAATGTCTTTATGGAAAATCTCATGGTCTCCACACTTGTCACCTCATGTCCTATGAATCCATGTGCTCCCTTTTCCTTCAATCTCCACCCTTGATTCATCTTCAATCTCAATCATCCATTCATCCTCCCTCAAATCTATAAATTGGGGTCTCCTCCCCTTCATTTTTCATCTCCAATCAAGTAATATCATGTTGTCCACATAGCTCTAGAAATCCATCAAAAAAACATCATCATTATAGGCAAAAATCCTTAGAATCCATATCCATCACTCAAGTATCCATCACTCCATCCCATTTATCCTTGTTGTGCATCTTGGAGAGCAACCCACATCCAATCTTGGAGTCAATCCAACCAAGTGGAGCATTTGGGCGCATTCCACTTCATCAAAGGCTCAATCTGAGGAATAAGTGAAGGTTTGTGAAGGTATAATGGTATGTTATCTTGTTTTTGATGTATTTGAATGTTTTATGGATTAAACTAACCATTATCCCTCAATTTGATTTTCCCTTGCTTCTTTTTTGCACGCCCGGTGGGACCAACGTCCCGTTTTCTAACTTTTTTTTGTGAATTTTAGTGTTTTTAGCTCATAGGTTGTCGCTTCAACGCGTTCGCCTGCACTTTAGCGCATCCACCCCACTGCTTTAGCGCGTCCGATGCGGTTCAGCATGTCCATTTTCAATATTTAAAATTTTAACCACCGTTTTTGCAGCTTTTGCAGTTTAGCGCGACCGCCATTGCATCAACGTGTGCGCCATACTGTATTTTGATATTATTTTTTAGAGCTAGAATTTAAGTTTTTTTGCTTTCTATTAACTAAAAAAATCACAAAAAAAATAAATTTAAATACCTAAAAAAGAAAAAGAAAAAATAGTAGAATAGGCTTTTTTTATTCTGCTTTTGTCAAATTAAGCAATTAGTTGGAATTTTTGGGCTTACAGGAAGATCAACGTTTGTGCTTTGGTTTAGCACCTACGCTGAACCCGAAAGCCTGCCAATTTTTAAAATTCAAAATTTTGAAATTCGGCTAACTATTAGTGTCAGGTTTTTGTCTTTCAGCGCCTCGTTCTAACTTCGGCGCGTCTGCTCAGGTATAAGTTATTCAAATTTTTGGAAAAAAAATTAAAATTTCAGTTTTTCCTGCTATTCTCTGTTTTAGGGCTGCAGACTTACTTTAGCGCCTGCACAGGCGCTGCAACACATCTGCCTATGGATCAGTGCATACACTGTATCCTTAGGATTTTTGGTTACTAATCAATTTTTCAGTTTTGCAGGCACTTTTTCGATTGTCCAAGGTTAAAAAAAATCATACTACTAATCCTATTTTCTTGTAGCACGCTTGCCAAAGAATCATTTTTCCACTAGTTCAGTCTCATTTTATATTTTTTAGAGAGAAAATCTTATTCAGGTGGGACTAAAATAAACCATTGTCTTTTGTGTCTTGTGCGCTTGCACACTTTATGTTGAGTGGACCCACCATTGCACTCTAGTATCCTCTCCCCTCGCCTTCGCAGATCTTGGGTGTAAGAGAACGAGTGATCAACGACACTCTCTTTTTTATTTTAGTAGTTAAGGGGTATTTATTGATTGGGGATTTCATCACCCCACAAGGGTATCTCAAATTGGAACACGTTAGGGATATCGACTCTCACGGTGCGATGTCCAACAGGTTTTCCAAGCCACTATATAAATAAGTCGGTCGGGCGGCTGGAGTGCTGAGTGAATTTGATGTATGTGGGGGCCTTCCCTACACCGATAAGCTCAATTAGAACTTTAAGTGGCTTGCTTCAAGAATTCATCATCAGATTGGTGATCCCTCAAAAATTACACTAGACATCAGTTTTAGTAGCCAAAATCCTACATTTGATAGTGCAGGGGATGCAGATTGTACCCCGAAGTTACTCATGTATCCACTTAAGATGGGACACAAATTCCCCATATAATATATCCTTGGATCTTTGGGATAAGAATATCTAGTATGCCCAAGAAGTGAGTCTCGTGGAGGGGAGCCAATGCTACCAAAATTTCTATTTGTCCACCTGAGTGAGGTATTGCTTATGCGAGGGGCCTATCAAGTGGTTTCACTTTCCAGCCTAAGTTGTGTTTTCTTCAAGTGTCTTCATTTGTGCTATACCCATAAAATCAATTTGGGCTAATCTAGGACCCACATCACTTGCACACTCATTATTGAGTGTTACACTTGGCCAATGTGTTTACTATGCTTGATGTTTTCTTGCCAAGAGTAGATTGACAAACAACCTCCCCACTTTTCACATTTGACAAACATTCCAAAGTCCAAATTCTTGCACTTGCATAAACAAAGTCCAAACCTAGTCCACTTTATTTTCCACTTCATGTTCCATAAGCCTAAGTTGTACAAGAATCCCAAGAAGTATATCCACCATCCAATCAAGAAGAAGAAACTCACCCAAGCCCAACTCATTAGATGTCGAAAGTTCTAGCACACCAACCACAAACTCTTGCTCAAACATAGGACCTTCTTGCACCAATATCATGATTATACTCATGGTCATAGCAATGAGTTTTATTCTAGTGATAAACTAAGAGTCTGTGCCCTACACCAAGGATCGGGCTTGTCTTTCAATACCAACTATCATCAAAATCAGGGTGGTCGCATCCTTTCATACAATTTGTCGTCTGAACCTATCACTTATTGAGTCATTTCCATCTCAATAATAATCTAATCATCACCTTCTTTTAATCATCACTATCATTCCCCTTTGATCTTTCATCATCCACCTTTTCTAAGGATCAATCAATCCAACAATCAAACCTTAATCAAATCAATCACTCATCCAATCCCTCAATCAATCATCCAAATCAAATCAACCTCACTCTAAGGTTCTATACCTTGTGAAGTTTTATGTAGACCTCATCCTTAGTTAATTAATCATTTTGCTTTTGTGCTTGGGAAAGAATCTCCCCTAAGTACCTTTGCCTCATCTTTTGTGTCGATCAAGACCCCCAATCCTACATCTTATTTTTGCTTAGGATCATGTCAATCCTTAGTAGAAAGAGACTTTGATCATTATCCTAAGGTCTAAATTTCACCCATCTTGGTTATCACCTTGTTTGAGGTTTTCATCATCAATATCCCCAACCTAAAATCCTCATCTAAGGACTAAGGTGCAATCTTAATCAAACTTTTTCCTAATCTAAGGACCCAATCAATCATTCAATCCAACTTCATCAAATCAAATCAAAATCCAAAATTTTGATGTCCTTTCACCAAGCTCTTTCTTCCAATAAATATTCCCTAAGATTATTCTTATATGGTCACAAATAGATCTCAAAAGAATAAGATGGTCAAACAACAATATGGCATGCTAGACATTAGTGTCCTATATCAAGATCCTATACAAGATCCCACACAAGGGCAAAATTTACAACCCGATATTCAAGATCCACAATCACAAGTGGACCCTAACATGGTTGATCAAGATGACCTCTCCCCGGAAGTGAAAACATTCATAGAGGATACATACAATCAAGAAATGATGGAGAAACTCATCTGACACAATCCAAGTGGTCTCTTAAAGACCCTCATTGAAAATGGAGCTCGCCTTCCCCTCGATTTCGATAGATCCATTCTTGATCAACAACCACAGGGAGAATTTCCTCCTACTCACATTGTTGCTCCTATTATTCATCCTCATTCTATAGCACCTATGGTATCCATCCCCGTAGTTTCCATCCAACCTTCTTCTTCCTTTTTGACATCTATACCATTATCCAACCCAATCACGTCTATTCTCTAACATACTTATATGTCATCCTCTTCTACTCACCCATATGTCTATGTTCCCCAATCTTTTATTCCCCTCAACAATGCCACTAATTTCATCAATACTTCTCTTTCTCATGCTACCACAGTCCACGGGTCACAACCAATCATCACCTCCCAAGTCCCCGACACATCAGTCATCACATCTCATATCCCCGCTTCTTCATCCTACCAATATATTAGTGTTGGTGGTATGTCATCCATGACTTACCAGATACCCGGGGCAAACATAGTCCATCATGTCCAAGATCCACAACATGATATAATCAAGGAAATTCAAGACATGAAGAACATCATCAAAAACATAAAGGAAGGGACTAACAAAAGAAAACCTTATTCATTTGAAGAATTATGTCCTTGTCCTTATGATCCGTCAATATCAGTCACACCTTACCCGCTAGGGTTTGAGATGCCTAAGTGCACAAATTATGAGGGTCAAGGGGACCCCCAAGACCATGTCTGTGAGTTTCACATCTTATGTCAAGAGGTCTCCTATAGTGATTTGTATCTTTGAATACTTTTGCCTAAAAGTCTCACAGGAGATGCACTTACATGGTTCTTGTCCCTGCCTCGAGGTTCTATTACCTCCTTTCCAAACTTGGTAGAAAAGTTCATGGCCCACTATGCTTACAATATTATCAATGATGTTTCCATGATGGACCTTTGTAACACAAAATAGAGGCCTAGAGAAACCTTCACTAGCTTCTTGCAGAGGTGGCGACACCTTATAAAGAAATTCTAGTGGGATATGCTAGAGGAACACCAAATTGAATTATTTCATAAAAATATGGTACCCCAAATATCAAAACCCTTGACATCTCAATGTATAAAATCTTTCCAAAAGTTTACTAATAAAGGCTTAGCCCTTGAATGTGTCTTTTTAGAGGATGGCACTCTAAAGCATTACCAAATCAGAACACTTCCTCTTACAACAATGATAAACCAAAATTTTGGTCTAAAAATAAGAACGTAGTCAATGATGGTGTCACTGATGCAAAGTAGGTCCAAAATATGGCCACTCCTCCAAAATCCACCACCCCTAACAATCAATTCAATAATTGTCAAAACAATCAAAGCCAATCTCAAAGGCCCCCCAATAATGTCTCAATCTAGGGGTGACCACCCCGATCTAACAATCAAGCTCCAAGGGAGTATACTCTGCTTGTTGAGCCCATTGAGGTTGTGTTTCAAAAGCTTGTCTAGGCTAGTGTGGTTGTCTTTCCGATAACACGCGTTTGACCCTAACCAACCCAAACCTAGGTGGTATAACGAGAATGAGTATTGTGACTATCCAGCATCAATGGGCATGATACATGAAAGTGTATGAAACTAAAGAACTACATCCAAGATCTCATTGATAAGGGTGATATTGAGGTAGCAACAACAAAACCTGGTAATAATAATGTTAAACTCAAAATGTATCAGGAAACTTTCCCAAAACATGACAAAGGCAAGGCCTTGTCATCTAATGTTGTGAACTACGATTATACCAATCATATAATTGACTTTGACTCTTTGGTGGGTTGTATCGAGCCTGAATATAACCATGTCAACATCATCACTGTCCAGGGAGCTAATCCTCCCCCTTCACAAAATAGACCTAGGGTCACCATTGAAGGTGGTCCTCCTCCCCCACAACCGGCAAGTAGGCCCAACCCTGCTAAAATAGTCATTCAAGGTGCCGCACCTTCCACGTCTCACTCTCAGAATGACTGCAATATAACCACTCACCGCGGAAGAGTAACTGTCCAAGGAGCTCCTCCTTCACCGAATCCTCCCCCCATGTCATTCACCCGCCGATATGACCTCCTTGACCATCTTGGGAAGACTCTTGCACATATTTCCATCCTAGAGCTCCTCAAGACCTCACCCATTCACAAGGAGATTTTGGAACAATCCCTCCCAAATCACGTGTCCCTAACAACATCAATGTTGCCCAATTCCAAGCCCTCATTGGAAACCTCACTGCCCAAAACCACCTTTTTTTCACCTCCAATGATGCTCCCTCTGACAATGATCATAATAAACCATTTCATATTGAAGCTCTTATCTAGAAACACAAGGTTAAATGCATCTTGATAGACGGTGGATTTGGACTCACTCTTTGTACATACAAGTTAATAAAATAATTGGGACTTTCTGAGGATTTGGTTGATCCATCAGGAAAAATCACAATTAAACCATATGATGATGCAGAAAGGGTTTTCAAAGGCATGATCACTTTACATCTTCAAGTGGGCCCTGTTACAATTGAAACCCCTTGCCAAGTCTTAGATCTTGACCTCCCTTATAATATTCTCCTTGGTCATCCATGGATTCATTCCCTTCAATCCATTCCCTCCACTTACCACCAATGCCTTAAATTTCCCTTCAATGGTAGAGAGATCACCATCAGAGGTGATCAACAACCTTTTTAGTATTTCCAACTCTTAGAGGGGAAACATCCATATCATTGCCCATTAAACAGACCCACTCCACCTCCTTCGTCTGACGCATCTAAATTTACCTCCACTTCATCCCAAACAAAACCTAAGGTCAAGATCATAGATGATGGCTATGGAGAATACAAACTTGAGGATGCCCTACTAATAGGCAATCTCCCCTTATCTCCTAAGTCATTTGGCAAGCCTAAAGAAATAAAAAAAGATCAGATCCCCACTATACAATGCAAAGATACCACTTTCAAGCAATGGGGCCCACTTGATGAAGAGAGTCTTGAGATAGATGTTTCCTCTTGGTTGTATCGTGAAGAGGATGAAGAACCAGCAAAGATCCCCAAGAAGATGTATCCAAAAGCATCAACTATAGTGGATAAGATGGGTTATAAGGGACATGACCTGGGGCCGGAAGAGAAAGGAATCAAAGCACCAATAAATCCCATCTCATACAAGTATAACAGGGGTTTGGGTTACACTCCAATACCTAAGATCACTATCGTTGGTACCCCTTCAAGTCCCTCCTTGGATTTTGAAGACTCTGATGAGGAGGAATTTCAGAAATTCCTTTTGAATACGAAGATGACATCTTCTTTGATGCCCATATCAACACCATCACCCCTATAATCCCTTCCACTCCAAATGAGCTGCAACTTGTCCACCATGAGCTTATAGACTGGGACCAATGAGACAAACCTTCTTTGGACATATGTGTCAATGATAATGCCCTCATGACTCTCCTGACTATGCACAATTTGGAAGATTGCGACAGAGTTCATGGGATCTAACTACATGAGAATGGATACTTTGGTAGTCAAGTCAATTCTCTTTGTCACAAAAAAGACAATAAAAAGAAAAATCATGATTCCTTAGGTGAAAACCTCCCTAAGGCACCTTTGGATGAGGAAAAAGTAAAAATAAAGGGTGTATCCTCAAGTGAAAACCTAGATCAGGCGCTTGAGGATGAGGGACTTGACCTCCCTACCATTATTTCCTCGCAACAAGACAGGACAACTTTACTTATAGAAGAAACAAACATTATCAATGTGGGCACCGAAGACACCCCAAAGAACGTGCTCATTGCTAAGTCCCTGACGGAAAACTTCATCAATTTTCTCTCAGAAACAAAGATCAACTTTGCTTGGTCATATGCTGACATGTCGGGTCTTGATCCAGACTTAGTAGTCTACAATATTGTTGTTCGTCCAGACGCCAAACCTATAAAGAAGAAATTACGCAAGATGCATCCACATATTGCACTCCTTGTCAATGCAAAGCTTCAAAAGATGTTGGATGCTGGATTCATAAAACCAATAGATTATCCTAAATGAGTGTCCAACATTGTTCTTGCTAGCAAAGCTACTAGGGGCATCCACATTTGCATAGATTTTTCAAGATTTGAATAAGGCATGTCCTAAGGATGACTTCTCGCTCCCCAACATAGACATGATTATAGATCTCACAATAGGATATGAAATGATGTCACTCATGGATGGATTTTCTGGATATAATCAGATTAGAATAGCAGAAGAAGACCAACACAAAATAGAATTCACTGCACCATGGGGCACCTTTTCTTATCAAGTCATGCCTTTTGGTCTCAAGAGCACTGGAGCAACATATCAGCCAGGAATGACAACCATATTTCATGACCTCTTGCATAAAATCATAGAAAATTATGTGGATGATCTCATAGTAAAATCAAAGACAAGAGATGAGTGTATCCCTATCCTATAGCGGATCTTTCAGAGACTGGAAAAATATAAGTTGTGCCTAAATCCTAAGAAGTGCGTCTTTTGTGTTACATCTGGGAAATTGTTAGGTTTCATTATTTCCTGCAGAGGCAAAGAGGTTGATCCTACAAAGGTCAAAGCTATCATGGAAATTCCACCCCCGAAGACTCTCAGACAACTACGCAACCTTCAAGGAAAGCTCCAATCCATCAGATGCTTCATCTCACAGCTTGCAGATAAATATCACCCATTTGCACACTTACTATGCAAGGACACCAAATTCAAATGGGGTCGTTTGTGTCAGAAGGCTTTTGAGAAACTCAAAGAATACCTCGCATCACCTCCCATACTTATGCCTCCTATTCCAAGACAGTCACTCCTTTTGTACATATCAGCAACCGTAGTGGCACTAGGGACATTATTGGCACAGACAGATGATCAAGGAAAAGAGCATGCCATATACTATATCAGTCGCACATTAGTAGGATATGAGCTCAATTATACCCCTAACAAAAAAGCATGATTAGCACTTGTCTTTAGCACACAAAAACTCTGAAACTACATGCTAAACAATAAAACAAAATTGATTGCTAAAATTGATCCCCTCAAGTACCTCTTATCAAAGGCTACTTTCATAGGAAGAACTGTTAAATGGGTCATGTTACTAAGTGAATTCGACATAGAGTATGTGGATAGAAAGGAAATCAAAGGACAAGTGGTAGCAGATCAACTGGCAGATTCTCCACTTCAAAGTGATCACCCTATCCTCGCAGAATTCCCAGATGAATCCATAATGACTGTCACTATGTCTTCCACATGGCAGTTGTATTTTGATGGTTCTTGCACGCAAAATAGATCAAGGGTAGGTATATTGTTGGTCACACCTCAACGAGACTGCATCCCTAAATCATACAAGATAGCCTTTGCATGCACCAACAACATATCAAAATATGAAGCACTAATCACTGGACTCTGCTTGGCTATCTAATGGAAGATATCGGAATTACACGTCTATGGTGATTCCCAACTTGTCATTAAACAAGTCAATGATGAGTATCAAACAAACGATGACAAGATTCTTCCTTATCATAGTATAGTCAAGGATCTCAAGCGACGCTTTACATAAATCAAGTTTGATCAAATCCCATGCACAAATAATAGAGTTGCAGATGTAATGGCCACTATTGCTTCTCTCCTTCAGATGCTGACACACAGTTAGAAATATGACTTTTTGGTTGAGAAACTCTTCATACCGACATACGATCTACCTGAGTCCAAAATGGTGTGTGTACTCGTTGGTCCCGAATACCCTTGCTATCAAGAGACCTTCGCCTACCTAAGAGACAACACCAACCCTCCACACATTGCCAAAACCCAACAACAAACCTTCATCTGTCGTTGTTCCCGTTACACCATCCTTGGAGACACCCTATTTAGAAGGCATTTTGATGGTTCCCTCCTAAGGTGTTTAGACAAACAAGAGGCTAAATGGGCACTACACCAAGTGCACGAGGGTATCTGTGGGACACACTCAAGTGGTATTGCTTTGGCTAAAAATATCTTGTGAACGGGATACAACTGGCCTACAATGGAAGAAGATGCATATAATTATGTGAAGAAATGTATCCCTTGTCAGAAGCATGGCAACAAGATTCACACTCCATCACAAGATCTGCAACCTTTTATCACACCCTGGCCCTTCTCACAATGGGGGATCAATCTCATTGGTAAAATCGACCCTGCATCCTCTAATGGTCATAAATTCATCATCACCGCCACTGAATACTTCACCAAGTGGGTGGGGGCCATCCCTCTTACCTTCACCACTAGAAAGAAGATCTCTAAATTCATTCTGAACTATTTAATCTATCGATATAGAATCCCCAAAGTTATCATCACAGATAATGGTAGACCTTTCAATAATCGTGATGTTAAAGAGCTCTATCAGAAGTTTGATATCCAACACCACTTCTCCACCCCTATTACCCGCAAGGCAACGATCAAGATGAGGCTTCTAATAAAACCTTACTCAGAATCCTTAAAAAGATAGTCAATGAAGCTGGTAGTGATTGGCACCTCCAACTCCATCTCGCTTTGTGGGCTTATTGCACCTCTATCTGTACGCCCACATGCGCCACTCCATATTCCCTTGTCTTTGCCTCTAAAGTTATCCTCCCTCTTGAAATCAAGATCCCCTCCCTAAGGGTATCCCTACAAAATTTTCTCCCTGATGAAGAATACAGAGTTGCCAGGCTACAAGAGCTAGAATTGTTGGATGAAAGACACTTGAAGGCCTTAAACCATCTCTGGGTATATCAAAATCGCCTATGTTTGAGCTATAACAAGAAGGTTAGGACCCGGGAACTTAAAGTTGGTGATCTTATCCTTATGGAAAATTAGAGAAATCTTCAAGAAAGAGAAAAGAAAGGCAAGTTTGAGCCTAATTGGCTTGGACCCTATGTGAACACAGGAAAATATGGATCAGGGGCATATCAGTTGGCTACTCTCAAAGGAGATCCCTTGGATGAGCCTATGAACATCATGCACCTGAAGAGATTATATGCCTAAGTCCTTAGAAGGTCACTAATTGTCTAAAAATCAAAAAATCAAAAATCACAAAAATACAAAAAAGTCAAAAAATAAAGAAAAAAAAAGCACCAAAAATACAAAAAAGTAAAGAAAAAATCAATTCGTCCATCAATGAAAACCATTTTGTGTCACTATGGGAAAGTACCTTGGTGAAAACCTGTTTATAGGCATCAAGGTAAATAATCTAGATCCATTGTCTATCAAGTCAGACTCTATCTTCCCCACCCACCCACCTGATATCCATAATATTTAAATTGAATATTCTGACGTCTTTTGTGCTTCCTCTGCCCCTTGCCAATGATGACGATTGTACAAGCCTATTTAAATGACCAAATTGTGCAGGAATGTCACCCTATGATCTAAATTGAGGGTGGTGAATTGATATACATGAAGACAATCAATCAAAGTGTACGAAATTAATTGACATGACTCAAACAGTCAGATTTATTATCCCAATATGCTCTGACGTGACATGAATCATTACATGACCTTCCATACTTCTCCACATTCCACCTGCTTACCTGCAACCGCTTGTCCCCTTCATTCTTTAATCCATGTCATTGCATAAACCTTCTCCCACGACATCCATCACCATGTCTGTTGCCAGTTGTCTCCTTCATTCTATCAAGAAAATTGATCCGATGACCCTACCATCCCCCTCCCAATAAAAGGAAAAGGAAAAAGATGCTCCTGACCACCTCCATAGATGTCACGATTCATTCTACTATCCTCCGCAACATCCCTACCCTTTTCTCCCACTAAACTATCCTCAGCAGGTCGGTTATCCATTTTCCTCAGCATATGATGATGAGTCTTTGCCTGAATCATAAATAATTATCATCCCATCAAATTGAGCTTCCATCCCACCCAAATGAGTTTCCATCCCATCCAACTGAGCTTTCATCCCATCCAACTGAGCTTCCATCCTAGTAAATTATGCTTAATTCCCAGTCCTAAGCTTAGGCTTCTTGTTGACTTGCACGTTACTCAAACATTCATCCATGTGTACTCCATCAAGTCTCAGTAATCAAGTATTACATCTGCACACATGTTTCCATGTCATCTTCCCTATTGCCTATTCAGATCCATCAGTCACTCCTGCCCATCTGAATGCATCCTTCCCCTATCTGGCAGTATATTCACAAATCTTAAGTCCTACTCTTGGTAAGAGATGCTAGTTGGCCTTGTGCATTTTGTCTGCATAATTTGGTCTGTTTGATTTTATTTGCATCACTTTGTCCTATGACTGTTCCTACCCACAGCTGACAGGATCAATCTATATCTTGGTATGTTACGGAAAGGGGCATATTGGGGCATGTTTGAAGGTCTCTCTTGTACAAACCAGCAACCTTGTACCTACATCTATATGGTGTTTACATGGTTGTGTACTGGAGATTCCTATTTGTTTGAGAGTCAGTCCACACCTTGGATTTTTCATAACATCCTAGTTCCTATAATCAGTGGTGTAGACTATCCTTGGAAAAATCAAAACTAGGTTTTCTCTCCACATTTTGCACAAGAAATCCCTTCCATCCACTCATCTACATTTCATCCTATCATTATGCATTTTGGAGACCTCATTTTATTCATTTTCTTAATTTCTTCTAATCCTATGTTGTTGTACTATGGTTGGCACATTCCAAAAAAATCACTTCATTGTTCATTATCATTTAACATCAATTGCATTATCCATTTAAGTTGCATAATCATTAGTTGCATTATCATTTTATTATCAACGTAATCATTTTGCTCATTTAGTAGCAAACATGTAAACTGGTACATACAATCTGGACCATCTTTTGAAATGTATCGATCATTCATAATCACACATTGTAGGTTCATAATAATGTAAGATTAATTAAAGCCCACTCAAACATTAACATCTCATATAACATTAATAATCACATCATTCAACATAAAACATTTAAAAAATAATCACATTTTGACCATCTTATTCAACACATCATGCAGTCATTCATTTAGGGACACTTTGCAAATGACAAAAAAATTTACAACCTAAAAAAGTAAAGTTCACGACAGCAGTACCAGGTAACATCCGTTGTCAAATCCCTAGTCTATGAGCAAAGCAAATCATATATGATGGAAAAATAAACAAGTCCAGATCAAATCATTAAGCAAATATTTGATCAGTGTGTCAAATTAAATGCAGAAAGTATTGTTATTCCATATTAATTTGCAATGAGATGATTAGACGTTTCGGGTCAGGATTTGTTTTTTCATTACAGATTATGAATTTGGTCCCAAAAGGTGCAGCCTCAGGGATATCTTCTTCAGATCTCATCACATAAAAAATCCAAAAAACATGCACATCATATCATCCACATGCATCCTGCATCCACAAACATGTTAGATGACATATGCAAACATATATAATAATCCACATGCATCCTACATCCACAAACATGTCAGCAAAATTACATATCATATAACATATACATATGCATCTATCCTGCATCACAAAAAGTCAGACAATATCCATCACATGCATGAATAATCATAACATCATCATACAATAATAAAATAATAATCAAAGTCCATCAAAGTCCATACATGCATATACGCCTCCAAAATCATCTCATATATATCTCAAAAATCAATGAATGTGTCAATCATAGCACAATGATATAAATCCCCAAAGGGTCAAAATACAATGTCACATATAATAGGTCTATCCCACACTCCATGTCTCCTCATCTCCATCCCCTCTCCTAGTTGTGCCTCCAGATGGTCCTGCACCCCCTCTTAGTGGCCTCATAACCACTGATCCTCTTATCTGTTGACTCTAGGTCGGGCGCTGCCTCTGAGTCCCCTGAGATTGCCCCCTCTCAGTGTAAGATGCAACTATCTGATCTGTGTGGCACTGTCCCATGATACAGACCCCTATAATATGTTGCCTCCCAACCTAAACTCTCTACCCATCGTTGTTGGCTAGTGAGGTCTGCATACACCTGTGCAAAACCGACAGGATCCAAAAGTTGACATGTTGCATCTCGCTCTGCCTGCAACCTCCCTATATCTACCTCTGCTCTACTAAGTCACGCCTGAAGTGCATCCATCTCCCCATCCACTCTCTCTATCTCTATCCTCAACTTCCCGATGGCTCCCCCACTCTTGGCCTCCTCTAGCAGTTGGTATGTATCATCCCTCTCCTCCCTCAAAGTTGCCACCTCTTCCTGAGTTGCCTCCAAGCTCTCCACCAGGTTATCTACCTCCTGCCTTAGTCGTGTGACCTCTAGTTGTAGCTTATCTTCCCTCACCCTCTCCATCTATATATCCTCCTTTGCCCTCATGTACCTCTCCCTGGTAGTATCCAGTCCCTATAACTCATCCTCCAAGCTCCTAGCCCTAGCCTGAGCACCATTTGTCTCCAATACGGCTCTGTCGTACTCATCCCTTGGCACCCTCTCCTTTGCTACCCCCTATACTTGTATTGGTACTCCCTCACCTTGTACCTATATGTCTGAGATATTCATCGGCTATCCTCCATCCCCTCCCTCTCCCTCTCCCTCTCCCCAAATCAACCCAACCTCTGTGGCCGATGGCTGGACTTGTGCCTGTTGTCTCCCTCACCTCCTCTACTGACCCCCTCCTCTCCTCACCCCTCCTCTCCTCCCCCCTCCTCTCCTTGGACCCTATCCTCCATCCCCTTCCCCTACTGCTACTTCCCTGTCTCCAAGACCCTCATCCTCCCCCCCCCCTACGGCCTCATCAATAGATGGTTGTGGCTCATCCTCCTCTAGAACTTCAAGAACACTGAATCAGACTGGCAAGTAAGCCTTCTACCAGCCCCTGTATGTGTCATCCATACCTGCATCATCTCCCACCTCCCCTCACTCATCCCATACCCTGTCGGTTGCACCCTCCCAACTCACTCAAACCTCTAGAGGGCTAATAGCCTTCCCCCATGTCTCGGTCTCGCAAGTGATCCTTGGATATAACCACTTTACCTCCATTGTATCCTGGATATCCCCAAACTATCGGGCCACCTGATGTGGCACATAGTGCTCAATGACATTAACTAAACAACCAAATAACCACATCTCAAACTGTGCCCAATGTAGCTGTCAGTCCCCTCTCCATCTCTCGCAACCTAAAAAGGGCCTCCAGGTGAAGAACATCAGCTCATCGAAGACCCTCCTCCAAAACCATATCGCCCCAAGCCTAGTATAGTGGAGCAGTCCCCTGTATCGGTCCACATATGGGAATCATCACTGTCTATCCTAAACCCCCACTGGTCATGTCACTACGATATGCTCCCACGCCCATATATGCAAAAGAGTCACTCCTGCAAAAAGACTGATACTCTCGATATAGAACTAAATGCATGTTGTGGTATAACTACCCCAACATAGTCGCTCCCCACGCATACTCCATGCAATCATGTAGCATGTAGTACACACACTTGCTCCACCCTATTGGGAAACCATGTCCACTGAGATCCAGCATCACTCGTTCACTGATCAATCCATAAATCATGAGCACTAGACGTGGAATGTGCCTGATCTGCATCACCTGCCCAAGATGTAATTGTGTCCCATCCATCGATAATCTATCATACTCACACACCTGATGAAGGTAGTATTGAGTCACACCTAGTCAGTACTCAGAAATAACACCACGAATGGGGATCTTCAAGATCCTCCAAATGTCTAATAGTGTGATGGTAGCCTCTCCTATGGGCAGGTGAAAGGTACAAGTCCTGCTATCCTATCACTCCACTAATGCAGTCAACATAGCTTAATGTACCCTAATCCTCGACAACTGATCGATGAAACCCAAGCCAACTGCGCTTAGTATCTCTTGCTCATCTGCTCGCAACTAATTGTATAGCCTCATGGTCGTCAGCCAATGCTCATGCGATGGGAGTGGTCCTAGATCCTCTTGCACCTAGTTAATCCACTTCATTAGCCTAATCCTCTTTTACTCTAGCCAACTCTAGCCTTTAACTTACCCCCAGGGCATCCCAGTGCCCCGTTGAGCCTTTTTAATCCTTATTCCACCTTTCATTTTCCCACCTCTACTTACTCAGTGCACACGTTGAATCAGTCATGCACATGCAATACACCATAGACGGAGGCACTGATCTACACACCTTTGCCTCGTTGACCCCCCCTTGGGCCATCCAGCGTGAGTGCACACGCTAACCACATGCGCTTTCCCCAATCCCCTTTCTCTACCCCTACCCCACGTATGCTCAAATTGTGTGCAAGTGCATGCGCTAACCTAGGGCAGTGGCACCAAAATGGCAATCAGTGCCTTCATCGCGCTACCCTTCAAAACCCTATTTATAGCCTTAAAATTTGCCCTAATCTATCAAAACACTAAGTGGGTCCAAGGTACATATCGGTAGGCCATAGTGAGCTGGTCTCTCATGTCGTCAAACCCTCTTCACACGGTGCTCGTGAACAAGAACACGTGCCATCTCTCTTTCCAAGGGCTCTATGCTCTCTATTCTCCAATAGGTGTATGTGATAATGACCCTTCCTTGAGCCCCATGGGCCTTATATGGGGCCCCTATGGCCCCCTTTCTCACCTTTTCCCATCTTTCTACAGCTTTCTTCACTTCGTTGTCCTTTTCATTTTTTCTTCTCTCATCTGTCATCCTTTCTTCTTTTCAAAAAATTCCCCAAAATTTTTTGAAAAATTCCCGGTTAAATTCTTTAGGGGGCATATACCACCTGCATTTTCACATTGGGGCATTCTCTTCTTCTATCTTTTACCCACTGCCAATTTTGTCGCTGTGTAAAAGAGGGGCAAAATGTAGACGTCCAAAATTAATTAAATGAAATATTTAATTAATTTTATCCTTTCTCCATGATTAATTTATTTAATTTTATCCTTATTCTTCTCAACTTTTAATTAAATTTAATTTAATTAATCATGTTGTCATAGTCCGGATAAGTAATTTATTTAATAAATCAATTATTCCCTATTCTTCTAAAGCTATCTAATTATTTATTTCTTCTAAAATCCCTTTAGTTAATTAATCTAAATTAATTAACTAAACTAAGTGATTCCTACAAATCACTTTTCTAAATCCCCCATTACCTTAGTTAATTCTTCTAGAATCTCTCATAATTATGCTTAACATTATTCTCCAATTTTAAATTCCCCCACTCATTCTCTCTCCTCTTGTCAAATCCTCCTACAAATCCCACTTGTCTTCTAATTCCTCATTATCTCACCTAATCCTCCTTCTCAATCATTTGCTAGTGGCTAATCCCCATGATTAGCCACCAAGTCAACTCATACCCATAAATGGCTAAAATCCTCTTGTCCCCTCCTCACCTTACACCTTAAATGCACCCAATTGGGTCATTTCAAGGATTTCAAAATCTCACATTCTCCCATATCTTTCACCTTCCCAAGGAATTTTAAATTCCTTTTCTTGTCCCATCCCCCATGCATCCAATATTTTAGGAATTTTTAATTCCCTCTTCATCCCCCAAGGAATTTTTAATTCCTTTTTGTCTTCCCTATGTACTTGGGGATCTCTTCCCCATGTACATTGTGGAGTGTGGAGACAAGAAATGCCTTTATGGCAAATCTCTTGGTCTCCACACTTGTCACCTCATATCCTCTCAATCCATGTGTTCCCCTTTCCTTCACTCTCCACCCTTGATTCATCTTCAATCTCAACTGTCCATTCATCCTCCCTCAAATCTACAAATTGGGGTCTCCTCCCCTTCATTTTTTATCTCCAATCAAGTAATCTCATGTTGTCTACATAGGTCTATAAATCCATCAAAAAAGCATCATCATTATAGGCAAAAATCCTTAGAATCTATATCCATCACTCAAGAATCCATCACTCCATCCCATTTATCCTTGTTGTGCATCTTGGAGAGCAACCCACGTCTAATCTTGGAGCCAATCCAACCAAGTGGAGCATTTGGGTGCATTCCATTTCTTCAAAGGCTCAATCCAAGGAGCAAGTGAAGGTTTGTGAAGGTATAATGGTTTTGTATTTTGTTTTTGATGTATTTGAATGTTTTGTGGATTAAACTAACCATTAACCCTCACTTTGATTTTCCCTTACTTCAACAACTTTCAGCATCGACATGGAGACACTTGAGTAGTATTTAGAGCTTTCATACATTTTACACTTTCTACTTTCATATTCTTTTCAGGAATGGGAAGATGGTCTACATACACATTTGGTTTTATTTCTTTGTAAGGGGAGGAATATTGTTCGACAATCATGGTCCATCTTCTACATCCAGTTTTGAGCATCAACCATTGGTACAATTGATTACTTTTGGGAAGGCTACATAGTCTTTCTTATCCTTTCTATTTTTTAGAGGGCTTCTTCCTTGCATGGGATTCTTTCTTGTGTTGGGAAACTTGTTGTATTTTCTCTCTTTTGGGGAGGATTTTTGTCCCCTGGGTTTTCTCCTTTTCTCTATTTGTGAGAGATTGTTTTGTACATGGGTACCTAACATGGCCTTGTAGTTGGGACCCATCTTTGTGTGTTTCACCCACCAAAGCTACGCTTAAGGGGGGTTGCTAGTGTAGGTTTTTTATTTCTCTTATGTTAGGGAATATTTATCTTTCCTACACATTATTAAGCTTGCTTGGGTTATATCAGAATGGTTAGAATGAGGACATGTGGCAGAATCCTACATTCACATGTGTCATTCACACCCACATTTGGGTGGTTGAATGTCACACCCTTTTTTGGATATATTTACCACCTCACCATAACCTTTTCTTGTATTTACCTAAGTTGAAATAACCATGTATTTGGTATTTACCAAGTAGGTAAAACTTCCTCTTATTTTGGGCTATAGGGAGTTATAATTCCTCTTGGTTTTATATGCCCATATTTTCTTATATAAGCAATCCCTCAACTCTCCCTATGCTAAGTACTAGAATGAGAACATAAGCTCGAATTATGAATCTACTTTAGTGTTATGAGAGTGTTGTGTTTTGTTCACCTCTTGTATTCTTGTATTGCTTTCCTTCAATCACATTGATCTTGGGCGGCTTCACAACTAAATTTAACAAACTTAATGGTTTTGCAATACTGAAAAGGATGGGGATCTTCTTGGATAGTTATTTCTTGATCGTTATTGGAAAATTTTAGACATTGGTGATATTTAGATGGGATAGCTTGCATTGCATGAATCCAAGGACATCTAAGGAGTATATTGTATGCCAAGCCAAGATCAAGCAACTGGCAAACCACATTATTTTCCACTAGTCCAACTTTGATAGGCAAAACTACTAATATTTTGGATGCTCTTTCTTCATCATCATAAGCCTTTATAGTGATCTTCTTCTTGGGATCCGTGGTGTTTTCGGAAAACCCCAATGCAAGGACTAATTTGAAAGTACATATATTTAAACCAACCCCTCCATCTATGAAGACACGTTTGATTCTATGCTTATGAACAAGTACTTTGATATGAAGGGGTGCATTATGAGGTTGATTTATGGTCGTATCATCATGTTCGGTGAAAGACAAGAAATGAGGTGTGGTAAGATGTCCCACCATGGCTTGAAAATATGCTTGGTTAAGGTTTGGGGGTACGGTAGTTTCTTGTAGAGCCTTATCCAAAATAGCTTTATGGGATGGGGATAGATGTAAAAGCTCTAAGATGGATATATGGGCTAGCATTTTTTTAAGGTTGGTCTAGGATATTATATTGATTGGACATGAAAGATGGATTAGGTGGCACTCCTTGAAGGGTAACCTTTTCTCAACGAGTGGTAACATTACAATCAAGTTTGTCCCTAATGGTAATCGCATTTGCATATGAATCACTTTCAAACATGTGATTAATGATGTAGACACGTGATGCATTTGTGTAATTGATTTTGTTTTTGCCTGACTTTGAGGGGTTCCCTTTTCATAGTTTGGAAGTGGATTCTTGAATGCTACATCTTTTTCATTAGATTTATGTTTGTCGACTAATATATCTCCCCTATCTATTAAGTCTTGAATGGTATTTAGTGTGAGAGCACCAAGTCAAGTCATTCTTGGCAATATGGTAACAAGTTTCTTGTGTGTTTTGAGTTTTACTTGACATAATAAGATCTTATTAGATCATTTCTTACTAATAGGCACCTAGGTTAGCTCATTTAGTCATGGGGATGCAATAATGTGTAAAATTGCCAAAGTTGCTAAAATTGTCAACTTGGTGTAAGTGAGGTCTAATGTTAGTATTTTCATGTTGGATCATGTTTTGGGTTGGAATAAGATCTATTTAGACCATCTTCAATGTAATAAGTCTCATGGGGTCGGTTTGGACAAATTTTGTCATGTTTTGTTAATAGTTGCAAAAGTTGCTTTGCAACTTTTCAAATTGTTGTCATCATGGGAAGTCCAATGGTTATGTGGTTCAAATGGAAGTTGGAACCATTGGTAGTTTTTGAAAAAGGTATATATATGCTTGAGAACCCTGAAACATGGGTTGGAGACTTTTTTTTTTAAGACAATCAATAAAATTCATTCTATTCTATGCAATTTTCACATTTTTTGCTGCTCTAGAGGCCAATACAGTTTGATATTGATGTGAGACTAAGTTTAACTTGATTGAGCTTTGAGTCTTCTTTCATTTGGTGGTAGTTTGATGTAAAATAAAAACATTTGAGCAACCTTAAGAGTAGCTTGATTCTAGCACCAATTTCCCAGTGTTCTTGCGAATACATACCAATGAAAACCCATCCAACTCTTTAGTCAAATTCTAGATGTGGCCAACCAAGCCCAAATCATAGGATCACTAATTTACTCATTATCAATAAACCTCATGAATTCTACAACAAACCCCTCAATAGACATCCACCTAGCTCACTCACCAAGACAAACCACCACCATCTCCCCTTTCCACAACCCAATTCCCCTTAAAGGGCCACTACATGCCCAAACAAAATGAGGATCCTAGACATTGACAAAAAATTATAGTGCAAAGCAACAAAAAGGGAACAATAGTGAGTAAAAGAGCAAGGCAAAACTTAATGTACAAAATTGCATCTTGTGAGACATCTGCTATAATAGTGAAGTATACACATGAGAATAGGGTATCAACTCCCACTCATGTTGCTAATTAGTCTCTAACATATGAGCCAAACATCATATTTGTCATGAACCATCCTATTATTAGTAATCTCTTAACATCTTTTAATAAATTGTTTAACATATCTATACTAATTGAATCTCTTAAAGCATTTTTAAGTGGATATATTTAAGACATTTACACTAATTCAATAATAAATTAGAATGAATTTATTTTAATAGATAAATTATAAATAAAACCAATTTTGAAATAAATTTGAAATCTCTATAATAATTATTAGTTACTTGCATGTATTAACTCAATAAATATTAGTAAAACTTTGATTAGATAAAATTATTTTAAGTACTTTTCATGTTGGGCAATAGAAGTGTCTGTGGAGGGTGTTTGGTGACTAGGCAAAACATAATCTTCAAATGTGCCTTGTTGTTGTTTCAACATCTACAAAAACCAACACTTAAAAATTCACCAAAAAGCTATTTGACCTTAATGAATCATCAATGCGTGCACTAAGCCCAACATAGGGTACAAGTCTATAAAAAGCCTTATTAGGTCTTATCCTTTTGAGAATTAATCAAGAGCTCAAAGACCCCAACATTGTCATGGATGCACAAATAGGTTATGCTAAGAAAAATTTGATGTGAGGTCGAAGACTTGGAAAAAAACTTAAGAAAATGCACATAAATAGAAAGTTTTGCTTAAGTAATATTTAATTTGCAAGTAATAGCAACTCAACACAAGAACAATTTTTCTAAAGAAAACCCTTTCGAGCCACAAACCTACAAAAGAGATGGAATTTTCCCTCTAAATAGGTTGACTAGGCCCAAATGTTTGTAACAAAACATATTGGCTTCTAAAATGGGAAATGGGTATGGGAAAAAATGCAATCCTTAGGGTACAAATTTTTTACAATATAATAGGATTTTGTGCACAAAAAATTGTAAAATTTTAAAGTTACCATTTTCAACAAAACAAAAAAGTACTTTTTTATTTATTGAGCCTTCCAGATGCAATGATGATGTTCATTTAGCTTCACCACATTTTGTTGAAAGAGATGAGTGTTAAATTCACTAGAAAATGAGAACTTACAATTTAATGCTTTGATACCATGTTGGAGTAGCAAATGACGAACACAAAATCTAAAACACACACACACACACACACACACACACACACATGTTTGTATATGTATATGTATATGTATATGTATATGTATATGTATGTGTATGTGTATGTGTATGTGTATGTGTATGTGTATGTGTATGTGTATGTGTATGTGTATGTGTATGTGTATGTGTATGTGTATGTGTATGTGTATGTGTATGGGTATGTGTATATGTGTATGTGTATGTGTATGTGTATGTGTATGTGTATGTGTATGTGTATGTGTATGTGTATGTGTATGTGTATGTGTATGTGTATGTGTATGTGTATGTGTACGTGTATGTGTATGTGTATGTGTATGTGTACGTGCACACACACACACACACAGACACATATATGTATGGGTGTGTGTGTGTGTGTGTGCACGTACATGCACATGCACTACGTGTGTGTGTGTGTGTGTGTGTGTGTGTGTGTGTGTGTGTGTGTGTGTGTGTGTGTGTGTGTGTGTGTTTTGGATTTTGTGTTCGTTGTTTGCTACTCCAACATGGTATCAGAACATGAAATTATATATATATAATTTTTAAGTAGATATATTTAAGATATTTACACTAATTCAATAATAAATTAGAATAAATTTAATTTAATAGATAAATTATAAATAAAAACAATTTTGAAATAAATTTGAAATCTCTATAATAATTATTAGTTACTTGCATGTATTAACTCAATAAATATTAGTAAAACTTTGATTGGATAAAGTTATTTAAGTAATTTTCATTGTTGGGCAATAGAAGTGTCTATGGAGGGTGTTTGGTGACTATGCAAAACATAATCTTCAAATGTGCCTTGTTGTTGTTTCAACGTCTAGAAAAACCAACACTTAAAAATTCACCAAAAAGCTATTTGACCTTAATGAATCATGCAGAATGAATTTAATTGAATAGATAAATTATAAATAAAACCAATTTTGAAATAAATTTGAAATCTCTATAATAATTGTTAGTTACTTGCATGTATTAACTCAATAAATATTAGTAAATCTTTGATTAGATAAAATTATTTAAGTGCTTTTCATTATTGGGCAATAAAAGTGTCTATGGAGGGTGTTTGGTGACTAGGCAAAACATAATCTTCAAATGTGCCTTGTTATTGCTTCAACGTCTAGAAAAACCAACACTTAAAAATTCACCAAAAAGCTATTTGACTTTAATGAATCATGTACCAATGTGTGCAATATGCCCAACTTAGGGTACGAGTCTATAAAAAAACCTTATTAGGTCTTATGTATGTGTATGTGTATGTGTATGTGTATGTGTGTGTATGTGTATGTGTATGTGTATGTGTATGTGTATGTGTATGTGTATGTGTATGTATATATAGATATATATGTAGATATATGTATATGTATATGTAATGTGTATGTGTATATGTATATGTGTATATGCATATGTATATGTATATGTATACGTATATGTATATGTATATGTATATGTATATGTATATGTATATGTGTATGTGTATGTGTATGTGTATGTGTATGTGTATGTGTATGTGTCTATGTATATGTATATGTGTATGTGTATTTGTATATGTATACATATACACACACACATATACACATACATATACATATACATATACCTACACATATATACATATACACATACACATATACACATACATATACATATACATATACATATACATATATATATATATATACATATACATACATATATACATACATATATACATATACACATACACATATACACATACATATACATATACATAGACATAGACATATACACATACACATATACATATACACATACACATATACACATACACATACATATACACATACATATACACATACACATATACACATACATATACATATACATCAATTGTTCATGCATCGAGTATAAGCTTCACGTTCGGCATATGTGCAAGTTTCATTAATTTGAAGATTTCAAGAGCATCCCTTGCAAAATCCATCCAATGCACATTCTACAGTCATTTCATTCCATTCTTTGTGATGACATATATTTCAAGCACACTCCTAAACAAATTGATGTGTTGTCAATTGTATTTGTTTGAAAGTTTCTCAAACCTTTTCCAAGTCTCTTTGAGGCATCTTGTAAAACATTTCACGTGCTAGCCTCTTCTCTTCCATAGTTCATGGGGTTTAGTGCTACAACCACTGATATCACTTGCTTAAGCTTTTAAAACATTTTTTTGTTAGCATAAATCACTCCTAAATTATGCACACACGTAGGAGGAAGAGTTTGTATTTGAATAGGAGTTTATAAAGAACTAGTTGATCTGTTCACAGTTCTAATTTGCTAGCATAGATAGTTGTCAACAAGGTTGAGTTTGTTGTCAAATAGCTACAAACAGATGTTGAGTTAGTTGCCAGTTATTTAGGATTTTAGTTGGGTGCAAATCATGTATAAATATGCATTGTTTATACTGTTAATAAATCACTCGTAGAGAGTTCTTCCTTGCTTTGTTTTCTACTTTGTCCTACATGTTGTTCTTTTATTTAATTTGTTTTGGCAAGTTGATATTGTGTATAAGCTGAAATTACTGAATGTCCCAAGGCCACGGGTCAGCCTTAAACACCACACACTAAGCAACAAATTAAGTCTATATGATGTTAGTCAACTTTGAGTGTTTAACACTTTTAAGTCTAGAATTGTATTCTTAGTGTGACAACATACATTAAGCAACATATTAAGCCTAGAAAATATCAGTCAATTCTGAGTATGTAACATTTTTAAGCCAAGAAGTATAATCTTAATGTGTGTGATTGAAGTCGTTCGTTAATTGAATGACCATCATGTGTTTTGAAGCTCCTATTTGTGGTGCATGTAGAGAGGATGATGGTGAGGAGGAGTCAACTTTGCACTATCTAATTGCCTAATTGCACTTGCTCAAAATTTTATAAACCTCCTCAATGACACATATATCCTCTATTTGGGTGTTTTCAAAAAATTCAATTATTAGACACTGCAACTATCATAGACAAATTCAATTTGGATGTATAAGGTAGTTGCACATTCCATGGGATCACATTTTCTCAAGGCATTATGCATTTGACAAGGCTATCTATGCTTTGTTATTTCGCATGAATGTGTGTGAGAGAAATCTAAAATAAAAACATAGGACATAAATCTCCCCACCAAATCACTTTGATGCACATATTCATACATTATAGTAGAGATACAAAAGAGGCCGGTGAAAATTATGTTTATAAAACCATTTCAACAAATCTCTCTCTCACAAGTTCCATAACCATAGTGTTCCAGATACCATATCTCTTTGCATATTTGCCAATGAAAATTAGAAATGTTGCATTTGAGGGTCACGATTTCTTATCACAACTAAAAATAAACCTTTAACAAATTAGGTTGAAAAGTTAGGAAACTGGAGCGATTGAGCATAAGGTTAGATTTGTTTAGATTTTGAGCAATCTTAACCTTCTAAAGGTTGGGTTTTTGACTTTTCAAAGCAATGAGCATTATGTTTACACTTGGGAGCAATTGGGAGGTTAGGATTGCTCAATTTTTTAACATTTCTAACCTTTTGAAGTAGAAATTTGAAGTTTTTGGGCAACACAACACATTGAGTGTAGGATTGCTTGTAACTTTGGGCTCAAGATATGAAGAAAGATAATTTAGATATGTAAATAAGGTCTTTTCAATTGTTTTTCCTCCTGAAATGATCACAATGGGAAATATATAAAAATCAATTAATAATATTAAATTATTTTTGAAAAATAATTTTAATAGTTTCCATTAAAATTTGGGGATGACCCCACAATGCAACGGTTAGCTGTGAGCCTTCTACATGGGAGATATTGGGTTTGAGTCTACTCGACTAGCTCTTAGCTCAGGGAAAAACTAAATTACCGCTTTAGCTGTGACTTATCAAAAAAAAAAAAATCCATTAAAATTTAGTACTTAGATTTAGGAAAAATGACCATAACTTTCAACTAGTAACAAGTTAAGATTTGAAAGTCAAACTGTATGTTGGTGGTAGGAAAATGAGCATAACCCAACATCTGGTCACAATGACGAAACTTGGGACAAGAGATTTTAATATTTTTCAAGCGGGGGACGTCAAAATTGAAAAGTTTAAAATCTTGGAGACCATGAACTGGGTTTAGACGAAAACTGGATACATAGCTCAAAATGATGCTTATAACATGTTAATGAAGTGATTTCCCTCAATGCCTTGTAATTTTCAAGATTCTTTCATTTTTGCGCTTGGACTAACACATTACATGCCTGATTGTGACAGGGATTTGAAACTCTTAAAATGAGATATGCACACATCTTAAAAACTCTTGGAAACACACATCACAATTTTATATGACATTGGCTTCAATGCAAATTTCAAATTTTGGACATTTCAAAATTAGGGCAACAATATATGTGTGTGTGTATGCGCGCGTGTGCATGTATATATATGTATGCATGTATGTATGTATGTATGTATGTATATGTATATGTATTGATGTATGTATGTATGTATGTATGTATGTATGTATGTATGTATGTATATGTATGCATGTGTATATGTATATGTATATGTATATGTATGTATATATGTATATACATATATACATATATGTATATACATACATATATACATATATGTATATATATATATATGTATATGTATATGTATATGTATATGTATATGTATATGTATATGTATATGCATGTATATGTATATGTATATATATATGTATATATTGTATACACCTAAAAATGGTCTGAAGATAGTTAATTAAATACGCAATTATTTGATTAATTCCCCTTCCCAATTAATTGAATTCACAAGTAATTTAATTAATTTCTCTATTTATCTACTAGTAAATAAATCTACATGATTTATTTATATAGTTCATTTCATATCCCCCTTTGATTAATTAATTAAAAATTAATTAATGTCCCCCCATATATATCAATTCTTCTAATCCCTAATTAAGATTAACAAACTCAAGTTTGTTGAGATTAATTATCATTTTCCAATTATTTGAATTTCTAAATTCAAATGAGCACATGGCTCCCAAATTTTAACCACCTAACCTAACCATCCCCTAACCTAACCCATTCCATCTAACCCTGGGTTTAACTAACCCTGTACTATCTTTCACATCCTAACCTCCTTATCCTAACCTCATATGGTGTGGATATTCTCCCCTTGAGACACATGGCACTTTTTCCACATGTCTCCTCCCTTAGACACTTGCCCTCTCATGAGCAAGGCTCCTTGACACTTGTCACCACAAAGATGACAAGTGTCCCTTCCTCCAACCTCTTCTCCAACTTCCTCAATCTTGGCCCTTGATATCTTCAAATCAGATCTGGACCGTTGATTCCTTCCACCTCATCTTTGGCCTTGGAATTCTTATAAATATCCCCCATTTTGGAGCAATAAGGATCCCTTGCATTCATAGCTTAGCATCATCACTATAGGCATTTGCATATCAATTATCTAGCAATTAGCTTTTGGATTAATCATAGCATGTTAATCTAGTTTCTTAAATCATGCATTTCATATCATCTTCATAGTCAATCATGATCAAATAGCTACTCAACTCTTGAATTACCACTTTGGAGGTCATTGCTCCGCTGAGAGCCAATAAATCCAACACCTTCAAGGTCCTCAAAAATAGAGGAAAATGGGACATTTCAAGGAAGGCTTATGGTTTGCATTTCTAATTTATTTTTTAATTAAGCTTTTCAATTACATTTTATTGTCTTATTATATGTGTATGCCTTCTATATACCACATTTTTAGCATCACATTAATTGGCGTCCACCGTGGGGCCTAGCCCCTTTGATCTTTAACAAGTTTGCTTGCATGAAATTTTATTGACAGTTTGATTAGCTCTTTCAGAGTGTAGATTAGCTCTCTTGTGCTCTCGAATCACGTTCTTGGCCTCTTTTGTAGCGTTCTGACACCTCAAATGGTGTTTATGGGAGATTCCTCAACTCTATTTTTATGTTTTTCTATGCTTTAGCGCTTTTAGTCTGTACTTTAGCATTTTTGTTATGTATTGTGGCATTTTTTGTACATTTGTCAGCATTTTCAATCTGTTTGACAGCGTTTCTGGTGTGCAGAGTAGCGTTTTGCATCCATTTGGCAGCGTTCGTAGCACATATGATGGCGTTCTTGGTCAATTTGATGGCATTTTAAGTTTTTTATTGATTTTGCAAATATTGTATGTTGCATTCCTTATTTTTGCTTCTGGACAGTCATTTTCCCGAACCTAATTTGCAGATTATTAGTTTTGCAGGTACTTATTTGGCTGTGAAAGATCGGAGTCATAAACTATTTTGCCATCAAAGAATGCAATATAAACTACTAACTTTGTTTGCAGCCACAGGTTTTTGCACTTATTTTTGATAAATTAGGCACATAGACTAATTACAATGGAAATGAACAAACATGTCTTATGTGTTTTGCTGATAGGCGAGTATGCTCTCACCTTTCTTAGGTGATCAAAAAACCAGACTCATCCTTTTCTTTCAATAGTGCATATCTTTAGCAGGCCTGCCCTCCCGAGGAGCTAATAACTCTTAAGTCATTAAAGTCGGTGAGAGGGGAATGACCCAAGTGGGAATGACTAATGCCAAGTACTCCAACCCACTATAAAATAAACATGATTTGATGAAAATCAAGTCAATGACAGTGCTCGGGAATAGCTCTCCTCCGTACCTTCAAGTATATCAAACCTTGGTTTTCAAGGTTGGAAGACCTCTTAATTGAGTTTATACCCCGATGCGCTGAACGAATCCCTTACTAGTTCCAATTAAATTAGAAGCTACCCGGTTTACCTCCAAACATTATTAAATTCTTAGTGCATGGAGGGGGAAGAATCTCTCCTTAAGATACTCACCATACACGTCCCTCTTGAGCGTATGTGTGAACTCCCCTTTTGAGACCTTATTGCTAGGCTCATAATGGGACTCCACTAGCTCTTGCAAAGGCAAAAACACGGGCACCCTTTAGGGGGTGACAAGGTTGTGTGAGCTGACAGGGTACCAAGTCGTGGGCTAAGAACTAATAATGAAGCCAATCTCCTTAGGATAGACTGATTGATGTGTTTTCAATTGTTCAAAACCCGTGAAAACTTGGGATTTCTTTAAAGCTTCTTGAACATACACTTTATGTGTCCTTTGGGACAAAAATACAATCTGATTTCTGTGTTTGTAAGTCAAGTAAAGATCTCATCCATTGAAATACAACAAACATTGAAAACTCAAACTTCAAATTGTCAAATTCACAAGTTTCATAGCATATTAGCTCTTTCAATCCAAACAGTCACACCTACAGTCCAAACAGTCGCACCTACGATCCAAACAGTCGCATTCACAGTCCAAACATTAGCTCTCTTGGTCCAAACATTAGCTCTGTCAGTCCAAATGGTCGCATTCAGAGTCCAAACATTAGCTCTCTTGGTCCAAACAGTAGCTCTGTCGGTCCAAACAATCGCACCTACGGTCCAAACAGTCACATTTTCAGTCCAAACGTCAGCTCTCTTGATATGAATGTTAACTTTCTCATATTTCAACATTAACTCTCCAAGGTTGAGCACATTAGAGTTTCTGGTCTAAACAGTAGAGTTCCTGGTCTAAACATTAGAGTTCCTGGTTTAAATAGTAGAGTTTCTGGTCTAAACAGTAGCTCTCTTGGTTTAAAGGTCACCTCCCTTGGTCTAATCAACAACTCTTTTGAGTTGAATGTCAAATTGCTCATGTTGTCACATTAGATCTCCTAGTTTGTACTTTTTAGGTCTAAATATCAGTTCTTTGAGTCTGAAAATCACAAAATTGCATTAAAATTGCAATCTCCTAAGTTCAAACACTTAATTTGCTAAGTCTACACATCATTATTTTGAACTTTAGAGTCATTGCATTGCAGAACAACATTTTTGGTCTGTTTCTCAACGTTTCTGGTTTGTTTCTCAGTGTTCCTGGTCTATCTATCAGCGTTTCTGGTCTATTTCTTAGTGTTTTTGGTGAGTTTGTCAGCATTTTTGGTCTGTTGCTCAACATTTTTGGTCAGTATAGCAGCGTTTCTGGTTAGTATAGCAGCATTTTTGGTAAGTTTGTCAGCGTTTCTGGTCAGTATAGCAGAGTTCCTAGTCATTTTGTCAGTGTTTATGGTAAACTACATCAAAATCAGAAAACAAAAAACAACCCATTTCTCAAACAGTCAAACATAAAGACTCAGTCATCTTATTGGGTCATTCAATTAGGTTATCTTTTGTCAAAAATAGATTCAAGAGCTAGACACGCTAAAGTTCTCAAGTATTCACCTCAAACAAGTTTAAAGATCTAACACCTTAAAGTGCAACATCACATTTTCTTTGATAAACTGGTCATTCAAACATAGTTTCTCCTCAGGATCTATCATCCTTTAATCATGAAACTACAACACTTGATCAGAATAACCTCATTCTTTATCATAGGATATATCGTTCTTATTGAACTTGGTCATATCAAAAATCACAAAATTTGCACTCCAAAACTAAGATAAAAAAAAAACTTGCAAACAAACAAATACTTGAAAAGATCATTTCCTCAACAATTGATCACTTATTGTGACACATTACGCAAGATTTAAATCTTGCAAAAACATTCAAAACACGTGTATGCCCGTTCTAACTAGGGATCAGAGATGAAAGATTGCACAAATAGAAATAGAAACGTTTGAAATAACCGAAGACTATAGAAACATGGAACACGAAGATGAAATACAAGTTGAAGAGGAAATAACATAACAACATGTTAGAGACATCAAAAAATATCCTCAATTCGATAAATTTATGCAGAAAATATTGGAGGGAGAAAAAGAAAAATATTTCCTAATGTTAGCAAAATTTGGTGCTAAACTCCCCCAAGATTTTGATGTGAACAAATTGACACAAAAGAGAAGTGACCCCCCCCCCTTAATAATGAACAATACAAGGATATTTTTGGTCTCAAACTCAATGACACATCAATTCCTAGTAACACCAGAACCAATGAGGAAACTTACATTCCCAAAAGGGATGAAGTAGAAATTCTAAATAACGTTCAATCCAATGAGGATACAAGAAGGGGTAGATATGATACAAGAAGAGATCAAGATCCTCCTAGAATGAAAAATCATGGTTATACAAGAACAAATCATGTTGATAATCCTATCACAACTCTCACACAACAAATACAAACACTACAAACACAAATTCAAGATATGCAAAGAGGAAATGTTAGAAGATACTCACTTCAAGAAATTTGTCCTTATCCATACGATAGAAATCTAAACATGATACCATTTCCTATAGGTTTTGAAACTCCTAGATACAAAAATTATGATGGAAGCACTGACCCCCAAGATCATATACAAGAATTTTGAACAATGAGTATGGAGTTTGCACATGAGGATACCTTTTTGATGAGATTATTTCCAAAAAGCTTAACTGGACTAGCTATGGAATGGTTCTCCAAACTTCCACCTAGAATCATATCATTCTCAGAATTGGTGGATAAGTTTGTTTCATATTACTCTTACAACATACAACATGAAGTAACAATGCTAGACCTATGTAATGCCAAACAAAAGAGTGGAGAACCTTTCATGACATTTTTACAGAGATGGGGATGGTTAGCTTCACGATATCCTTGTACAGTTCCAGAGTATGAAAAAATGGACATATTCATCGACAACCTAAATGATAAAATGAGCTATCATCTAAAAATGTGAGGACATCACAGTTTTGGAAAGATGATTGATAATGGAATCAGAATGGAGGAAGCCATGATAAATAAGGGTGAGTTGAAAATATACAAAGAAGGAGTTCACCCTCCTAACAACAATCACAATGATAAGCCAAATTTTTGGAATAGAAATCGCAATGTCGTCAATGATGGGATAGTGGATAACAACAATGTGAAACCAAAGCAATCGGTTTTTAAGTTATCTAATCACTCAGTAGCAGCTCAGCAAAACAACAATCACCAAAAAGCAACTATCAAAAATTTCTTTCAAAGACAATTTACAAACATTGGTGAACCCCTTGGATCCGCATTAAAAATGCTTATCGCAAACAAATTGATTACTTTACCAGAAGAAAGAAACTTTGAACCCAAGGTAAAACTTGCTTGGTGGAATGACAACCATTATTGTGATTTCCATAGAAACAAAGGACACCAAACAGATGCTTGTCAACGATTAAAACATGTCATCCAAGATTTGATTGATAATGGATTAATAACTCTAGATGGACATACAACAAATGAATCTCACATAGCTTTCAAAACTCTGCTTCCTAACTATGAGAAGGGTGAATCATCAACAAGGCAGAACGGTAAAGGTAAAGCAAAGGTAAACTATGCTCATGCATATGATAATGTGGTAAATGTGATTGTGGTTAAAGAGCAACATCAAGAACCCGCTCATGTTATCACATGAAGCAAAGCCAAAGTGGTTTTGTTGGGTCCTACAACTAACACGTCATCCACTACCAAACAATACAATCTAGTGGATCAATTACTGAAAACACCTGCACAAATATCCATCTTAGAACTTTTAAAGCTTTCACCTGCACACAAAGAAAATCTAGAAAGAGCATTAATATATACAAAAGTATCCAAAGATCTTGATATAAATCAATTCCAAACCATGGTGGGACACCTCACAACCCCTCACTGCTTATCATTTACCAAAGAAGACGACATGTCCTTGCAACATCCCCATAAAGCTCCCTTGCATATTGAAGTCCTCATTCACAAGACGTGTGTTAAACATGCCCTAATAGATGGTGGAGCTAGCTTAGATATTTTCTCATTGAGTCTTGTTCGTGCTCTATGTTATTCAGAAGATGCAGTTGATCCCCGAAAAAATATCACCATCAAAGCATATGATGAAGAAGAATGTTCCTCTAAAGCAATTGTGATATTACCCTTCAGAGTGGGACCTTTGCAGAAAGACACAACATGCCAAGTTCTAGACTTGGACTTATCATACAACATACTCTTGGGAAGACCCTGGATACATGACATACAAGTTGTTCCATCCACATATCATCAGTGCCTAAAATTTCCCTACAACGGGCAGGAAATCTTGATCTCGGCAGATTCAAATCCATTTCAGTATTGTAGTAATCTCAAACCAGCTCAAGAAGTCATTGTTCCTCATAACAGGGAGGCATCATCTTCAAACACACAAACTAAAGAAAAATCATTTGCCTCAATTTTGTCAAGTATGGAAAAACAAATGCAGCTAAGAGATTGAGGGAACGGAGAATATTCAATCTCCCAATTACCACTTTCGCCTAAATCCTATGGAAAACCATCAAACTCTAAACAACAACCAATTGTGAAACATCTTCCAATATTTGATGGAGCATTTGTTCGTGCTAGAACCTTATCAAAGGAAATAGAAGACAAAGATGTGCTACAATGGCTATACAAAGATGAAGAAGTCCAACAAAAGATCAACAATGTCAGAATACCCACTGAAAAGTATGGAAAAGGATTTAACATTCTTCAAAAAATGGGATACACTGGAACAGGTCCTATAGGAAAAAGAAAAGAAGGTATCTTAGAACCTATCCAACCTCATACTCAGTAGGCTACAGACAAAGCAGGATTAGGGTATGGACAAGTTACTTTACCAGAAGACACATCGTCTAACCAACAATAAGAAGAATATGAAACAAGAACAACTTAGGGAAGAAGCATCTGCAAAGAAACAAGCACAAGCAAACATCAAATGGAAAAAGAAGTAATCTCCTAATCAACAAGAGAAACAAATCAATGATACCTCCCAAGTAGCATTAACTCTCAATAAAAACAAGCATGAACCTAGTACTAATCAAGGAGAGCTGATAGTAAAGTTGACAGAACTCAATCTTAGTCCAAAAGAAGTTGAATATGAAAGAAGAAAAGATATAGCAAGAAAAATAGAAGAAACGCATCAAAAGCTATATGAACAAATTTGTAGATTGCAAGTTGCAAGTGAGATAGATTCTGACGAATGGGAATGGGATTCCTATCATTCTGAAGAATCAATTGAAGAAAATTGCTTTGAAGAAGATGTAGGAGTCGATGTAGTTCACACATATGCAGGGCAAACGTTGGGAACTAGCCCACTTGAATTAGAATCACATTCGACTGACTTGGACTTAATCGAGGACAATCAAGAACTTCTTGTGCAAGGTCATTCTGATGAGGGTACTGTTCTAGACATTGACATACATATCAAAAACTTTGATAGCTCAATCATGACCCTAAATACTCTCGAAACATCTCAACCTGATGACCCCCTGCCTCTAATCCACCTCGAACTTATTGATTGGGAAAATGAAGGATGTACTGCCATTGATACCTTTCCAAATGACCATGCCATATTCGTATATCTTAATGCAATCGAATCCGCAACAACTTTCACCAGGAATTTCAGCAATGCATCTTCCAATCAAGTGGGTGCCAAATCTCCTAGTCGCAAAAAGGAAAATAAAGAAAACAATATTAGGTCTAATGCTGAAAACCATTTCTTAGCAACATTAGATCAGGAAAAAGTAAAAAGAAATGACGCATCTAATGGTGAAAACCTCCTTGAGGCGCCAGAAGATGGGAAATTTGACACTTTACTTGAGTACTATCAAGAAAGGTCATCAATTTTGATCGAACCAATAGAGGCAGTTAACATTGGGACAACAGAGCAACCAAAGATCCTACATCCAGCAACTTCTCTGTCAGAAGAAGAAAGGAAACAATATATGGAATTCTTCAAACGACAACAAATCAATTTTGCCTGGTCATATGTAGACATGCCAGGATTGGATCCAGAGCTTATTATGCATCACTTAAATGTCAGTCTAGGAGCCAAACCAGTCAAACGAAAATTAAGGAAGATGCATCCACATGTCGCTCTCCTGGTCAAAGCAGAATTAAAGAAATTACTGGATATAGGATTCATTAGACCTATAGCATATCCTCAATGGGTATCAAACATCGTTCATGTTTCAAAACCAGACAACAGTATCAGAGTATGCACAGACTTTAGAGATCTTAATAATGCATGTCCAAAGGATGACTTTCCTTTGCCTAACATTGACATCATTGTAGATTTAATAGTTGGACACTCCATGTTTTCTCTAATGGATGGTTTCTCCTGATACAATCAGATTAAAATAGCACCTGAAGATCAAGAAAAGACAAATTTCACATGTCCGTGAGGTGCTTTCTGCTGGAACTTCATGCCTTTTGGACTAAAGAACGCAGGTGCCACATATCAGAGAGCTATGACAATGGTATTCCATGACATGATGCATACATTCACGGAAGACTATGTGGATGACATCTTGGCCAAATCATACAACACAAAAGAACATATAGAGATACTGGAAAAGATCTTTGACCGGTTAGAACAGTACAAGCTACGACTAAATCCTAAGAAACGTGCCTTTGGTGTCACTTCAAGAAAGCTATTGAGATACATTGTTTTAGCTAGAGGTGTCAAAGTAGATCCAACTAAGGTCAAAGCAATCATAGAAATGACATCTCCCAAGAATATAAGTCAACTCAAATCACTCCAAGGAAGACTCCAATCAATCAGAAGATTTGTTGCTCAACTAGCAGATAAATGTTAACCATTTACTCATCTATTGCATAAAAATGTTCATTTCAAGTGGTACCATCAATGTGAGGATGCGTTCAACAAGATCAAGGCATATCTCATGCAACCACCCGTCCTAATGTCACCAATTCTAGGAAAGTTGTTATTACTCTATGTATCGACCACTGAAGTATCATTAGGAGTTATGCTTGCACAACAAGATAATGAAGAAAAAGAACGAGCCATCTACTACATCAGTAGAACACTAGTGGGATACGAGCTCAACTATTCCCCAATAGAAAAAGCATGCTTGGCGGTAGTTTTTGCTTCTCAAAAATTAAGACACTATCTACTATCTCACTCCATCAAGTTGATAGCTAAAATCGATCCATTAAAGTATTTGCTCGGCAAGGCAACATTAACAAGACGACCAACAAAATGGATCATGATTCTAAGTGAGTTTGATAATGAGTATGTAGATAGAAAAGTTATCAAGGGACAAGTCATTGCAGACCAACTAGCTGAGGCACCACTTCAAGATGATCATCCTTTACACATTGAGTTTCTTGATGCTGATATCCTAACAGTCACCACAAAAACATGGCAATTATACTTTGATGGTTCATATACACAGCATGCATCAGGAGCAGGTATTATATTCATCACACCACAAGGTCATAGAATTCTGAAAGCATACAAATTAAGCTTCCCATGCACCAACAACACAGCAGAATATGAAGCTTTGGTTACAAGCATCGAAATGGTTGTAGAATGGAACATTACACAACTTGAAGTCTTTGGACACTCTCATCTTGTCATCAATCAAATTAATGATGATTACCAAACAAAGGATGACAAATTAATGCCTTACAAAAAGATGGTAGATGATTTCAAGAAATATTTTGTAGAAATAACTTTTGAGCAAATTCTAAGGAATGACAACAAAGTAGCATATTCCATGGCAACACTTGCTTCTCTACTTCAGACATAGGAAAATCAAGAGCGTTATGAATTCCTAGTGGAAGAGTTGTTTTACCCCGCTCATAATTGTCCCGATTCCCAAACTATCTGTCACCTTGTTGGGCATGATTCCTCCCACTATGGCCAAATTTATACATACCTGAATGATAACACGCTCCCTCCCGATTTATCAAAGAACCAAAAGAGAAACTTTATTCGCCAATCCTCCCATTTTACTCTTGTCACGGATACCCTATTTAAACGAGGTCTAGACGATACTCTTTTAAGATGTCTCTAACAAGAAGAATCTGAGAAGGCCTTACATGAAGTCCATAATGACATTTGTGGCACTCATTCAAGTGGTCTTACCCTTTCAAAGAAACTCATACGCTTGGGCTATTATTGGCCAACTATGGAATGAGATTCTTTTCAAATAGCTAGAACATGCAAACAATGTCAGATCCATGGGAATTTGATTCATGCACCAGCACAAGAACTTCATGCTTTGGCAACATCTTGGCCTTTCTGCCAATGGGGTCTTGATCTAGTAGGAAAGATAAATCCTTCTTCATCCAATTGTCACAAATTCATCTTGTAGCTACAGAATATTTCACAAAATGGATTGAGGCAGTACCTCTCACAAATATCATAGGAAAACAAATTGTTGCATTTATCTTGAACTACATCATCTGTCGCTATGGATTACCCATGACCATTATCACTAATAATGGGCAACCGTTCAAGAATCAAGATGTACAAGAACTATGTGAGTAATTCAAGATGCAACACAGATTTTCCACACCCTATTACCCATAAGGGAATGGGCAAGCAGAAGCATCAAACAAAACTATTTTGAAAATCCTCAAAAAGATAGTGAATGATGCTGGCAGAGATTGGCATATTCAATTGAATCTTGCTCTATGGTCCTACCATACTAGTATCTGCACACCAACAGGTGCCACACCTTTCTCTCTTATTTATGGATCAAAAGCAATACTGCCAATAGAAGTAGAGATACCTTCTCTATGAGTATCATTAAAAGGTCTTATCCTAGATGAAGAACAATGAGTATCTAGATTGCAGGAGTTAGAATTAATCCATGAATGAAGACAAAATGCTTTTGATCATTTAAAGGTATATCAGCAAAGAATGTGCTGAAGTTATAATCACGAGGTCAAACTACGAGTCTTTCAAGTTGGAGAACTAGTACTAAAGGAGAATCCATGAAACCAGTCAGATCGAGAAAATAAAGGAAAGTTTGAACCAAACTGGTTAGTCCCGTTTATGGTCACAACAATATTTGGGTCAGGAGCATATCAACTATCAACACAGGACGAGGATCAGCTTGAGGAACCCATCAATAGCATGCATTTGAAGAAGTTTTATGTCTGCAAAAGAAGAAAAATCCAAAAATAGTGAAAAAGCAGAAAATCCAAAAACAGTGAAAAAGCAGAAAAATCCCAAAACAGTGAAAAAGCAGAAAAATCCAAAAATAGTGAAAAAGTAGAAAAATCCAAAAACAGTGGAAAAGCAGAAAATCTAAAAACGGTGAAAAACAACCAAAAAAAAATCAAATATGAGAAAAAGTGCAATAAAAATAGATGGTGAAAACCTGGCAAACAAGCGTTATCTGTCAGCTAGCTCTTCCATCTATTGGTTCATGCATTCTTCTGCTTGCATTATTTTCCTTCAGCGTTGTTCATATCCATCATAAAGCCTTTGTACATACGCAGGCATCCCAAGTGATTTCTCACCATGGTTTGGATCATTGTATATATCATAATAAGGTTTGTTTCTAGACTGGGGGCAAAATCCTGAACTTGGCTGGGGGCAAAATGTTTCAATCATTTTGAGCTTAATCAAACAAGTAGAACAATAGTTAGACAACACTGGTCAAGCAAAAAACTGAGACACATCGAACATTGAACATAAGATCACAATATCAACCATTAACTATCACATATCAATCTTGTAGCGTCCTAAAATTGCGACACTTGCAATTTCGACTGCATTTGGGTCTTCATGATGGCGGCGCAACGTTGAACCTGAATGGAGACCCCGAAACCTGCTTGTGACATCAAAAACTGCATTTTTCTGCACCCTGGCCTGATCTCTCCTTGCACCCTGTTGTCCCGGGAGGTGGGACCATGGCGCCCAACACCCTGGTCCGTGGCCCTATTTTGGGCCCGGTCTCCTTTTGGGTATCGAGTCTTGAAGTTTGCAAATTGGAAAATATTGTTTCCTGGTCGGCCTAAGGTCGGAAAAATCAGTCTATCAACCCTAATTGACAAGTATATAAACTACATTTCCCCTCCCATTTGAGGAGGTAAGAGGAAAGAGGAAGGAAAACAGATGTGCGCAGAAGGCGGAAGCGATATTCAAACATTCAAACATTCAAGCATTCCTTCAAGCAATTGAGCATTCTAAGTCTCCATTCAAGGCTAAGTGTTGCATTCAAGACAGGATTCAACCATTGAAGAGGAGATCGCATACAACATACAACATACTACATACATTACACCTTCGCATGTAAGAATACAAACATTCTTACAACAAGGTATCAGTACTTGTTTACATTACAAACATTTACACTTACAGCATTCTCATTTCTTGGTTAATTCCAAAACCGGGGTTTGACCTAAAGGCAAACCCCTAATCCCTAACCCCCCAATCGTCCTCTCTTTTCTGTGTGTAGGTTGCAGGTACGCGGTTGTAATTGAAGATCTGGAATCCTTGTGCAGAGACGAACAGATCCACCTTCGTTTCGCAGATTTTTCGGAGGACCGTGTGCACGTCGGGCGCCATCGTCCCGTTGACTTTCGCTCAAATTTGCAGAACAGCACTGTCTCGACATTTTACTGCTAATTCCAGGTCCGCAGCTTCATCCCGTATCCCTATCTCTGTTTATAAGCGAATCTTTCTTGCTTCTACATACATTCCTAGTTCAATCATTCTATCTATATTCTTTACAAAAGAGGGTATCCTTGATGTCTTAACCCTTGAAACTCATTTAGAATCCAATCCTGCATTGTGTGGGATTGGATCTTGTGGGTTTCAACCCCTCTTTTGAATGTAAAGTCTTTCCTAAGTGAAAACCATCAACCCTAGTGACCTCCCTTCTCTCTCCTTGGAGTTGGGGAGGGGAGAACAACTAGGGTTCGATTTTTCCGCTTTACATTTTGGTGAACCCGACGTGAACATCCCATCTTGATTATTCATGGTTAGATCTGAAAATTTTGTTTCCTTAATTACATTTTCATGTTTGATCTTTTGCAAATTTTAGAGGCTAATTGCATAAAAACCCTAAAATTTTCTTTTTAGTAATTAAACTTGTGGAATGTTTAATTGTTAATGCTTGTTTCAGATCTACCCTTCTATTGTAAATTATCAATTCATATTTGTGCTTTAATTCTGAAAATTAAGTGGTTAAATGTCAAAACCCTAATTTTTAAAACCTTCTTGATTCAACCTTTGACTGATAATTCCACTGATCAAAACACCTCCAAATCGGCTGTAACTTTGGATTCCACAATAAAATCACAATCTCTCATCCCTGAAAATTTGGAAAAAAGTTGCGAGGACCGTGTGCACCCTGAGCGCCATCGTCCCCGACATTTTTTCTGAAATTTCGGGAGCTAGATCTTACTGTATTTTTTTGCTAAAATCCAGAATTTTGGCTGATTTTATCAATTTTAACACTTTCAAAATTAAAGTCAAAGTTGGTCTAGTGATTGCTTGGATAAAGGCTTATAATCATTCAAAAATTGTTGAAATTGAAATTTGTATCAAAATTGTGTTTCTTACTATCCTAAATCTGAAAACTGTGTTGGCATTCATTCGAAATTTCAGTGCTTTATTCAAAATTTTGCAGTTTGTGACTTTTGAAATTAAGTGTTTAATTGCAACAACCTTGATTTCCACTTTCAAAATTGAATTTTGCGTGAAATTGAGTCAATTTTTAAAATTTCAAAACTTGCATTGCTTTTAGTATTCCCTCTAAAATCATAAAATTCAAAATTTCAGTTTCCCCCTCTTTTTCAAAATTCAAATTTTACTTTTTTTAACAATCTTGGTAGGGTTCAATTTTGAGATTGCGACTTTAATTTGGCCTATCTACAGATCGTAAAATCACTCAATTTTTTCAGATTAGCTTTAAAATCATCATAACTTTCATCCCTGAAAATTTCAAAAAAAGTTGCGAGGACCATGTGCACTCCGTTCACCACGGTCCCTGACATTTTTTCCGAAATTTCGGGAGATTGTCCTGATTGTATTTAACAGCTTAAATCTAGGAGATTGGCTGATTTTATTGAAGTTTGCTACCTCTAAAATTCAAAATCTTCTCTCTCTCTTTAGTGCATGAGTTTTACAACAATAAGCCCTACTTACACTATTCCCGTTAGACGAAGCCTTAGAATTAAGTCCTTCCAAGGTTTAATTACTGAGGAGATGGAACGTAATTTGAATAGCCTTTTTAACGAGGACGCGGGTAATTCCTCTAATCCTCTTAATGATGAAGAAGCTCTCCATGAGGTTTCTGTAGAACAACTTTCAAAATTGGATAACCAATTTGATGATTTTCGACAATGGATGTCTCAAGAATACCCCGATAGTGAAGCTCTTCCCTTAATTGAGGGTCTAAAACGTATGGTTCAAAGTGATAAGAATGGAATTGATATTTTGCGTGGTATTGCACACATTGTGGATTCGAATGTGATGCCTATGAAAAGTTGTGCCGAAACTTTAGGTTATACACAACCTCCTACTCAAGTTAATCATTCTATTCCTTTGACAACTCCTATTGCTAGTATACCTACTTTTACATCAAACATAATGACTACTTCAATACAAGACATTCCTCCTATGATCACCAGTCATGGGGGCAATCCTTCTTCTTCAATCAACCCTCTTCCTTCATTCAATCCAACTTCTTCATTCATTCCTTCAATGAGTGTTCCTATTATATCTCCACAAATGAACATGGCACAAGGGGGCAATTCATTTAACCATTCCATTCCTCCTTGTAATGTTCCTCCTTTCCAATCATCTCCTATGACTAACTATCATAGTGTCCCACCACCTTACTCTCAATCAATACCTTCTTTCAATAACATAATACCTCCATCACAATCTAACACGTCTAATATGAATTCTTCGACTGAAGCGACCATTAACAATCTTGCACAAACTGTCTCTTCTTTACAGCAACAAATTGCCTCTATGAATCAATCTAAGATTAGTGTGCCCACATTTGATGTTGCGAGCCCACTTTCTCTTGACATTGTTCGAGCTATCCCCCCTAAACATGTTGAAATCCCGCATTTGGAGCTTTATAATGGTAAGGGTGATCCTCTAACACATGTTAAGACCTTTCAAACAATATGTACCGATTTTGCTTATGACCAAAGGTTGCTTGCAAAACTGTTTACTAGAACATTAAGAGATAAAGCCCTACAATGGTATTGCTCGTTGCCTTCTTATTCTATTACTTCTTTCGAACAACTTGCAAATGCTTTTATTCAACAATTTCAAAACAATATAAGTCCTAAAGTTACTTTGATTGATTTAATGCATTGTAAACAAGGTGTTAAAGAAAGAGTGACTGATTTCATTGGTAGATATAAGCATTTGTATGCTCAAATTTCCTTTCCAGTACCTGACAATGATATTCAAAGAATCTTTATTTCTAATTTACAAAAAGATATTAGAGAAAAACTCCTGTTTTCTGAGTTTACTTCTTTCCAACAGTTGTGCGCAACTCTTCACAATTATCAACTGACTGTGAGTCAAATGGAACAAGAAAATCCTATGGCTCCGAGTGATAAGGGTGATAGTAGTCAACAACCATTTGGGAAGTTTAAACCGAACAAAGAGTCTATTAAATTCATTGAAAACATCATCAACAACAATGTGAATGTAGCATCAGGTGTGCCTCCTATTTCTAAGTTTTTCAAGAAAGAAAGAAAGTTTACTCCTTTGAATGAATCATTGCATAGTATTGTGAATAAGTTATTGGAACAAAATGTGCTTACTCTCCCTCCTATAAGGCAAATAGATCCTACAAAAATTAATTCACCCTATGTTGATAACAAATCTTTTTGTCAATTTCATCGTCAACCTGGGCATGATACTGAAAAATGTTTTGCATTAAAGGGTAAAATTCAAGATCTGATTGATAATAATACTATCTCTGTTTCTGGTGTGAATGATAAAGGCAACACATCTATAGCTCCTCCTAACCAAAATCTTAAGATTTTTACTGATCCATTGCCTTCTCATACCTCTAATGCGATTGATACTACTGATTCCTCTGTCTCACCTAATGATCTCGTGTCTATGACTCCGAATGTGATTAACTTTGTGGAACAGCATAAAATCCCTAAAGAACCTTCCATCACATTTGATTCCAATGAAACTATCAGGGCACCTGATGGTCCTTTATATATAGTTGCAAAATTCAAGAATACACCTTGCCGTGGAGTGCTTATTGATCCTTCTTGCATGGTTAATGTCATTACTGAAGAATTTATTTTTACTTTGCAATTGAATCAAGTGATCTATGACAAAACAAATGTGGTTGTGAAATTATTTGATGCATTTTCTTCTCCTGCAATTGGTTCTATTACATTACCTATTGAGGTTCATAACAAATCCCTTGATGTGAGCTTTGCTATTGTTCCATTGTCCGAACAATTTCGTGTGAAGCTAGGCTATCCTTGGCTATCTTCCATGAAAGCTATTGCTTCTCCTATTCACAAGTGTTTGAAATTTCCCTATAATGGTGAAATTGTTACTGTCAATCATAGTCTCTTTAAACCAGCTGAAAGAACTTCTAGCGTTCCTATTGATTATTTTTGGCCTAAACAATTCCAATCTCTTCCACCGCGAAGTGATCATCTTTTCAAATCTTACCAAAAGTGGAAAAAAGATATGATCCTATCTCTAAGTGAACCTAGAACACCCAAACTTGATATTCCTATCGTTCTTGAGAAGGAAGTTCTTCCTTTGAAAGATAAAACTAATGTCTTTCCTCAAGAAAATTCCCAACCCATCCCTATGAATGTGACTATGCCTATGTCTAATAAACTTTCTAAAGGTAGACCTCTACCTCCTCGTCATGATGGACTTGGTCTCCTTCCTAAACCAAATATTCCTCCTTTATATGGAGCAGTTCCTCCTCCTTCCTCTTCTCCTATTGTTCAACCTAAGAGACCACAACCCAAACACCCAAGTGATAAGGATGAGAACATTCCTCCTCCTCAATCTCCTCAGCTTCCTACTAAGACTAGACGAAATCGTTCTGCACGTGAACGTCGACGAAAGCGTCATCTTCGAGCTCAGGCAGCTGCTTCTCAAACTTTGCAATCCCCAAAAACACCTTCAGCCAGTATTATTCCATTTTCTCCTTAGCCGAAAATTGAGCCAAAATCTCCTCAACATAAGATGCATGATGGTCTTGATCCTGTGCGAGTTAAAGATCCTATTTTTATAAATCTTGATGATGATATAGATGAAAATGTTATTCATGATGAAAATGTTATGCATGATGAAAATGTTACTCCTGTTCATTCTGATAGTGAATATGAATATGTTGATGTTGATAACCATTTATCTAACGAATTTTCTAAAGCACTTATCCTAGCTCCTAGACAAGAACAACGTGGCTTGGAACATGAACATAGCCCTTGTTTGGATCTTGTGATAGCTCCATCTGCTGTGTTGGATGTTCCTCCTCTAGCATGTTTCCTGCCTTCCCGAAATATTGATCAGCAAGATCAGGGGGTGGATGACGTGCTAGACTAGTTTCATTAGCATAGCAGACTCTCTCCTCCTCTCTTGATCTCTTTTGTTACTTCTTCTATGTGTTATTCTTATTCTTCTATTTGTTGTCCTTAGTGTTGTCTACTTGAGGACGATGCAAAGCATTGAGATCTCTTTTGGTTTCTCTCATGTTGACTCAAAAGACACATGTGTTCCCTTCTTCTAGGTGACCTTCCTTGATTGGGGAATGAAGAACAATTATGCATACATACATATGATATACATGAATTATCATACAACATACTGACCCCGAGGAAAGCGAAGTCACCTTGTGCTTTGTGTTTTGTGTCTATTATCCTTGGGCTTATCTCACACTTGGGGGCTAAATCCTTGTGATAACGTGCTCCTTTCCCTTCTCATTTCTTATATGTATCACTACCTTAAAGCAATCACCCCCGATGAGGCGTGTGCGATCGCTTTAACGTAGGGGGGCATACATCCCATTCATATCTTTTCAAGATACTTGAAAATTCTTGACAAATTTAGCTTTGCCTTGAAAATTTTTGATATCTTTCTTGCATGACTCATAGTGAGGGAACCTTACTACTGACAGTCATGGTTCTCCCTCATGATCTTCCCTTTTACTTTGTCAATCGAATTCGTAAGATCCTTAGTCCACTGGGGGCTTGGTGTATCTTGCCTCCTTGACGTGGTGAAAGTCTTTCAATGTTGTTTCCTTGTACTTTACCGGAAGTATGAGCGTACGCTTATACTCCCGCTAAAGTGGGGGCTAAATGTAGCGTCCTAAAATTGCAACACTTGCAATTTTGACTGCATTTGGGTCTTCACGATGGCGGCGCAATGTTGAACCTGAATGGAGACCCCGAAACCTGCTTGTGACATCAAAAACTGCATTTTTCTGCACCCTGGCCTAATCTCTCCTTGCACCCTGCTGTCCCGGGAGGTGGGACCATGGCGCCCAGCGCCCTGGTCCCTGGCCCTATTTTGGGCCCGGTCTCCTTTTGGGCATCGGGTCTTGAAGTTTGCAAATTGGAAAATATTGTTTCTTGGTCGGCCTAAGGTCGGAAAAATTAGTCTATCAACCCTAATGGACAAGTATATAAACTATATTTCCCCTCCCATTTGAGGAGGTAAGACGAAAGAGGAAGGAAAACAGATGTGCGCAAAAGGCGGAAGCGATATTCAAACATTCAATCATTCAAGCATTCCTTCAAGCAATTGAGCATTCTAAGTCTCCATTCAAGGCTAAGTGTTGCATTCAAGACAGGATTCAACCATTGAAGAGGAGATCACATACAACATACAACATACTACATACATTACACCTTCGCATGTAAGAATACAAACATTCTTACAACAAGGTATCAGTACTTGTTTACATTACAAACATTTACACTTACAGCATTCTCATTTCTTGGTTAATTCCAAAACTGGGGTTTGACCTAAAGGCAAACCCCTAATCCCTAACCCCCCAATCGTCCTCTCTTTTCTGTGTGTAGGTTGCAGGTACGCGGCTGTAATTGAAGATCTGGAATCCTTGTGTAGAGACGAACAGATCCACCTTCGTTTCGCAGATTTTTCGGAGGACCGTGTGCACGTCGGGCTCCATCGTCCCGTCGACTTTCGCTCAAATTTGCAGAACAGCACCGTCTCGACATTTTACTGCTAATTCTAGGTCTGCAGCTTCATCCCGTATCCCTATCTTTGTTTGTAAGCGAATCTTTCTTGCTTCTACATACATTCCTAGTTCAATCATTCTATCTATATTCTTTACAAAAGAGGGTATCCTTGATGTCTTAACCCTTGAAACTCATTTAGAATCCAATCCTGCATTGTGTGGGATTGGATCTTGTGGGTTTCAACCCCTCTTTTGAATGTAAAGTCTTTCCTAAGTGAAAACCATCAACCCTAGTGACCTCCCTTCTCTCTCCTTGGAGTTGGGGAGGGGAGAACAACTAGGGTTCGATTTTTTCGCTTTACAAATCTAAACATGACAAAACACATATAAATGAATGATATATCTTGACTCATGATTTTAACACTTTGACAATAATGGTTCAACTATTTTATTTGGATTTTTGCTATCATGGTTTCTGAGTAACTCCAGGATGTCTTTGACTCAAGGAACAAGGAAGGAACATGATATTTTTCTTCTCTACTGTCTGTAAATTGATCGTTAATATGTGCAAAGTTGTCTCAGGACATGATCATCGGAGTATCATGGAAGACATTTCAGACTTGCATATATGAATGGTTAATACTGCCTGTTTTATGCAAGCAACACTCAGGTCATCTTGGTTCAATTATAACTCGATGCTTGTGCTAACTTGCAATATCAAAACCTAGGAAAGTAGTGCTCAGGTCATCATGGTTCAATTATACCATTGATGTTTGCACTCACTTCCCAAATTTTAAAGGCTCAATGATGAAACAAAGCAATGACTCCATGACCGATCCGATCACCGCATTGCATTTCATTTTGCATTTGCATTTTAAAGTAGATTTGCATTTTATTTTGCATGGGATCACAACGCTCATCTTTTCCAAGGCCAAAGCCTAACATGGTGTTATCTCTCTTATTATGTGATTAAGTACATTGGACAATAACAAAAATAATCAATTCATTCATCTTGCATGATAAGTTAGTTCATCTCATGTAACCATTGCATACTAAGGCATCATTCATATAGAGCGTCCAATCATTCATTCATTTAGTTAGATCATTGCATGGCATTCATCTAATCTCAAATCATATAAACTAGCACCATTACATTGCATTGCATCCATCTCATATTAGCATACATGACAAAATCATAAAAATATCATAAACATAGAAAGTATTGCATTGCACATACATCACATAGCACTTATAAGCATCACCATACATATTTGTATTTGCATACATCATGTAAATACTGCATCATCATATATCCATCATCTAGAATCCATAAGCATATAGAAATTAAATCATACATCAAGCATACATCATGAAAGTAACTGAACAGCATAATCATATATCAAATAGAATGCATCCATCATCTCATAGATCATGTAGAGCGAATAGGATCGACTGCATATCATATCATCAAAGCACGATCAATGTCCAAGGTACAATGATATCACAAAATATAGGAGATACATCACAAATATACATCTCGAGAATCATCAATATCTCATCACAAAAAGGTGTGTACGTGAGTGGATCAATGTCCCATATCAGCGTGACCACTAGGATGCAGAGCAGAACTCTGTCCTGATGCGACAGGTATAGTAACACCAGCTGGTACCCCTATACCCGAGTCCCCACCTCGGGGATCTCTCTAAAGTGGCTTTGTCACTTCTCGACTCTCAATTTGGCTCTGTCCTGATCTCCTGCCCAGCTGTGAAAATCCTAGAGCCTTCCGATCAACAGGAACAACAACAAAGTATAAGGTCCTGTAATACTCAGCCTCTCAGATCCCCTAGTGCATCATCTTCAGGACAGTCTTCCCTGAAATAGAATCTCCTGATAATTGTACCTGTGCCTCAGCTTGTCGACACCTATCCTTAGTTGCATCTCTCTCGACTATGAGAGAAGTCATCTGAGTCTCTAGCTGGGCCATCTGAGAGTCCCTCTCTGCTAGTCGACTCTCTAGCTACTGAACCTGAGCATGTAAGTCTGTAATCTGAGCCTGTTGCTGATGACATGACATCCTAATGAGGATCCATCGAGGTGCCTCTGCTTGTGATACTGTCATAGGTACCTGTTCAACCGGGGGAACCTCCTGCTTTGGGACCTGATGCCCCTGATCCCCTGGACCTGATCTCCTTCGTCTGACCACTTGGGCCATCCAATCTGTATATACATCTCTGGCAAATCTAGAACTGCTAGCTTCTGGTGTGCTTGTCGCTGCCACTGCCACTGCTCGACCATCTCCCCCATCCCCCCCATTATCATCTCCTTCATCTTCATCTCCAACACCATGATCTCCTGCATCTCCTCCATATCCATCTCCATCTCTGCCATCATCTCTGCCTCCACCTCCTCCCCCCCATCATCCCTCTGTTGTCTCGGAGCTCTGCATCATAGCCTCTCATCATCCTCATCTAAAACTGGCTCTGGCTCATCCAGACGTGTTAACCTCAGAAACCTATGTACGGTACAGTGCACTACATACTCATTTGTCATCCCACTATCCATCACACCTGGAAGATAATCCCAATCCAGTGGCCCTAATAATCAATAGTCTGCACATGGCTGGTCATATGAAATAGAAGGCCCCCAAGTAGCCACATACAGTCTCCTACGAGCATAATGAGCTATACCCTGTGGTGTCCCCTATATCTTGGCATACTGTCTCAACACCCTCGTACAAAGGAATCACTCGATGACATAGGGTGTCAATCCAATCAGATATCATGTCATGAATACATACGGCATCTTTGCTGCATCATCGGGCCAAAAAAAAACAATCCCTGTATGGTCTCCATATCACAGTATCCAGATCATCCAAGGTTTGTCGCTAGTACTCCAATTTGCCCAGCTTTAGCTGGACAATGATACCTGGATACCCGTCAGCATAAGGCCTGCCTACAAGTCTATCTCTGTTAGCCAATGGTCGTGTGATAGGCAGGTGCTCCCAGGCCCATATCTGAAGCACGATCACCCCTGTTGATAACGCAGTTGAGCTCTGGTACACAACTTGGTGCAGGTCATGATATAAGTACGCCAACATGCATGACCCCCATGCAAATCGGGTCCCCTGTGTCACCATCTGCTCAATAAGACGACCCCATCCAACAGATAATCCCTTTGACTTGTGATTAAGACAAAGGAAACCTCCAATGAATCCGCGCGAGCACAGTAGGTAATGTGGCATATCCTAGCTCTAGCATCTCCTGCCACACAATCTCATATCCACCTATCTCATCATCCTCAAACACTCACCAAAGTGCATCTGTCTGACCCACTCGCTGAGATCGTAATACACTAGCTCGCCCATCACAAGGATGTGCAATATCTGGTAGACATCCTTGGGTGTCACCGTCATCTCATCTGTCGGCAAATGAAAAGTGTTGTGCTCGCTATGCCAACACTCTGTTAAGGTTGTCAATAATCCTCTGTTTATCAAGGGTCGGGGCATGTCAAGAAGGGAAGATAAATCACACCTACCAATGTGGTCTCGCTTCGCTTGGCTAAGGCGGGGTATCAACATCCATGTCTTTGGGAAGCACTCCCGAGACTGGAGAACAGTAAAGTGCTCCTGCAATCAAATCATTTCATCATACCAGTTTCTTGATTTATCTATCTATCAAATTAATCTATCTATCGATCTATCTTGCTCAATTGAGTTTTTTTATCAAATCTCGTTGGGCCCCTATCAATAACACTCATCTGTCGTGAAGTCATTATCAACCCTATCTCATCTCACGTGTACATCGAGATAATCAAAACTGATCATCAAATTATCAATCGGGAGCGTCTAATTTTATCAATTAGATAGCTAATCAAATCTTACCTTATCAAAATCAAATTGATAGCAAACCCAACCTCTTTATCAAATCAACTCGAAAAATGACACAAATCGACAAATTAAATCATTTTCTTCAAAAATTGGCAAATCAAATCGTGCTTTCAAAATCACCCAATAAAAAAAACGCAAAAAAAAAACAAATCGAAAAATCACAAAATCAAAACAAATTTGAAAAATCAAAATCAAAATAAAATCGAAAAATCAAAAACTGAAAAAAATCGAAAAATCACAAAAAAACAAAAAAAAAACAAAAATCAAAATCCAAAAAAATCGTAAAATTTATAAAAAAAATTCAGCCTCGACCCCCCCTGCGGTGGCGGCCATTGCCCCCTCTCCCCTCCCCCCCCCCCCCACTAGGGTTTTTTTAATTTTTTTTTTGCAAAGGCAATTTAAATGAAACAAATTAAATTTTATTTATTTATTTATTGAAAATGACTTTTCAAATTGCAACATGTAATAAATGATTTTTTTGGGGGATGCGAATTGAATTTTTTTCAAAAACTCCTATGAACCCATTTCGTAAATCGAAAAACCCATCTCAAAAATGTAATTTTTTTTCCAACCCATCTGACGAAAACGCTAAAAAATGATTTTTTATGCAAATAGCTAATTTTTTCAAAAAATCAACTAAAACTTAATAAAGCTAAGTTTTCTCGAAGTACGTACCGATGGACCATATGTCGGAGGACGCTTGTATCGCCGAACTCGCTCAAACCTATGTTAGTGGTACGAGATCGCCATTCCTTCCTCTAGAGCAATTTTTTTCTCAAACATCTGAAGTGCACAAATGAGGAGTGGTAAAAGGAATTCACCTTTTTAAACTCACACTGGGGCATTTAAGTGGGATTTTTATTCCACTGATTTTTAATCATCTAATCAACCCGACAGGGCAGCATTTTCAATTTTTGTATCGGGAAATGAATCGGATTGACTCTGAAAATCTCTAAAAATCGGAAAATCATTAAAAATCTAAAAATCAAAAATTTCAAAAAAATCAAAAAATTGCGAAAAATTCAAAAATATTAAAAAATTATCCGATTCATCTCCCAAGGGGGCATCCTCGCATCAATATCTACCAATCAACGTCTGGGGCATCATATCAAGATTTATCATCTCAAAGATCGAAACTGCATCAAATCCGCATCATATTGAGATTTATCATCTCAAAATCAAATTAGTATCATATCGAAACCAAATCCGCATTAAATCAAGATGAAATCTGCATCCTATCGAAATCAATATCAGCAACATCATCAATCGATTTTTCTTTAAACCAACGCGTCATCACACATCGCTTCAAAGAGGGGCAAAATATATACACCTAACAATGGTCTGAAGATAATTAAATACGCAGTTATTTGATTAATTCCCCTTCCCAATTAATTGAATTCACAAGCAATTTAATTAATTTCTCTATTTATCTACTAGTAAATAAATCTACATGATTTATTTATATAATTCATTTCATATCTCCCTTTGATTAATTAATTCTAAATTAATTAATGTCACCCCATATAAATCAATTCTTCTAATCCCTAATTAAGATTAACAAACTCAAGTTTGTTGAGATTAATTATCATTTTCCAATTATTTGAATTTCTAAATTCAAATGAACACATGGCTCCTAACTTTTAACCACCTAACCTAACCATCCCCTAACCTAACCCATTCCATCTAACCCTGGGTTTAACTAACCCTATCCTATCTTGCACATCCTAACATCCTATGGTGTGGATATTCTCCCCTTGAGACACATGGCACTTTTGCCACATGTCTCCTCCCTTGGACACTTGCCCTCTCATGAGCAAGGCTCCTTGACACTTGTCACCACAGAGATGACAAGTGTCCCTTCCTCCAACCTCTTCTCCAACTTCCTCAATCTTGGCCCTTGATATCTTCAGATCAGATCTAGACCGTTGATTCCTGCCACCTCAGCTTTAGCCTTGGAATTCCTATAAATATCTCCCATTTTGGAGCAATAAGGATCCCTTGCATTCATAGCTTTGACATCATTACTATAGGCATTTGCATATCAATTATCTAGCAATTAGCTTTTGGATTAATCATAGCATGTTAATCTAGTTTCTTAAATCATGCATTTCATATCATCTCCATAGTCAATCATGATCAAATAGCTACTCAACTCTTGAGTTGCCACTTTGGAGGTCATTGCTCCGCTGAGAGCCAATAAATCCAACACCTTAAAGGTCCTCAAGAATAGAGGAAAATGAGACATTTCAAGGAAGGCTTATGGTTTGCATTTCTAATCTATTTTTTAATTAAGCTTTTCAATTACATTTTATTGTCTCATTATATGTGTATGCCTTCTATATACCACATTTTTAGCATCACACACACACACACACACACACACACACACACACACACACACACACACACACACACACACACACATATGTATATGTATATGTATGTGTGTGTGTGTGTGATGCAGGAGCATCCCCAATCGATGAGCAATCTTGCATCAACCAAAAATATATTTGCTTTTCAGTTGTTCTTGTTCTATGTTGTTGATTTTGTGTTACTTCCAGAATTCTTCAGTAGTTGTTCGTTTTTCATTGCGGATATGTATATATGTGTACACACACACACATACACACACACACACATGTGTGTGTGTGTGTGTGATGCAGGAGCATCCCCAATCGATGAGCAATCTTGCATCAACCAAAAATATATTTTCTTTTCAGTTGTTCTTGTTGTGTTGTTGATTTTGTGTTACTTCCAAAATTCTCCGGTAGTTGTTCGTTTTTTTGTTGTGGATCAGATTCTTGGCTTCCAGACGTGTTCTTATTCCTTTTTCTAGATTTCTAGTTCATTTGGACTCTTTTTCCGACAAGTTATTGCTTCTAGATTGGTTGTTTCTTGGTTTTGGAGCAGTTTTTGACCTTAACAGCTAGTTGGAGATTTCTTCTCTTGCAGAGAAATTTCTCGACTTGTGGATCTAATTGGCACCATGCACGATGTTCCTAGGCCCTTGGACAACCTTCTTTGGTGGTTCACACTTCATTATTTTCTATGGTGGGGGTGATATTCACGCTTTGGGTCTGACCTATCTTACACGTTTCATTTTCCTGTCTTTGGGAGAATGCGATCTTTTGTGGCTGACCCGGATATGTTTTGGATGCTATTTATATTGTTGTAATTGATCCTTAGAGGGAATTGAAATATGGTATGAGAATGATTTCATATTATGTAATTTGGATACCTCGTGGGGGTTCGAATAGATTGAAATATAGAACGTAAGTTGTTCTAGGCGTATTAGCTTTTATGTACACTGAATGTTGTCAGCTGATTTATAATGAATCTATGATGTTGCGGATGTTTGAATCAATATTTTCTCTATGTTTTATTGTTGCTTCTGTGGTGTTACTCTTGTTGCATGATCTGAACTATTCTCTTTAAGGACCCTCTAAATTATGACTGCATCAAGTGGTATCAGAGCTGGTTGTGAACGTTGAGGCATTTTGTTAGGTGAATAGATCACCGATTTGAGGCGGGCTGCAAATGTGTTTAATAGATCGTCGATGAAGAGGAAATTGAAACTTGTAGTCAGATTGTCGAGTTGAGGAAGTTGCACCGGAGCAAAGGAGGAGATGCTACCAAGAAGGATGAACCCTCGAAGGGTAGAGCAGATGATGGAGGATTTCAGAAATGAGATGAGGAATGAGATCTGAAACGCGTTGGCTAGTTTGTGAAGGAATCTGGAATTGGAGGATGAGTATGAAGAGGCTGGAGAAGAAATGGAGGTCCAATAGGTTGAAGGACCAAAATATGAAAGGGAAGAAAGATTCCTTAGAGCAGTGGCACAAGTGAGTAAACTTCATAAAGTGGAGGTTTTTAACTTTTTGGGTACGTTGAATTCGGAAGACCTGATAGACTGGATCGAAGAATTGGAGGATTACTTTGAGTTTGAGGATATTAGAGATCCACTGAGAGTTAGTTTAGCACAAAATAAGTTGAAAGGGCATCCTTATTTATGGTGGAAAGAGTTGCAGAGAGATAGAGTGGAGAATGGTGAGATGAAAATCACCCGACGGAGACATATGGTTGCAAGATTGAAGGCTAAATTCATTCCGGGAGACTAGGAGTTGGAATTGTTTAAGAAGTTGTAGAACTTGAAACAAAGTAACATGAATGTGAAAGAGTATATTGAGGAATTATACAAGGTGATAATCATATCTGGACATAGAGAGATGCATAGAGAGAAGGTGGCTAGATACATAAATGGACTTGGATTTAACATTCAAGATGAGATGAGTATGCTGAAGCTTTCTATAGTGGAGGTGACTTACCAATATGCTTTGAAGGATGAAGATAAAGTGAAAAGAAGACAATAGAATAACCCTAAGGGAAGAGAGAGATATGTAGTGAATAGAGGGCAGATGAGTGGCAGTATAGAGAAGCAGACTATTGAAGATGATACAAGATCTAAATCGAGTAAAGAACCAAATTAGAAGACATAGAGGAAAGGGAATGGCAATAGCAGTTTGGAATTCATGGGCAAATGTTTCGAGTGTGGAGAAACCAGACACATATCTTATGAGTGTTCCTCGAGGGTTGATAAGAGAATAGAAAGGAATTTCATAGCTCATGAGCAATCAGATACTAGAGCTGCGGATGAGAACATGATAGCACCGGAGTAGGGAGAATCCCTTATGTTTAGAGGAGTCTTGGTGGAGCAGAGCAAATAAGAAACTAGACCTACACAAAGGAAGGATCTTTTACGGATTGTATGCAAATCAGGAGGTAAGTGTTGTAAGGTTATTATCGATACTGGAAGTACTGCAAATTTGGTATCAAAGGAGATGGTAGAGAAGCTTAGTTTGAAGAGGCTTGAGCATCCTTGTCCTTACAAGGAGAGTTTGTTGAAATATGATCATGTGGTAGAGATGAGAGACCAGTGCTTGGTGAATTTTAATATTGGACCCTTCAAGGATGAAGTCTTGTGTGATGTTGTGTCTATTAGTGTTTGTCATGTTTTGTTGGGTAGACCTTGGCGGTATGATGGAGTTTACTTTGGCTTTTTTGAAGGAGAAAGAGAAGGGAGTGAAGAACTCGAGTCTTGTGAAGAGTTGCAGTGCTGAGAAGCCAGATGCAGAAGTTATATCGGATGATGGCATGGATTTTAAGAAGGATCTTGCAGATGGGTCTGTTAGCAAGATGGTACCGGATGGCAGTAAAGTTAGAGTGGTGGTAGCAGATAAGATAAGTTCCGGTGGAAGGAATAGATCAGATTTACAAAAGAAAGAGGGTGGTAATAAGAGACAATGTGTAGGTATGAAGCAAAGAAAAAGGGGAGAAGAGGAAAAGAAGTTGGGGAATTCAGCTGAGTTACCGGAAGGGGTAAAGAGGAATAACTTTGCAGACAAAGAAGACATTTGGATCAGAAATGAGCATGGGGTCTATATTCTAAATCTGTTTCGATGTTCATGAGTTGCCTCTCATGGAACATCTTTTTTTTTCCACCTGGGGTGTCTGATGCAAGAGCATCCCCGGTCAATGAGCAATCTTACATCAACCAAAAATATTTTTTCTTTCCAATTGTTCTTGTTTTGTGTTGTTGATTTTGTGTTACTTCCGAAATTCCTTGGTAGTTGTTCATTTTCCGTTGCGGATAGATTCTTGGCTTCTAGACGTGTTCTTATTCCTTGTTCTGGCTTTCCAGTTCATTTGGACTCTTTTTCTAGCAAGTTATTTCTTGGTTCCAGCGTAGTTTTTGAGCTTAACGACTATTTGGAGATTTCTTCTCTTGCAGAGTGATTTCTCAACTTGCGGATCTAATTGGCATCATGCATGATGTGTTGGCCATTTGGTGGAATTGATTATGTGTTGCATTGATGTTTTGTCATTGATGCCAACACTAGTTGTTTGGATGCTTTACAGACACCCTTTTGGTCTCGATAGGTTGAGTGGTTTCTAGTTGATTTGGATCTGGCATAATCTTTGTAGGCTCCAGTATAGTTTGGTGATGGAATTGGCTTGTTCATGATACTCATGTTCATATTCAGTTAGTTAGTTTTGGTATTGTGATCAGATGCTATCCTGTTTGCTTAGAAGCTTGGTTTCTGGTTCCGACGAGGGTTTCACCGGCAGAGCTTTTGATGAAGATCTTTGATGAATTGCATAAGTGGTGTTGGTGCAGCTTCTGGTGGAGTTTCAAGATGCTGATGGTGATCATGTTCGAGACTTGGCAGATGGAGATCATTGTTGTAGCATGTGGACCTATATTGGGTCCCAGTTGATATAGGTTATGGACCGACTTTAATATAACATGTGGATTGGACCTCTGAATGTGTTTTTGGGATGTCTTATGCGTTGGATATTATTTGTTTGGTCTAAGGCCGACATGGTTTGTAATTATGTAATTGGTTTATTGTCTAGTGGCTGACCTAATTGTTTATGGTCGAGGGTTTGTATATATAGATGTAAGATCTCATTGTAGATCATCATGGTTATGTTAGAGGTAATGGTCAAGGAATGTAATGTGTGAAAAACATAATATCATTCAGGCAGAGGATTTGGTCGATCATTAGAGATCAAATTGGGTTTATGGAAGAGGATTTAGTCCTCCGATATTGAGCTTAACCAGAATCGTACTCGGGCATAGGAGATGCTATCTTTTGCAGTTCAACACTTCTTCGAATTGTAGTCTAGATTTCTATGTAGTCAATGGGACTCCTTTTGTGATGAGCAGTGCACTCCAGGTTGTTGGCCTTCTTGCAAGTGCAGGCCCCTCAATTGTAATTCACATACTTACTGCAGAAGTATTATCTGATTGTGGGTAGGCTTCCCACCATAGTTTTTCCCTTTACCGGGTTTTCCACATATAAATCTTGGTGTCATGTGGATGGTATTTATTATGTGATTAATGTTTGTGCTTAATTGGTTTAACTGCTATTCTGATATTAATGTTTTGGGTTTCGGTATTAAAATTTTAATTGCTAATGGTTTCGGTAAGCTGTGACAACTGATTCACCCCCCCCGGCTCTCAGTTGTCTTTCGGTTATTTGAACTATCTAACAATTGGTATCAGAGCTTTGGTCCTCTCTGCAGAAAGCTTAACCGCTTGAGGAAGATCCTATGGCGACTAACAATTCAAGTTCATCCAGTTCTTCTGGAGCTATCTTTCAGAGAGATATTCCTAGGCTTGATGGAACAAATTACACAATATGGAAGATTCATATGGAGACTCATTTGAGATGTCTTGGCAAGTAGATTTGGGAGATCACACAGAATGGTGTCACACCTTATAATCTAGGATCTGGCAATCCTCCTCCGACAAACCTAGACAAGGAGCTTGAGAATGATTGTAGAGCAAGAGAAGCCCTCTTGTGTGCACTTTCTAATCAACAAACAATGGGATTAACCGACAAATCATCTGGAAAGGCTTTATGGGATAAGTTGGAGACTCTTAATGAAGGTGACCCTATAGTGAAGATTGCTAAATTTGATGGTTACTGGGTGAGATATGAAAATATGAAGATGGAAGAAGATGAAAGGATTACTACATTCATGGAAAGAGTAAATGAGATTTTTATGGGAATGCAATGTTGTGGTGGAACTCTAAGTGAAGATGAAATTGTTTCTAAAGTTTTGAAAGCCCTACCACTGGCTTACAAAATGAAGGCTACTATTATTAATGAGCTGAGAACAATGGCTAATACATCTGTCAACAGAGATACTTTGGTTGGGAAGCTATTTGCTTTTGAGCTTGAAGAATTTGGACCTTCTGGAGCTGTGAAGTCTAAACCTACTTTTCATGTATCTACATCTGCAACCGGTAAACAAGATTGGAAATATTTGTATGCAAAGGAATTGGAAGATATGAAGAGAGAAGATGATGAGTTTGAGCAACTTGAAGCACTATTTGCTAGAAGAGTACCTAAAGGACCAGTAGGAAGTAAGTATGAAGGAAAAACACTTTTTAAATGTTTTGCATGTAATAAGATTGGTCATTTTGCATCTAGATGTCCTAAAAGGAATTTAAGATTTGAAGAAAGAGTTAGAAGATCATTTAAGCCTAACCCTAGATATCAGAACAAGTATAAGTATAAGAAAAATAGAGACAAATCATGCTACATAGCGGATGAGGAAGGCATTACTAATTCCGACGATGAGCCGACATAAGACTTTGCTAGTGGTTCCGGCAATGGGAAGGAATGGGTGTTCCTGGCTATCAAGGAAGATGATCTGACACTGGAAGAGAATGTACCTAAAGAGAAGACACTTGCTGCTAAAATTGAAGACAAGGATGAATGGGTAATTGACAATGGTTGTTCACATCATATGACTGGAGCTAAAGGGAAGTTTCTATCTTTGCAAGAATTTGATGGTGGTCTAGTTAGATTTGGAGATGACAAAGCATGTATGATCAAAGGAAAAGGAACTATATCATTGGATGGTAAGAACAATACTGACAATGTTTATTATGTTGAAGGTTTAAGGCATAATCTCTTGAGTGTAGGACAATTGGTTGATAAGGTATTTCAATTACAGTTCAAGGATGGAAAATGCAAAATCATTACCAGATCTGGTTTGGAGATCGCAACCAGTACATAGACAAAAGGTAATATATTTCATTTGAACTCCGGTGAGAAGACATGTTTGATTACATAGATTGATGAGAGTTGGTTATGGCATAAAAGGCTATGTCATGTGAATTTTGATTGCATTATAAATATTAGTTCAACTAAGACAGTTAGGGATATACCTAAGATTATGAAGCCCTATAATCCGATATGTAAAGAATGTCAAATGGGTAAATAGGTTAGAACCTCTTTTAGGAGTATATAAGATAAATCAAATGATGTTCTTGATCTTATTCATACTGATTTGTGTGGCCCTACTAGAGTTAAAAGTTTTCAAGGTGATAGATATTTTATGCTAATCATTGATGATTATTCTAGAGTGATGTGGGTTACTTTTCTGAAAGAAAAATACGAAGCATTTGAAAAGTTTAAAATCTTAAAGGCTAAATTGGAAACTGAGACATGATTGAAGATTAAATGTTTGAGGTCAAATCATGGCGGAGAATTCACATCCAGTGAGTTTAATAACTTCTGTGAGAAGCATGGTATAAGAAGACAGTTTTCTGCTCCCCGGACACCTCAACAGAATGGAGTTGTGGAAAGGAAGAACATAACTATCTTGGATGCTGCTAGAATAATGATGATGGAAGCTAGTCTACCTCATACCTACTGGAGAGAAGCAGTGAGCACAATGGTTTATACATTCAACAAAGTACATATCAAAGGAGAAACCCATAAGACACCTTATGAATTATGGTTTGGCAATACACCTACTGTTAAGTATTTCAGAATTTTTGGTAGCAAATGTTATATCAGGAGAGATGATATCAATGGGAAATTTGATCCTAGATGTGATGAAGGCATGCTTATTGGTTATTCTAATGAAAGCAAAGCATATAGATGTTATAACAAGATATTGCTGAGAATTGGGGAGAGTGTTAATGTTAAAGTAGACGAGCTAAACAAAAGTCAAATCAGAATTTATGAGAAGGAATCGACAGTGGAAATGATTATATTTGAACCGGTAGCACCTTTACTAGAACAAAGTGTTGAACCAGTTACTCCAGCAGTATCGAAGAATTCTACAGTGACTGAAGAACAAGGAATAGGAATAGAGAGTCAAAGGACTCCTAGGTATATGAAATTGAATCATTCAGATGATCAGATCATTGGGAATACGAGCAATGGAGTGATGACAAGAAGAAGACTGACAACTAATGAGGTATGTTTAATTTCATAAGTTGAACCGATATTAGTAATTGAGGCATGTAAAGATGAATATTGATTGAAATCTATGGAAGAAGAATTAGATCAGATTGAGAAAAATAACACATGGACTTTGGTTCCCAGACCTAAAAATAAAAATGTTATTGAAACTAAATGGGTTTTTAGGAATAAATTGAATGAGGATGGTCAAGTTATAAGAAATAAGGTTAGATTGGTTTGTAAAGGGTATTCTTAGAAGGAAGGAATTGATTATGGAGAGACTTTTGTACCTATAGCTAGGATTGAAGCTGTAAGATTATTTCCTGCCTATGCTACTTATAAAAACTACAAGGTTTATCAGATGGATGTTAAATGTGTATTTTTGAATGGGGATCTTGATGAGGAAGTTTATATTGAGCAACCTGATGGTTTTTCACTATCAGATGATACAAACATGGTTTGCAGGTTAAGGAAAGTTTTATATGGATTAAAACAAGCACCCAAAGCTTGGTATGCAAGGTTGGATAAATATCTTTTGAAGCTTGGTTTTACTAAGGGCAGTGTTGACAGTAATTTATATTATAAGATCACTGATGATGATATACTGATTATTGAAGTATTTGTTGATGACATTATTTTTGGAGGTGAAGATAAGTTATGCATAGAATTTTCTAAGAATATGGAGAAAGAATTTGAGATGTCTATGACTAGTGAGATGAAATTTTTCTTAGGTTTGCAGATTAGTCAGACCGATAAAGGTATTTTCATCTGTTAAACTAAGTATGCTAAGGAATTGTTGAAGAAATTTGGTATGGGAGATTTTAAACCGGTAAGTACTCCTATGGTTACAAGTGAGAAATTGACAAGAAAAGATGTTTCTACACTGGAAAATCCTACAAGATACAAATCTATGATTGGAGGTATGCTTTATTTGACTCAGATTAGACTTGACATAATGAATGTTGTTTGTATTGTTTCAAGATTTCAGAGTGATCCTAGAGAGAATCATGAGAGTGTGGTGAAAAGGATTTTTAGACACTTGCAAGGTACATTAGAATATGGTTTGTGGTACCCTAAGGATGATAACTTTACTTTATGTGCATATACAAATGTTGATTGGGTTGGAGATGTTGATGACCAGAAAAGTACTTCCGGTGGAGCTTTCTTTCTTGGAAAGAAGTTGGTTTCATGGATTAGCAAGAAATACTCATGTACTTCTTTATCTACTGCTGAAGCTGAGTATGTTGTTGCGGCAACTAACTAATTATAGGTTTTATGGATGAAGCAAATGTTGAAGGATATAAAGGTGGATTGTGATGCACCGATAATTATTCACTGTGATAACTCTGCTACTATTGATATATCAAAGAATCTAATATTTCATTCTAAGACAAAGTACATATCTATCAAATACAAATTTTTGAAGGAAAAGGTGGAAGCAACTGAAGTTAGATTGGTTTATGTGAACACTAAAGAGCAAATTGCACATATTTTCACTAAACCTTTTCCCAAGGAATCATTTGAGTACCTGAGAGACAAATTGGGAGTTCTCGCCCCTCCGGTAGAGACTTGATTGATGCGGTTTGGCATTAGTCCGATATGCATTATCAGAGATACTATTCATTTCGACACTGATGTGAGGATGCTACTGCTCAGGGGGAGTAGTCAGCTTTGTGATTCAGTGGTTTATGTTTTTACTTTGATATTTTTGTCAGATTTCTAGCATTGATGTCAAAGGGGGAGTGATATTGATGTGAAAAAGGAAGTGAAATTTAGAGCTTTATAGAGATATTATTTATAGGGGGAGTTTGGTCTTTGTTTTAGAACCTCATTGTTACATCTGTTTGCAGGAGATTGTTGGCTGTCTTCCATTGGGGGAGACTTGTTTGACATTTCTTGGTACTTAGACGATTTTCACATCTAGTGTTGCCATCAATGCCAAAGGGGGAGATTGTTGGTCATTTGGTGGAATTGATTATGTGTTGCATTGATGTTTTGTCATTGATGCCAACACTAGATGTTTGGATGCCTTACCAGTACCCTTCTAGTTCCGGTAGGTTGAGTGGTTTCTGGTTGATTTGGATCTGGCATGATCCGGTAGGCTTCGATATAGTTTGGTGATGGAATTGGCTTGTTCATGATATGCATGTTCATATTCAGTTAGTTGGTTTTGGTCTGGTGATCGGATGTTATCCTGTTTGCTTAGAAGCTTGGTTTCCGGTTCCGGCGAAGGTTTCACCGACAGAGCTTTTGATGAAGATCTTTGATGAATTGCATAAGTGGTGTTGGTGCAGCTTCCGGTGGAGTTTCAGGATGCTGATGGTGATCATGTTCGAGACTTGGCAAACGAAGATCATTGCTGTAGCGTGTGGACCTATATTGGGTCCTGGTTGATCTAGGTTATGGACCAACTTTAATATAACGTGTGGATTGGACCTCTTGATGTGTTTCTAGGATGTCTTATGTGTTGGATATTATTTGTTTGGTCTAAGGCCGACATGGTTTGTAATTATGTAATTGGTTTATTGTCTAGTGGCTGACCTAATTGTTTATGGTCGAGGGTTTGTATATATAGATGTAAGATCTCATTGTAGATCATCATGGTTATGTTAGAGGTCATGGTCAAGGAATGTAATGTGCGAATAACGTAATATCATTCAGTCAGAGGATTTGGTCGATCATTGGAGATCGAACTGGGTTTGTGTAAGAGGATTTAATCCTCTGGTATTGAGCTTAACCGAAATTGTACTCAAGCATAGGAGATGCTATCTTTTGCAGTTCAACACTTCTCCGAATTGTAGTTTGGATTTCTATGTAGTCAGTGAGGCTCCTTTTGTGATGAGCAGTGCGCTCTAGGCTGTTGGCCTTCCTGTAAGTGCAGGCCCCTTAATTGTAATTCACATACTTACTGCAGAAGTATTATCTGACTGTGGGTAGGCTTCCCACCATGGTTTTTCCCTTTACCAGGTTTTCCACGTATAAATCTTGGTGTCATGTGGATGGTATTTATTTCGTGATTATTGTTTATGCTTAATTGGTTTAACTACTATTCCGGTATTAATGTTTTGGGTTTCAGTATTAAATTTTTAATTGTTAATGGTTCCGGTAATCTATGACAACTGATTCACCCCTCCCACCCTCTCAGTCGTTTTTCGGTTATTTGAACTGTCTAACATGATGTTCCTAGGCCCTTGACCGACCTTCTTTGGTGGTCCACACTTCGTTATTGTTTTTGGTGGAGGTGATCTTCATGCTTTGGGTTTGACCTATCTTACACATTTCATTTTCCTGTCTTTGGGAGAATGCGACCTTTTGTGGCCGACCTAGATGTGTTCCAGATGCTATTTATATTGTTGTAATTGATCCTTAGAGGGCAACAAAACATGGTATGTGAATGATTTCATATTATGTAATTTGGATACCTCTTGGGGGTCTGAATAGATTGAAATCTGGAATGTAAGATGTTGTAGGCCTTTTAGCCTGTGTACACTAGATGTTGTCATCTGATTTATAATGAATCTATGATGTTGCAGATGCTTGAATCAACATTCTCTTTTATGTTTTGTTGTTGCTTCTATGGTGTTACTCTTGCTGCATGATCTAGACTGTTCTCTTTGAGAACCCTCTAGATTATGACTACATCAATATGTATATGTACACGTATGTATATGTGTATACACACACACATGTACATATACATATACATGTATATATGTGTATACATACATAAGTGTGTGTGTGTACAATATATGTATATGTGTGTGTGTGTGTGTGGAACACTTGGGACAAGTGTGAAGGCATGTGTCAAATGTCCATGAAGTGAGAAAACTAAACCACTAAGTGAACTTAATCTAGTGGGAATAGGATTACTAGGTGTATGAACTAGATAAAAGATAACTAGATGCATTAAGACACTTTTTACAATAACGATAATTACATTTAGATTTAGAATCATGGTTAGATTTATTATAAGAAGTAGAGCTAGGCTTAGAATTATGGCAAGGGTAGAATCAAAACAAGGGTTAAAGTTAGGATTAGATTCCAAATGAGGGTTAGAATAAGGGTTACTATTGTGATTAGAAAGAATGTAAACAAAGTTCCCCTTATCACACTCGTAAAATTATCTTAATGTTAGGGTTAAAATTAGAGTTGGTTTAAAGTCAAAATTATAATTATAATTATAATTAAGGTTATAATTATGACTATTATTAGTCTTAGGGTCAAGCTTATGATTTAGGGTTAGGGTTAGAGATAGAATTAGGGTTATGGAATTATGTTTACAATATACTTAAGGTTAGGGTTATAATTAAAATTAGAGCTATGATTAGGGTTATAATCAAAGTTGTAGTTACAATTAAAATTAACACTTATTGTTATGGTTAGGATTATGGCTAGAAATCTAGGATTAGAGTAAGGGTTAATATTAGAGTTAAAGTTAGGATTAGTTTTAGAATTAGGATTAAAGTTAGGATCGGAGTAATATTAAATAAAAAAAACTCTTCACCTAAAATATAGATAAATAATAAATGCATATTATTTTTAAAATATATAATTGTTGAACTTTTAGATTTATTTTAGATTTAGCTTATTTAACTTTGAAACTATCTTAAAATTTAATTATATTATATATTTGTGAGTTGTTTTACTTTGAGCACACTTAATATCAATTGTGTTAGTCTCAATTGTATCTAGTATGAATCAAAATCGGGATCAAGGTCAAACCTAATATGTTTTATCTTCATCGTCATGGTAACATTGCAATAGATTAAACTTGCAAGATGCTATTGATCCCAAACTATTATTGATCTAATTCTACACTGTGTCATGCCAATTCATCTATTATTGTGTTTTAAGAGTACTATATTTTTCAAATTGTTATATGATAATGTTTTTGTGACTATGGTGGCCTTTTTTCAATGCCACGCTCTTGGAGAAAAGGTCAACGAGGCTTTTTATAACGTAAGTGATAAAGGGGACAAATTTAGGCATATTTATTTGAGGGCAAAGTTATCTCTGAGTGATTTCTTTTGAAAATAAAATTGGCTCATATCAGAAATTGCAATTGGTAATATAATTTACTAGAATTGTCAAATTTTCATGTCTATGATATCACTTTAGTATAGAGCCTTGACCACTTTAATCATGGATTTATTTGTTACTCTTTTTTTTTCTTCTCATTCCATGAATGACAATTGAAGAAAAGAAACTATGACCAACAAATTTCAAATTGTGAAATAAGGTTTAAGCTCACTACCCCGTTTCAATGTTTAATTTAGAGTTATTCATTATACTTAAAAATGAAATTTTAATTGATTTTGTTGAACTTTAAAATTATACTATTTAATTTAATTGAGAAATACAGAAAGATATTATCTTTAGTTTTAGATATTTTTAGAAAACATATATTTAATTCAATTTTAAATTTTATTTTATATGACTATCTTTAATAAATTTCTTTAAAGAAAACAATTTTAAAAAATATATATTTTTTCTATAAGTACACATTAGTTAATTATTCATTATACTATTCAATTAATATAATTTGTCTTAGAAAAACTAGTTTTGATCTTCAAAATTATATTATCTAATTTAATTGGGACATGCATAGAGATATTATCTATAATTTTATATATTTTTAAAAATATATATCTTTAATTTAAGTTTAAATTTTATGTTTGATGACTACTTTTAATAACTTCTATAAAGGAAATTACTTTTTCTTTAAAAGAAAAAAAAAATGATTGAGTACACATTAGGTAGTTCTTGTACTATTCAATTAATAGAATTTGATTTAAAAATAGAATATTTAACTATTTTTGTTGAACTTAAAAAATTATACTATCTAGAATTTAATTGAGACATGCATAAAGATATATTAAATTATATATATTCTAAAAAAAACATATTTTTAATTCAATTTTAGATTTTATGTTTGATGGCTACTTTTAATAACTTTGTAGAGAAAATTTAATTAATGCCTTACATCATTACATTACAGTTAGGGTTAGTGTTACAACTAGAGTTAGGGCTATGATTCAATTAAGTTTGAATTTAGTTAAGGTTCAAATAGAGTTACTGTTATAGTTCAATTAGGGTTAAGGTTAGAATTAAATTTAGAGATAAGTGTTTCAAATAGGGTTAGGGTTTAATTAGGGTTTTAAGAAAAAATTTCAGATAAGGATATTGTTAGGGCTTAATTATGACTATGGTTTGTATATTATTAGGGTTAATATTAGATTAGTAAGGTTAGGGCTAGGGTAGTGTTATATTAGGGTTCAATAAGAGTTAAGGCCAGTGTTCAATTAGGGTTAGGGTAAAATTATGGTTATAAGAAAAATATTTGAGTTAGGGTATGGATAGGGTTTAAATAGGGTGAAGGTTAAAAGATTAATTATGGTTAGGGTTAATGCTAGATTATGGTTTAAACATGGTTAGCATTAGGGGTCATTTAGGGTTAGATTTAATGTTAAATTAGGGTTCAAGTTAGGTTTAAAATTGGAATTAAAGATAGAATTAGAGTTAGGGATAAATTAGCATTAAGATCAAAGTTACATTAGGGTCTAAATAGAGTTAGTGTCTAGATTCAATTTTGGTTAGATTTAATATTAGATAAGGGTTAATGTTAGAAATAGAATTATAATTAGAAATATGATTAGGGTTAGGTTTCAATAAGGATTAACTTTACAAGAGAAAATACATATAACATATATTAAATCTAAAATTTATATATTATTATATCATTATAAATCAAATGTTAAATATTTATATTTTGAATTTTCCTTCAAATAGTCTAAAAGATTTATTAAACTATTTCATACCAATCTCATTGTAATAAACTCTTTACTATTATTTATGATTTATTAAACCATTTCACATCATTCTCATTATAATCAACTCTTTACTATTATTTATGAATATTAAATATTTTTAAATTTATTTTTTGACATATTCTACTTAGGTTTTTTAAAATATAGATATACTAGTTGATCTAACTCTCCACTATGTCATGCCAACTAGTCTATTAAATAATTATTAACATATTTTTTACTTATCTTTAAATTAAAATACTACAAAGACAAAAAAAACACCAAAAGGATGCTAAATAAATTTCTCCAAATCTTATTTTCTAAACCGTTGATTGTTCGGTTACTTTTATTTAGGGTTTATGTCTTTAATGGTCTTGCAAAATTAATCATCATTGTCATCGTTTTCTTCCTCTTAGCTAGCTGTCTGTGAATCATCAGAATGGCGTCCGATGCCCCCTCCGGATTAGACAAAGAGCAGGTATGTTAGCATCAGAGATCTAAAATGATCGCGAGAGTAAAGTGTTTTTGCGATTCTAGCTACATTGACTTTGAAGCCCTGCAATATTGAAATATTTCATTAACAGTAAGCGAATATTTCCAATTTAATGTTGAAACTTAGCTGACATGGTCCGATATAGCGATATAGGATTATATGCAGGCTAGTTTCGCGAAAGATATTTTTATTTTGGGCCATTTGAAAAATGTAGAGAGACAATGGTAAAGTTAAAAGTTTGCTCCTTATGTAACAGCCAAGCCAGATGACAATTTGGCATGCTAAGACTCTAGGCAAGAGTTTTTTTCCACTTCATATGCTATTTAAAGATTGTGCTGCTGGGTTCTGATTTTATGACAAGCTGGGAAGTGAACTGTGCACTTATAGGAAGTTTGAAAAAGTTGTGTTTTGCAGAGAAATATAATTCTATAAAGGTCTTTTGAAAGGGAAAACAATTCTGGCATTTGATTCTGGAGAGATTGATGTTCACTTCAATGCCTATACATGCCACCGGATGAATTTAAGAATTAAAAGAAATAATTGACAATGGACATAAATAGCGAAGAAGTGACAGCAGAGTAGGAATTTGGAGTCATAACTTACTGCATAAGGGTTTAGTTTCAACTGCATGTAAACAAGAATGACTGTGGTTGTTTTGTCTGGTTGCAGATTTTTGGCATGGCAGAGCAGGAAATGGCGTACAGAGTTGAACTTTTCAACAAGTATTTCGTTATAACTTATACATCATTTTGACACATTTCTCAGTAATAGATGCAAAATTACAAGAATTTACTGTTTGAATTCTTTATTTTTTTGTTTTGTGTTCACTCTTGAGTATTGATAGATACATGCTGTGCAAATTAAATTTTTTCCTTTCACACTAACACTCTAGAACTGGTAAAAAAAAATGCATTAGGCATGCTAAGCAGCCAAACTATTAGATTTGTGACCTTAAGTGGGCTGCATTGAATGCCACTGACAACATGGTGCTGAACGAAGGCTTTAATGAATCAATTTTTATGCAAGAGTTTGGGTTAAACTCATGCACAATAAATTTTTATGAATTAACAAAAGTATAAAACTAAGCACAGTATTTTGAATGGGTGTTCTGTCCAATGACTAGGTGAGAACTATTTGTTCCTAAAGTCTTGATTTCTCCATTTGGACTCCCTTATGTTCAAATGTTTAGTCTGATTGGATAATGGGTCAGAAGTGAAATGGTAAATCGATATATTGAACAATGGAGACAAAAGACTCCATAAATAACAAATTAGAAAATGATGATTCTAAATTAGAAACAATTGTGAACTGATCTAAACTAAGAAACACAAAAAGTTACTAAATTGCATTTATGACAATTAAATATAACATTAATTACTTTAGTACCCTTCCTTAATGGTCATTCTACTAAATACACCAAGTTGCCCCCTAAATTTTATAGACTTGTCTGGGCTTAGAGACTTGGTGAGAATGTCTGTAGTCTGGTCCTCAGTTGGAACATATTGCAAGATCACAGTTCCATCCTCAACAAGTTGTTGGATGAAGTAACAATGAAGCTCTACATGTTGGGTTTGCTTGTGGAGACTGGATTTTGGGCAAGTTTTAGCACCCCTTGATTGTTACGAAACAAGGGTGAAGGCCCTGCTTGAGACATTTTCATGTCAAAAAGCACCCTTTGTAGCCATATTGCTTCACATGCTGTCTTAAAAGTTCCCTGATACTTTGTTTCGATTGAGGAAAGAGCTACTACCTATTGCTTCTTATTGGTCCATGTGATTGCATCCATACCAAGACTGAAGACATATCCAAAAGTAGACTTCTTGTCATCAACAAAACCTGCCCAATCTAAGTCTATTAAACCAATCAGCCGAGGATCTTTGCTTCTGCTGTATAAAATGTCAAAGTCAAGTGTCCCTTTCACATATTTGAGTACATGCTTCGCTGCAACCCAATGTTCTGCTTTAAGGGTTGTCATGAAACAAGATATATATCTCACAACATAACTAAGATCAAGTATAGTGGCTGTAAGATAGATGAGGCTGCCAACTAGTTGCCTGAATGCCGATTCATTCACCACTAGTGAATTTGATTTGGCTGATAGTTTCAGCCCTTTTTGCATAGGTGTAGATGAAGGTTTGCAATTTGTCATCTTGAACTTATCTAGCAAACTCTTGGCATACTTCTACTGAGAAATGACAATGCTGACACTTTTTTGCCAAACCTCTACATCGAGTCAATAATGTAGAAGTCCCAAATCTGCCATATCAAACGCCTGACACAAATTCAATTTGATTTGCTCAAGCAACTATGCTCTACTACTAGTAATCATGATATCATCCACATAGATGACAAGAAAAATGATGTCATTACCAACACTCTTGACATACAAGTTGGGATTTGAAGGACTTCTCTGAAACCCTTGTGCAACAAAATATTGATCAATCTTGATGTACCATGCCCTGAGGGCTTGCTTTAGGCCATAAAGAGCCTTCACCAGTTTGCATACCTGGTGCTCTTTACTTGCAACCTTGAAACCTTAATTTTGCGTCATGTAGACCTCTTCCTCCAAATCACCATTGAGGAAGGCACTTTTCACATCCATTTGGTGGACTTTTCAGCCAGATTGTGCTCATCTTTGCTGTAGGAGCAAAGGTTTCTTCATAGTCAACACCTTCTCTTTGTGAGAACCCTTTAGCCACGAACTGAGCTTTGTATTTATCAAGAGCTCCATTAGCTTTGTACTTCACTTTATAGACCCATTTGCAGCCAATGGGTTTCTTCCTTGGTAGGAGATTTGCAAAAACCCAATTGTTGTTTTCCAAAAGACTATAATGCTCAACTTACATAGCCTTTTTCCTTTTAGGTTTACCTTTTGCCTCTGAATAAGTTTGGGGCTCATAAACACTTCGAATGCTGGCCATAAGAGCAAAATTGACTGTGTTTTTCTTCTTGCTCTTGCCTCTAGATTAGCTACCCTCAACAAGCTCATCATCCTAAACAACACCGATAAGCATTTCCCAACACTTAGGTTGGAGCGTAGAACCATTTGCCTCCAAATCAGGAGTATCAACATGACTTGGGCTGCTTGGAATAAAATCATTTGGATGCTGATCTAGGTTATCTAAAGGAAACTCTAGTAGTACAATGTCATGCCTAGGGGATTCCACAAGTTCAAGTTCGGAATCATCAGAATCCCTCCCTTTAGGTGAAGCTAATGGAAGCCTAACACTATCTTTTGTTTGCAGAGGCTGATCTTCATGATGTTGGATGGGAGAACATAGCAAAAAAGGCCCACCTTCATCAAAAACCACATCTCTATTGAATATGAGACGATCAGTGTCCACATCAGTCAATTGATAGGCTTTATGATTGTCATTGTAGCTTGTAAGGATCAACTTCTAACTTTTGGAATCCAGTTTTGTTCTCTTTGCATTTGGAATCCAAGAATATGCAGTCAAACCAAAAACCTTGAGGTGGCTGATTTTTGGTTTCCTCCTAGATCACGCTTCCTCGGGAGTCATCTTCTTGATGGCCTATGTGGGAGATTAATTTAGAAGGTACACTGCAGTATACACTGCCTCAGCCCAAAACTTCTTAGGCACATTCTTGTTCTCCAACATACAATGAGACATTTCCGTAATGGGATGGTTCCTCTGCTCAACAACACTATTCTGTTGAGGGTTATAGGGTGTGGTAAGATGACGTTTGATTTTGTGTTTAGCACAAAAGTTGGTGAATTCATTGCAATAGAATTCACCCCCATTATCTGACTTAAGAGTTATGATCTGATGTCCTAACTCTTTTTCAACTAATGCTTTAAATTTCTGAAATTTATTAAACACATCTGATTTTGTTTATAGGAAAAACACCCACATTCTCCTACTAAAATCATCAACAAATAGAAGAAAATACTTGGCACCAGCGACTGATGCAATATTCATTGGTCCACAAACATTGACATGAACTAGCTACAAGACTTTGGATGCTCTCCAAGCTTGTCCGTTAGAGAATGGAGTTCGATGTTGCTTCCCTACTTGGCACGCTACGCACACACCATGTGTCTGATGTTGGATTTCAGGTAAGTCTTCTACCATATTCTATCGAGTGAACTAAGATATGATAAGTTGAGATGCCCATACTGTCGATGGAAGAACTCTTTGCAGCCATTGCAAGCTTCTGAGACTCTCCAGTATCAAGCAACCTATACAATCCATGATCTTCAAGGCCATTTGCAATTGTCTTCTTGGATTCGTTATCAACAATGTTGCACTTGTGTGCATTGACGACGATATCCAACTTCGGATAGTGTCGCATAATTTGACTCAGAGAGTAGATTGAGCTCCATGCCTGAAACATAGTATACATTGAGGCATATGCGATTTCTCCCACTAGATGTAATCTTAATGTTGCCCTTGCCAACAACTGTATACTCTTCTCATCCTCCAAAGATCACATAATTGGAGCAAACCTTGTACTTTGTGAACCAATCTCTTCTGTGTGTGAAATATCAAGAAGGTTTAGAATCAATATACTAGGTAGATGATTGACATGGTTTGCTGGTCTTTTGGCCATAAATGCATAAAAGGCAAACTCCTTTTGCTCAGAATGTTCTGCAACATGGGCCTTCTGCTGAGACCCACCTCGGTTGGATTTCTCGTCAGCTAATCCTTTTTTGCATTGTTTCTTCATATGGCCAAACTTACCACAATAATGACACGTAATAACCTTTTTGGAGCTATCCTCAGGTTTGCTTTGTCCTTGTGGCTGAAAGGGCCTGCCTTTGCCTTTGCTTTTATCCGTGGCTTTAGTAGTAAATGCTTGTTCTATAGTGGGTGTTTCGTTGTTGCTCCCAAACTGCTGCTTCCATCTGTCTTATTGCAGGAGCTTGTTGCATAGGTCACCAAACTTGAGGTCAACACTGGTGGACGTAATATTGAGCGTTTCGATGAATTGTTCATAGGATTGTGGTAAGCTTTTTAGCATGATAACCACCATATCCTCTTCTTCCATCTTGCGATTAATGGCCTCTAGTTGATCATGAATATCCCTAATCTTCGTAAGACGCTCCTATAGGGATATCTTTTCGTCCATCATGATTGGAAACAACATATTCTTTAGAAAGAATGCTCTTCATTTGTTTGACGTTTCATGGAGATTCTTTAGATGCGTCCAGATCTCCATAGCTGTCTTGTCAGACGACACTTGTGGAACCATGTCATTAGTGACTGACAACTTAATGAGAATAACCGCTTCCTGATTGCACTCATCGAACTTGTCCTGGTCTTTTCCTGCTGCCAAGGGACGAGCAGTTTTACCCAAAACAATCTTCCGGGCATCGGTATTCAAAAATAGTGAGTATGCGCTGTTTCCACGTGTTGTAATTCTTGCTGTTGAAGCATTGACTACCTTCCAGCATGAGGCTGGTCAACTACGCTATCCCTCCCGTCTTCCAATGCACAAAAAACGAGGTCAAAAAAGAGGAGTTGCAGCAAAAGTTTGATTGCCTAGTCAAAATCAGTCAAAACATGTGGCATAGATCCCAAGGCATTGATTTTTTTTTACTTCTTCAATTTGAGAAAATAAATTTGAAAAATATCTAGACCCAGGTCTGAAACCCTAGGTTGAATGAAACAGGCCTATGAAATATTTGCATCCTTCCTAGCAAAGGTTTTCCTTTCAAATCTTTCTAGAGGGTGCTCATTTCTTAAGCAGAAATATATCTGGCTTGGAGCTGAGAATTTAGGAGAATCATTTTTTTTTTAAAACTAGGAGATTTCCCGGAGTTGTTTTATATGTCTTGCTGAATATGTAACTAACTCCCATCCTCCCCTTACATAGTTTGGTCAACTTTGCATACAAAGACACGTTTTTGGTTGAAATATGTAAAGTAGATGCCTATTTGACCTTGATATTTAATTTAAAATTTGATTTCAGAATATTTTTATTGTTTGTTTGATCTGAACAATTGGATCATAGTCATTATTAAAGTGCCCATGGTTGTCACTATCAACCTAGAAGGTTTTTAAGAACTTCAAAGACTCAAAACATACCAAACATTCCACTGTACTGAAGATTACCTTGAGTTGATGTGGAGCATCTTAGTGGGGTTAAAATTTCAAGGGAGTGATGCAGAAAACAAATCATTTTGTGTTGTTGACAAAATTGGCAGCTTTAGCAGGGGTTGTTTTGCAATCACTCTGGTAGTTTCACTTTTGCCGGTTTCATGAAAGCAATTGTTTAGTACAGTTTGTCTTATTGGGCAGAGCAATGGTTGCAAACATTGTCTCTTCCTCTTCCTAACATTTTCTTCAAAGGATAAATGTAAGACATTGTGCAAGGGCTGCTTCATACTCCAATCTTCCTTCAAAGTTTAAGAATAAATGTAAGACATTGTGCAAGGGCTGGTTCATACTCCAATCTTCCTAAGTGTTCAACAATTCACAGAAAGGTGTTGCAGACTAATGTACAGAGTTTTCATGGAGTTGCAGCTAAGTTGCCGGTTCCGGTTTGGGCTCAGGTTTGGGTTCGAGGTTCGGGTTCATGGGTTTGGGAATTTTTTTTTGGGTTTTTGTGTTCGTTAGTACAAAAACATATAAAAAAAAAAAATATATACATATAAACAGCAGTAGTTAAGTTTAAAATACACCACTATGCTAATAGTTAAATAACATAGCAAAATACATCATCATATATTAAAGTTTTAGTTCAAATAACATAGCAAAACAGTAAATACACCACCATATTAATGTTTTAGTTCAAAAATAATAATGTCAAGCTACAACAATCAGCCATCACTGATCAAATATCATATGGGTCATTAAAAATATCATCATCATCCTCTATATGCCGTGGTAGATTAGAAGAACCAGCTAAGAACCAGGAACAAGCAACAATCAATCTTCAACTCCTTGAGAAATGGCAAGCAAAAAAGGAAGTTCAGCAATGGAGCAAAGAAGTAATGTTTTTTATTCTATCGTGCAAAAATGAAGTAGCTCTTACCTTTTTAATGTTTTAAGTCATCAAATTAGGGTTGGGGGTCAAATATGCCTTTTTGGCATTAAAAAAAAAATTTAAAAAGTAAAAAAAAACACGTTTCCATCAAATTCTGGCCTATGTTCTGTGAAAAGGGGCAAAATTCTGGCCGGGTTCTTCTGGGTTTGACAGGGACGAACTGACAGGGCTTGGGCGGGACCCTGTCTGGACCTTGGAAGAACCGGCCCAGGACCAGGACCCGGGGGGAACCAGACTGGAACTTGGGGGATCCGGGTCCAGGCAAGTAACCCGGTAACTTAGAGTTGCAGGCATTTTGTAGGTGTGGAACTCATCTGTTCTTGTTTTCATGAGTTCTTGAAGGTTCTACTGACATTGAACCTACTTGTAGAGGTTCATATATAGCAACATGAGGAGTTAAAGTTCACTTTTGCAGGAGCTTTTTCCCATTTAAGGGCTCCTCCAGGTGTATGCTTGTTTAGTCTCAATTTCATGCACGCTTCTTTCTGTTTCAGTCTTTTTCCTGTACTTTTAGGCTACATTGCAGGTGTCCTTTTGGACTCTGATTACTTAAAGCTAGTGGCAAGTCTATTGGTCAAGAGAAGGGAGTTTGTGAAGCTAGCATAGATAAATCCTTAGTTTGTAAACAGTGAAGTGGAATATCCACTGCAGTTTATGGATCGGATTGGCAACTCAAAATACTGCAACAAATTTATTGTAATACTCAACAAGTATAAGCCAAGCATTTCTTGTCTTATGGATCTTTATGTACAACTGCAGATAGGCATGGTTGTTATTAAAGTAAGCCACTGTTTTATTGAGGTAGTTATGCTGCCAATTTTTGCTAAGAGGGTGAGGTGAAGGGTACGGAGATCACACCAACCAGTAACACTGGAAAGGAAGGCTCCTTTATTTGTTGATTCCTATTTATAGGAGATAGTCTTGGAGAGAGGTAAAATAATTGATGTGTATCATGGAACCAGAAGTCCACTTTATCTCCTTTCAGGAGAGGGAGGTTGCTTAGCAGGATTCCATACTAAGATGTTATTTGTCTCAATATCTCAACATATCTATTTTTTAATCTCTCAAAAGTCAGCCAGTAACTAATAAACCTTGGAAATCATTTTCTGGAACTTGCAACTGCATTAGCACTTCGATAAAGCCAAATATGAGATGTCTTGTGCGTTGAAGTTTGTGAGCACTCTTTTGTTTCCTTTCAATTTTTTCTTATTGCCTCGTTATAAGAAATCAGTCAGAAATTGTCCATATTAGCATATCATTAACATGAATTTAAATATTAGATCGTTTATCATCAAACAAATGAATAGCTTTAGGATTTAGTCATTTCTCCTCAACTATCCAGCCATCTCATCCACCTCAAGGGCCATGGTTACATTTGTAGAAGGTTTAGGATCTTGAAAATTTTCTTTGAAATTAAATTTTAAACAAACTCTGCAGATGCTGTTCAAGGTTGAGGTTCATTTTGGACAAATAAGTACTTACTGTTTAGACTAGCGAAACTGTTCTCACTTTTATATTATGTTGCTTTGAGCATTTCTACCAGTGAAACAGTCATCGCCATTATATTTGTATTAATGCCATTTGTTTTGCTTCATTTCAACTCTATACAGAACTAATGGCCATGTATATAATAGAAACATTGGTATGAAAACGATTCCAAGACGTATAATTACCTCATTAGGATCATAAGTCTGGTGGGTAATCTATTTAGCCAAGAGCACAAGTCTTTTGCAGGTGAATTGTAGATTCAGAAGCTGGGAAATATGTAATTTGCTTAAATTCAAGTTAGACAAATTCTCCTTTTTAAAGCTTTGAAATTTTTAATGTATTATTTGCAAACCAAACATCCACAGGTGATCCCTAATAAGGAGAGGCAACTCTTCCACTGGTGGGTTTAAAGTAGAGTCTCTTAACAAATAATGAATCACTTCAACTACTAAAACAAATAATGACTCAAGGGGTCATCGTTGGTTTACTGATCTTAATAGAGGGAAAAATATCTGACAGATCCATTAATTACAATTATTGTAAGAATGTTTCTGAATAGAACCCGTCCTATAAATTTAGGCCCAAAACCTAGATTGTTTAATATGACATTAACAAATGGAAGCTTGGTGGTGTCAAATACTTCTGACTCGCATGGAAGGAGTTCACCAAAGAATTCAGTCCGTGACATAGCTTCTTTGCTTGGTAAAATATTATCCAAAACAAATCTACTCTCATAAGGAGGATAAGGCCCAACCTTTTGGACAAAGGACTATATAGAAATTTATTTGAAACATTTGAAAATGTAACCAGACTCAATTTTCTTGATCATCTATTTTGGTTTTCTCTCATAAGATTTGGCAGACGTTTATTGATTTTGTGACCTGATGAACTAATCTCAAACGTTTACATAACAAATTTTATGAAATTATCCTTCCAATATCGAGCAGGAATTCCTTTTACATGAGAGATCCTAATAGCAAATCTATCCACTTCTTTACAATGGTTATCTTTATCTAAAGAAATGTGGCAACAAAGAAAAGTTGAGAAAAGGATCATCCTTGCACAAATGGCTTTATGTCTTCAGTATTTTCATTTGATTGTAGCAAAAGCTAAGTTACCAGTTTGTCAGTCAGAGTCCCTGGATCTGGGTCTGATCTGAACCTGATTCGGGATCCAGTTTGGTGTAGCTGGGGACAGGCAGAATGCCTATGGGTTGACCGCAGCAAACCTAAAATGAACCAAGGTGACCCCTATCTGGAAGAGCGCCTTTATAAATCTTCTTAAAACTAAATGATGCTGTTCTGTTTGCCTAGAAACTCTTCATTCACTCTCTACTGTTGCTGGCATAAATCTACTGTTTGTAGGGCATTCTTCCTTGGCCAGGCAGGAAATAATAAAGGCCTACTGTATTTACTATACAGTTGTCTACTGTCAAACAGTTTTCCCCAAATCAGGCTCTTTTTGAATTTTTCTGCTATCTGCTGTACCATGGTTTTTGTTTTTTATTTCAATCTGTGTGGACATAATATATTTCAACCATAGTTTGAGGACTCTGTGGACTTGCTGCGGACTTTCCAAGACTCCCGAGTCTGTTGGCGGGCTGAGTGGACTCGCCACAGACTCCCGAGCCGAGTCCAGGAGAGTCCGGGGCAATGACTCCTGAGTCTGTGCTAAGGACTCTCACGAGTCTAGTGTCAGGACTCCCGAGTCCTGATGAAGACTCTTGCCGCTTGCTGAGAATGCCCAGTCAAGGTTAAAACATTTTTTTTTTCACTTTTCCTCACTTTTGACATTTGTTATTGCTAAAAACAGGAAGATGTAGTCTTTAGTTTGCTGTTTTTAACATTTGGACATATCATTATATGTAATTTTGTAAACATTTATAAACTTATGCTGCTGTTATAAATTTTAAAGTTTGAAACTATGAGTATGAATGATGAAATTTCAAATATTGAGCGTTTGGAGATCATATGACGTGTAATGTTTCAATTATGGTTCTTATGTTCTCTAGATGCAGTAATTTCTTTTTGCTTTTTTGTAAAACTACGGTTTTCTTTAATCCGAGTCCGAGTCCGAGTCCAATTTTTGGGCTGCTGAGACTGTGGCGAGTCCGAGTTTTCTAACTATGATTTCAACATTTGTTTGGAGTCTGGATGGAATACAAGAATTGATAATAAAAGTTGTGAAGGTTTAAAATTTAATTTGATAGGAATTCAGTTCAGGGTTCATTCTATGATCACTATTCAATTTTAAATTTGGTAACATCTGCATGATGTAATTAGTGAGGACTATGTCATATATTGCTTTTTGAGTTTATATTTACTTTTAACTATCTTGATCTCTTGGTTTTAGGCATGAACATACCCCTACTCTTTAAAATTTCAGCTATCTTACTTTTTGCTTTTAATTAACTCGATCTCTTGGTTCCAGGCATGAACATACTACTACTACTCTTTAAAATTTGAGCTATGTTACTTTTTGCTTTTAACTATCTTGAGCTCTTGGTTCCAGGCATAAACATACAACTACTTTTTAAAATTTGATTAAAATTTTTGTGCTTGTTTTGAGAACCTTTTGGGGTAATTATAATGCCAGGTCTACATTTATGGGTTTTAATGAAGTGCCACACGTTTTCTGAAAATTCTGTACAAGGCATTAAGGCATTTTTACATTGCCTAGATTATTATGGATTTTATACTCATTTAGTAGTTGTCACTATATTCGATATAATAAATTGGCAAGTTGTTGAGTTGTGAGAGTGCTGTCTGTTCTTTGATGCAGGCTTACTCAAACTTGCTTTGACAAATGTATAGAGAAGAGGTATGCAATTTCTGGAATTAGCTAGCTTGAAATGTTCAGATTGAAATAAATTGCAACAGTTGCACGTTTCAAATTCAGCATTAAGCTTGGTTGATGGGCTATTTCTTGACTGTTTGCATTTGTCAGTCTTTAGACATTTTTGGTTTTCTCCAATTGTTAGTTACTTGTTGAGTTCCTAGGTTTTTTTTAACTGCAGTAATATTCTATTGGACCATTGGTAATGGATGCATTTTTTGGTTTAATTGACCAACTTTGTGCACACATGGATGTAAATATAGTTTCTTTTTAGTTTTTTCTAATATAATTTTTTTTCAATAAAGCCAAAGGCATAAAGGTGGTAGGGGTGAAGAAGGATCATAGATTTTTTGAGATTCACGATGAGTTCAATCTTGACAAATTTAAACATCTTAGAGGATTGGCAACACCTTGTAGAACTCCAAATTTGACCTGCATAGATAAAAATTTTCAAGAAAGATTGGTTGACTCATTTCAAATTTCTAGTTTAATCACCAACTTAAGAGCCTTTACTCCACAATAGAGTTTCTTTGAGATAACAGAAACTAATCTTCAAAATCTACTAGATTAACTTCTGTGTTTACACAATAAGATTTTACAGTCCATAGGTTCAATTTTCAAACATTGGGTAAAGCGATTTTATAATGTTTATAAATAAATTAAAGTGAACATGTCTGAACATCTTGGAGTTCAAGTAGTACCTTTGAGGTCTTTTTATGCCAGCTGCATGCTTTAGATTTTGCAAAAGATTGGCTGATAAAAAGAGTTCTACAAAGTGTCATAAAGCATCTATAAATAACCAATTTAAGTGAACAAAAACTGTTTTATAGTGTTTGTCATTGATCATTTTTACAACCAAAATATTTCATGTGAATACAGCCAAATTAGTACAAAAATCACCATAACGGGATTGGAAAGTTACTGGCCTCTGGTTTAATTTGGAGCAGCTCCTTTATTTAAAACATTTTGTATTCTTGTTTTGTCGAATTTGTGGCTATGTAAAATGAAAAGAGATTTTGTATTTTGAAAATGGAAAACTATTATGAAGTGGAATTAATAGAGCAATTCACTCCCATACATTTTTCCCATTTTTCAGTGTGCATGTAAAACCTGCAAGGACCTGACACATCTAGATTGTACAGCTGCAATGCAAGGCTGAAGAAAAACTCTTTGTGGCTCAAGTCATATGTCAAGTGATGAAATTCTGATTACCCATATCCAGAGTTAAGGTTTATAATAAGTTTGAGTAACAGAGTCAATAGTGACCTTGTTTTGGTAATTGGATGATTGATTAATGATAACGAAGTTACATATATAGCCAATTTGTAATGTCCCCTACTAGGTTTAGTTCTGTTTTAACCATAATTAATCCGTTTCTATGTACTTATGACTTAAACTAACTTGATTAAGAGACAAGTCTATCTTAATGTGAATCAAATCTGTGACATTCACTCCTTCCTAAATCTATCAAGTACTTGCTAATTTTACTATACTAGATAATTAATCTTATTTTGATTCATTATAAATCATTTACATATTTATTCATCACTAATTATATGAATTATTTTTTAGTTTTATGTAACTAGGATGTAAAATAAATAGGAGATGGGTTCTAATTGCCGCAAGGCAACATTAGAACCCATCCCAAAAAGGGTCGGGCCCTTTCCCTTTGTAATCTCACCTTTTAGGTTGCGTAGGGTGTAACCAACAAATAGGGCTGGGCCCTCTACCTTTCCAAACGTGTGGTGTATTATCTCAGCGCCCTAGAATAGGGCTGCACTAAATGGAACGTGGAGTTGAGATATAGGGCCGACCCTATCCCTATCTTGCACATGTAACGTGGAAAAGACAAAAGTCTTTAGCGCCAAAAGTGCCTTATTGGGCCGACCCAATAAGGCACCTATCCTCATATATAACAGGCCACAAAGAATGTATTATATACACAATGAATACACATTACCTCTGCTGTGCGAAAATCAGAATAAGTGTGAAATCTTCAGTTGTGAAGCAAAGTACTTTTCAGTCATCTATTCAACCATTAATGCGAAGTCCTTCAAGTCAAGCGAATTTAACACTCCAGCTGTGTGTGAACTCATCCAAAGCAAGGTGCAGATCTAGAGCGAACTTGGTGTGCTCTTACAGTGTTGATTAGTGTAACTTGTACTACTGAATGTGCAGAAACAAAAATACAGATACGAACCTCAAAGTTGTGCAAGTTTCAGTGTGCTGGAGTGCAAGGAAAAGGTTGCAGATTGGTGTTCACAGTTGCTGACCTAGGCTGTCATAACAGAAATCTAAACTAAGATAAGTCTGTTCTTATCTATCATCACTTGTTGTTAATTATTCTACCCTAGCTGGGAACTTTGTAACTTTGCTACTTTAACCTAATCTAATCAGATCTGAGGATCTATTATTGCTGGGTTTTTCCTACAAGAGGGAGGTTTTCCCAGGGTATCCTGTGTTATGTGTTGTTCTCTGATTTCTGCAACTATATCTGTTAGTAATCATAAATCTGTTTTCTAAAAGTTAACATGGTATCAGAGCCCTAGGTTTGTATAGAGGCTGTAATCAGATTTGTGCTTCCTTCTAACCTTCTGTTCAAAAGTTTAGTTCCCATGGCTTCTTATATCAGGTTTGAAGATAGGTTGGAAGGTCACACAAATTTCTCTTCTTGGAAGGTCAGGATAATGATGGCATTGAATGATCTTGCTGAATATGTTACAAAGATGCTAAGGAACCTGAGGGTGCAAGTGAGAAAGAAGATTGGAAGAAGAAGGACTTCCAAGCTCAAAGGATAATAATAGACACCGTCAAAAATCATTTGGTGCCATCCATCTCCAAGAAGAAGTCTGCCAGGGAGATGTTCTCTACATTGGAAAAGATGTACGAAGTCAACAATACCAGCTACATCCTTGCCTTAAGGAATCAGCTCTCTTACATCAAATTAGAGAAAGAAGAACCTGTTGCTGTTTACTTCATTTGAATCTCTGAGCTGAGAGATTAGCTTGCCACTGTTGGGAAGAGCATTGAAGATAGTGACTTATCTATGACTGCCCTAAATGGTCTTCCTCCCTCTTGGGAGCCATTTGTTCAAGGAATCTGTGCCAGAGTTGAGCTTCCTAAGTTTGATCAATTAATGGGAGATTGCATTCAAGAAGAGTCTCGGCTGGCTGCAAAAGGAAAAATTAAGAACCCTTATGATGAGCAACATGTCCTCTTGGCTAAGAAGGAAGGCAGCCATTGGAAGAAGAATGATTTCAAGAGGAATAGAGATTTCAGCTCTCCTACCCCCCCTTCTAGGAAAAGACCAAGAGACTTATCCCACATCCGATGCTTCCGATGCAACAAGCGCGGTCACTTTGCAAGGGACTGTCAAATGCAGGATGTGCAAGAAGATGCAAACATAAATGAAGTATCAAATCTTCACAATCGTGAAGATTTCCTTATTTGATCTATTGGTTTGTTGATCCACCCTTAAGTTAAATTTTGTTTTAGATTTAAGTTTGGTTCCAACTTTAAGTCAGAAATTTGTTGTGGATTTATCTTCTAGATAGGGTTTTAGAGGGAGTCCTGTGATACTCTTTATCTCATTGCTGGTTTCTAATCATTGTGATCTATTTCTCTAATGATGGGATTGATAAATGTGTTACTTGATTATTGCAAATGTTTTCCTTTATTATATTCTATATTGAAACTAACAAGTGTCCTAGTTATATTCTATGATACATTGGGTGTATCATCCACCCTCTGCGGAGTGCAAGGTGGTAGTGCTCGCTCACCCTCTGCGGAGTGCAAGGTGAGTCCACCCTCTGCGGAGTGCAAGGTGGCAGTTCGCTCTCACCCTTTGCGGAGTGCAAGGTGAGTCCACCCTCTGCGGAGTGCAAGGTGGCAGTTCTTTCCACCCTCTGCGGAATACAAGGTGGCGGTTATTTCTCACCCTCTGCGGAGTGCAAGGTGGGTTCACCCTCTGCGGTGTGCAAGGAGACAGGTTGTTCTTCTCAGTAAAGAAGCTTATGTATCCTCTGCGGTTGTGCATGATTTATGTTGTATGGTTATATATATCTTTGAGTATTAATTATTGCAGGTGTGCATATGGAAAGGTCTTTGTGATTCTCTGCAGATGTGCATCATGATGTTACATGCAGGACCCCAGGAAAGTGTAAAGTTATGAAGTGTTGGCTTCATCCTCTGCAGGCATTGCAAGAAAAGATCATGTAAAGGTTCATTGTAATGTAATTGCGTGATCAAATCACGAACTGTATATTGCTTGTACTATTAGGGTTGGGCCCTAATCCTAAACCTTGTAAATGCTCATACCATGAGTTTGTTCATGTGAATCTGATTATGTATTTATTTTTTCTCCCTAGTTAAGAGGGAGTGTTAGTTTTATGTAACTAGGTTGTAAAATAAATAGGAGATGTGTTCTAATTGCTGCAAGGCAACATTAGAACCCATCCCAAAAAGGGTCGGGCCCTTTCCCTTTGTAATCTCACCTTTTAGGTTGTGTAGAGTGTAACCAACAAATAGGGCTGGGCCCTCTACCTTTCCAAACGTGTGGTGTATTATCTCAGCGCCCTAGAATAGGGCTGCACTAAATGGAACGTGGAGTTGAGATATAGGGCCGACCCTATCCCTATCTTGCCCATGTAACGTGGAAAAGACAAAAGTCTTTAGCGCTAAAAGTGCCTTATTGGGCCGACCCAATAAGGCACCTATCCTCATATATAACAAGCCACAAAGAATGTATTATATACACAACGAATACACACGAATTACCTCTGCTGTGCGGAAATCAGAATAAGTGCGAAATCTTCAGTTGTGAAGCAAAGTACTTTTTAGTCATCTATTCAACCATTAATGTGAAGTCCTTCTTCAAGTCTAGCGAATTTAACACTCCAGCTGTGTGTGAACTCATCCAAACCAAGGTGCAGATCTAGAGGGAACTTGGTGTGTTCTTACAATGTTGATTAGTGCAACTTGTACTACTGAATGTGCAGAAACAAAAGTACAGATCTGAACCTCAAAGTTGTGGAAGTTCAGTGTGCTGGAGTGCAAGGAAAAGGTTGCAGATTGGTGTTCACAGTTGCTGACCTAGAGGCTGTCATAACAGAAATCTAAACTAAGATAAGTCTGTTCTTATCTATCATCACTTGTTGATTATTCTACCCTAGCTGGGAACTTTGTAACTCTGCTACTTTAACCTAATCTAATCAGATCTGAGGATCTATTATTGCTGGGTTTTTCCTCCAAGAGGGAGGTTTTCCTAGGGTATCCTGTGTTATGTGTTGTTCTCTGATTTCTGCAACTATATCTGTTAGGAATAATAAATCTGTTTTCTAAAAGTTAACATTATTATGCATTACTGCAGAACAGTTTCTAAAAGACGACATAATAATTATGATTATTACATTAATATTTATTATTAAATTAATATCTATATTTATAACCCTTATATTAAGATCTATATTTATATTATTGTTAAATTCTGCATATGGTCATTATGGCTTCAAATCCTAATCATCATATTGAGCATATTACTGTACATGTCACCAAGAATAAGGATGTTACTACCTGTAACTTAATAACAGTCCTAATCTGATCTGATCTGGACAAATTTGCTGATGATTATTATATAGATAAATCTATTATCCTTTTCAGACTTGAATTTAAATAAATAAATGAATTAAATTATATTTTCTAATTATTGAATATGTAAATTAATAATACCATCACAGCCTAAAAGCAATAATGATATTTAGTGGTTGTAAGGGCAGACATGTGTCAGATCTGGTCTGCCACTATAGAAGAAAATAAGAATGACTGCCATACGTGTTGCACTCTAATAATATTACTATGAAATTCCACAAACATTATTAGACTTTCTAGGCTAAGCCTACGTATTCAGCCTTGCTATGCGTGATGGAAAATCATCCCAGTTGGCTGCTCTTTTCCTTATAATAGCGATTTAATTCGGGACTGAAAATAAAGAATGCTCCATCCATACCCTTTGAAAGGGTGTTCGATATTTCTTTAATACGCCCTGAAGAGATATGAATATGAAAGTTGCAACTTTTCATTATCTTTAGCAGATCGCACCCTTTGGCTAATGATTATTTAATTTTTGGTGATCGTGCCTCTCCCTCCTAATTAATTGTTACCTTAGCTAATCTTTATTTTTCTTAGGCGATGACCAAAGAATAGTAAATCAACACTTCAGCGATCACTGTAATCATAACATGCTTCTCGTGGCTGCTTGTAAAGAATGGACGTCACTGCTTTTATTGTATCAGAATGGCCTTCTCTTTAATAATGCTATTATCTCAGAATTGATGCCATTGTTTATAAACCATAATATTTTACAAGTATTTTGAAGTTGTTGTCGTTGTCTAATTATTGCCCATCATAATGTTAACATAAGTCACTCTAACTGTGTAATTAGATGTCTCTTTAACCAAACTCAGCGTCTTCTATAATATCTTCTTTTATTGCCGTTCAAGGAGGTGCTATCTCATCATTATCTCCAATATAATTGCTGATGTGTTTATCTGCCTTTTGTTAGTCTGTATCACTACTTTGTTCTTATTAAATACCAACCCCTCATCTGGGCAATTGTATGATTTACATATGCCTTAGTTTCTTATTCAGTTCCTTAGTTGTAACCATATGGATGTTAATTGAATAAGATATTTTAAACTTTCTCTTTTACCTAT